>NC_091241.1:1926265-1936265 GCF_040958095.1 Procambarus clarkii | reverse complement strand
AAATTGATCATCAGAATAATTTGGTAAATAATATACCACTGCCACCACTATCACCACTACTACCACCACTATCACCACTACTACCACCACTATCACCACTACTACCACCACCCACCACCATCCACCAGGACCCACCACCATCCACCAGGACCCACCACCACCCACCAGGACCCACCACCATCCACCAGGACCCACCACCACCCACCAGGACCCACCACCACCCACCAGGACCCACCACCATCCACCAGGACCCACCACCATCCACCAGGACCCACCACCATCCACCAGGACCCACCACCACCCACCAGGACCCACCACCACCCACCAGGACCCACCACCACCCACCAGGACCCACCACCACCCACCAGGACCCACCACCACCCACCAGGACCCACCACCATCCACCAGGACCCACCACCACCCACCAGGACCCACCACCATCCACCAGGACCCACCACCACCCACCAGGACCCACCACCACCCACCAGGACCCACCACCACCCACCAGGACCCACCACCACCCACCAGGACCCACCACCACCCACCAGGACCCACCACCACCCACCAGGACCCACCACCACCCACCAGGACCCACCACCATCCACCAGGACCCACCACTACCCACCAGGACCCACCACCACCCACCAGGACCCACCACCATCCACCAGGACCCACCACCACCACAGCCACCAATCTCACTTCAGTACTTCGTCCTCATATCTGGATCCAGCCAATCATCCTTCCCCCCCCCCCCCCCGAACCATTCATCGTCATTCCCCCTCCCCCTCCCCCCCATCATCCCCCCACTCCTACCCCCCATTATGACCCCATTAACCCCCTCCCCACCAAGTGAACGAGACAATCCCGATGATTGCCTATAGGGAGACACCCTCCATTAATGGGCATCAGGTCTCCCTTTTCTCCATTTCTTAACCCCCCATTGTCCCCGTGTTTTACCCTTAGCACTGCCCCTTAGATCCCTACTCGCCCCCTTAAGGGGTTAAAGGTCCCGGCAAGGTAAGAGAGCATCAGTGTAACTATCTACGTGACAACCCGGGCTGAAGCTATGTTCATTCCCTCCAGCGTCCGACCCCCACACACGCATTCAACAGTTTAACATGCTCTTTACTCACAGGAAGAAGTTTTCTTAAATATTAGGGTGTTGAAGGGTTAGTTAGGATGGTGTAGGGTGGTGTAAGGTAAGGTTAGCTGGTGTAGGGTAGTGTAAGGTAAGGTTAGCTGGTGTAGGGTAGTGTAAGGTTAGTTTAGCTGGTGTAGGGTAGTGTAAGGTAAGGTTAGCTGGTGTAGGGTAGTGTAAGGTTAGTTTAGCTGGTGTAGGGTAGTGTAAGGTAAGGTTAGCACCTGTAGGTTAGAGTGGAGTAGAGTGGAGTAGAGTGGGTTAGGAAGGTGTGGGTGTAAAGTGGGTTAGGGTGTGAAGGGTGAGGTAGGGGTGGTGTAGGGCATGTTAGGGTGTTACATATGTGGTTGATATATAACCTACAGACATAGATGACGGTGCTATATGCCTCGCTCTCCCTCTGTTCTTCTTGATCTTATCATCTACGTCTCTCTTATCTCTTGTCATAGACCTACTATCCTCTCTCCCTCACCCTTCTTTTCACTTCTCGTCCTCCCCCCCCCCTCTCTCTCTCTCTCTCTCTCTCTCTCTCTCTCTCTCTCTCTCTCTCTCTCTCTCTCTCTCTCTCTCTCTCTCTCTCTCTCTCTCTCTCTCTCTCTCTCTCTCTCCTTCCCCCTCCCCCTCATCTCCTCTCTCCTACCCTACAAGTACCCCTTTCTCCCCTCTACCCCCCTACTCTCACCTCCCCCCCCTTCCCCGTCTCATAGCACTTAACGCCCCTAAGATCATTAATCTCCCCCATAATTGTAATCTCCACCAAAGCAGGGATTTTCTCAGGGGTTGAGTAATCGCCCGCCCCTTGTAATTAGGGGGTATCCACTCACCCTTTACAGCTGTTGTTGACGGCGGGTTCACTCGTTCACTCGTTCAGAAGCGTTACAAGGGCCCCTCGGGTTGTAACGTCCGCTTACCCTGCCGTAATAACCGCGGCCTTTATTGTAATAACCCAATGTTTCCCAGTATTAATCCTGTTATCTTGTTATCTCTCGTGATCGTAATATACGCTCTCTGTTGTAAATCTCTGTCTCTCTTCACTCAATACCCCAGCTTAACACTGTTACAGTCCAGCATGACCCCTCACTGGACTGCCACGTATGTAAGAGGAATATTAAATGAGGAAGATACACCAAGGACAAGGGTTATTAGTTAAAAAAAACAATAACAAAACACATTTACACTGCCACCACCTTCCTGACCAACCATACCTGAATGTGTCAATCACCGATCCCCCAGGAAGGCAAGGAATCAGTCACCATGGGACTCCGGGTAATATGAATTTCAGTAATAACTTTTGGAAAATTAGTTTGTGTAATTTACGTTACTAATTTAAAACCAAGGGCAACTTTAGTATCGATTAATTGTTAGGAGAACCTGGGGGGCTTCCAATACAACACCTAAAAAATGACAAAGTAGCAAAATATATCAAAGGGGAGTTAAGTGAATACCACTGGACAAGCTATACAATTTATTTTATGAAACATGTAAATCAAGACAATTTGAACACATAACCTATTCTATTTCCCTAGAGGCACAATGGATATTTACCGAGGACACAAAACTCAAGTGCACTATACCTTAAATACCCGCACCACGGCCACGATGTTGATGGCTGCCCTCAGCCCCGAGGATACGGGCTGGCGGCCCTGTTCCTAATACACTCCCAAGACACACTGATGAAATTTAGTTTTTCCAACTTATTGCTGGGAAGGATTGCTCCTCCCACCATCTACTACAGCCCCAGGGCTCCACCCATTATTTTGGCAATGGCCAACCATTTAACACGTAGGCCTGAGGTCTGGCTCTCTAGGGCCAATAAGGACTTGGCCCTTATCTCAGGCCAATCACCGTCACTGATCTGTCGTGGAAAGCTACATGAATTCCTGAAGATTGAGTCAGCTCTCCCCAGCTAAAGAGAAGGGGGACAAGGCGCGTCTATGGAGCCCAGGCACCTGCGAGCAATGTTTACAAAACTGATAATTTATGTTCAAGCCTGTCTCCTCTAAGATAGGAGTAGGGACATTTGACTCTGCCTGGTATGGGGAAGGCCGCTGCTGAGAGGGACAGAGAGGGATGAGAGGGGGTGGAGAGGGAAATATCTGAGTGGGGAAGTTGAGTGGGAGAAGCCAAGGTATCCACGACCACCCTACCCTCAGGTCAACCTCTTGACCCTGACAAATGGGCGACAGGGGGGGGGGGAAGAGGAGGAGACGAATGACGGCCAAGGGGAGGGGAGAAGGAAGGAGGGGAGAGGGAGAAGGAAAGGAGGGGAGAAGGGGAGGGAAAAGAGGGGAGAAGGGAGAACCAATGATCTGAGCCCCAGATCATTACAGGGTCGTTGGTTCAGTAGTTTAGAAATTCAGTCGGTAGTTTGGTCTGAGTTTCAGATATTGGGGAGATTGATTTATAGACGAGTTGAACTTCTTGGAACAGACGATCGAGTTGAATGTAAAATGACTATTTTTCATTTATATATATATATATATATATATATATATATATATATATATATATATATATATATATATATATATATATATATATATGTCGTACCTAGTAGCCAGAACGCACTTCTCAGCCTACTATGCAAGGCCCGATTTGCCTAATAAGCCAAGTTTTCCTGAATTAATATATTTTCTCTAATTTTTTTCTCATGAAATGATAAAGCTACCCATTTCATTATGTATGAGGTCAATTTTTTTTATTCGAGTTAAAATTAACGTAGATATATGACCGAACCTAACCAACCCTACCTAACCTAACCTATCTTTATAGGTTAGGTTAAGTTAGGTAGCCGAAAATGTTAGGTTAGGTTAGGTAGGTTAGGTAGTCGAAAAAGCATTAGTTCATGAAAACTTGGCTTATTAGGCAAATCGGGCCTTGCATAGTAGGCCGAGAAGTGCGTTCTGGCTACTAGGTACGACATATATATATATATATATATATATATATATATAGATATATATATATATATATATATATATGTCGTACCTAATAGCCAGAACGCACTTCTCAGCCTACTATTCAAGGCGCGATTTGCCTAATAAGCCAAGTTTTCATGAATTAATGTTTTTTCGTCTACCTAACCAACCTAACCTAACCTAACCTAGCTTTTTTTGGCTACCTAACCTAACCTTACCTATAAATATAGGTTAGGTTAGGTTAGGTAGGGTTGGTTAGGTTCTGTCATATATCTACGTTAATTTTAACTCCAATAAAAAAAAATTGACCTCATACATAATGAAATAGGTAGCTTTATCATTTCATAAGAAAAAAATTGGAAAAAATATATTAATTCAGGAAAACTTGGCTTATTAGGCAAATCGGGCCTTGAATAGTAGGCCAAAAAGTGAGTTCTGGCTACTAGGTACGACATATATATATATATATATATATATATATTATCGTATTCCCCCGGAATACGACCCGCCAAATCGTTTAACAACCAGGTACCCATTCACTGCTGGGAGAACAGAGGCGTACTCTTAAGAATTGGCGCCTAGTCAATCCTCCCCGGGCAGGCTACGCACCCAGGCCCAAATCGGTGGTGAAGCCCGAGGCGAGTGTATTACCACTGCGCCACGGGCACTGAATGGCTCGTTCAGCGGATATCTGGCCGACTGTTGACGGAGACACAGTTACAGCTTCGACTCTGCTTTCCCTCTAGTATGGAACTTTTATGGAACCATGAAATGTTTAGTGCAAATTGTGTGTCTCTCTCTCTCTCTCTCTCTCTCTCTCTCTCTCTCTCTCTCTCTCTCTCTCTCTCTCTCTCTCTCTCTCTCTCTCTCTCTCTCTCTCTCTCTCTCCTATGGTCCCCTCTGCTACCATAGGTACTTACTTCATCTCCCAGTGGACCACACCAAGTTCTCGAGATGTCAGCTTTAAAGAGAGCTGTGCTAAGGTATGGGGCAGGGGAGAGAGCTAGGGGGCTGGGGAGAGAGAGCTAGGGGGCAGGGGGGAGAGAGCTAGGGGGCAGGGGAGAGAGAGCTAGGGGGCAGGGAAGAGAGCTAGGGGGCAGGGAAGAGAGAGCTAGGGGGCAGGGGAGAGAGAGCTAGGGGGGCAGGGAAGAGAGCTAGGGGGCAGGGAAGAGAGAGCTAGGGGCTGGGGAGAGAGAGCTAGGGGGCAGGGGAGAGGGAGCTACGGGGGCTCGGAGAGAGAGTTAGGGGGCAGGGGAGAGAGAGCTAGGGGGGCTGGGGAGAGAGAGCTAGGGGGCAGGGGAGAGAGAGCTAGGGGGCAGGGGAGAGAGAGCTAGGGGGGCAGGGAAGAGAGCTAGGGGGCAGGGAAGAGAGAGCTAGGGGGCAGGGGAGAGAGAGCTAGGGGGGCAGGGAAGAGAGCTAGGGGGCAGGGAAGAGAGAGCTAGGGGGCAGGGAAGAGAGAGCTAGGGGCTGGGGAGAGAGAGCTAGGGGGCAGGGGAGAGAGCTAGGGCGCAGGGGAGAGAGAGCTAGGGGGCAGGGGAGAGAGAGCTAGGGGGGGCAGGGGAGAGAGAGCTAGGGGGCAGGGGAGAGAGAGCTAGGGGGCAGGGGAGAGAGCTAGGGGGCAGGGGAGAGAGAGCTAGGGGGCAGGGGAGAGAGCTAGGGGGCAGGGGAGAGAGAGCTAGGGGGCAGGGGAGAGAGCTAGGGGGCTGGGGAGAGAGAGCTAGGGGGCAGGGGAGAGAGAGCTAGGGGGCAGGGGAGAGAGCTAGGAAGCAGGGGAGAGAGAGCTAGGGGGGGCTGGGAGAGAGAGCTAGGGGGCAGGGGAGAGAGAGCCAGGGGGCAGGGGAGAGAGAGCTAGGGGGCAGGGGAGAGAGAGCTAGGGGGCAGGGGAGAGAGAGCTAGGGGGGCTGGGAGAGAGAGCTAGGGGGCAGGGGAGAGAGAGCTAGGGGGGCTGGGAGAGAGAGCTAGGGGGCAGGGGAGAGAGCTAGGGGGCAGGGGAGAGAGAGCTAGGGGGCAGGGGAGAGAGAGCTAGGGGGGCTGGGAGAGAGAGCTAGGGGGCAGGGGAGAGAGAGCTAGGGGGCAGGGGAGAGAGCTAGGGGGCAGGGGAGAGAGAGCTAGGGGGGCTGGGAGAGAGAGCTAGGGGGGCTGGGAGAGAGAGCTAGGGGGCAGGGGAGAGAGATAGTGGGGGCTGGGAGAGAGAGCTAGGGGGGCTAGGAGAGAGAGCTAGGGGCCAGGGGAGAGAGCTAGGAAGCAGGGGAGAGAGAGCTAGGGGCCAGGGGAGAGAGCTAGGGGGCAGGGGAGAGAGCTAGGAAGCAGGGGAGAGAGAGCTAGGGGCCAGGGGAGAGAGCTAGGGGGCAGGGGAGAGAGAGCTAGGGGGCTGGGAGAGAGAGCTAGGGGCAGGGGAGAGAGATAGGGGGGGCTGGGAGAGAGAGCTAGGGGGCAGGGGAGAGAGAGCTAGGGGGGCTGGGAGAGAGAGCTAGGGGGCTGGGGAGAGAGAGCTAGGGGGCAGGGGAGAGAGAGCTAGGGGGCAGGGGAGAGAGCTAGGGGGCAGGAGAGAGAGCTAGGGGGCAGGGGAGAGAGAGCTAGGGGGGCTGGGAGAGAGAGCTAGGGGGCAGGGGAGAGAGCTAGGGGGCAGGGGAGAGAGAGCTAGGGGGGCTGGGAGAGAGAGCTAGGGGGCAGGGGAGAGAGAGCTAGGGGGCAGGGGAGAGAGCTAGGGGGCAGGGGAGAGAGAGCTAGGGGGGCTGGGAGAGAGAGCTAGGGGGCAGGGGAGAGAGAGCTAGGGGGGCTGGGAGAGAGAGCTAGGGGGGCTGGGAGGCGGCTGGCCGTGTAGGCACAGTTCCCTGGCTGGTTATGACGACACAGTTCGGGTGAATTCCGAACTGTCTCAATCAGCTGCGTCAAATGGAACGGAAAAGAAGTTTTTGGGAGCTGCTGCTGCTGGTCTTGGCTTGTTGTCGCTTGTTTGGTTGTTTCTGCTGCTGCGTCTGCTGTGGCTGCGTCTGCTGTGGCTGCGTCTGCTGTGGCTGCGTCTGCTGTGGCTGCGTCTGCTGTGGCTGCGTCTGCTGTGGCTGCCTCTACTGTTGCTGCCTCTGCTGTTGCTGCCTCTACTGTTGCTGCCTCTACTGTTGCTGCCTCTACTGTTGCTGTCTCTACTGTTGCTGCCTCTATTGTTGCTGCCTCTACTGTTGCTGCCTCTGCTGTTGCTGCCTCTGCTGTTGCTGCCTCTGCTGTTGCTGCCTCTACTGTTGCTGCCTCTACTGTTTTTGCTGTGTTGATGAGGGTCGCTCAGGTCCCTCGAGCCACACCGTTCTAAACAATACAAATAATTTCTAACTTAAATAAAACGCCGAACCTAACCTACCTTAGCCTTACTCTACACAAAAAATATTATATAATAAGATGAAAATAGTTGAGAAAATAATACTTTTGTTTTAATACCGTCCAGATACAATAAGGAATTGAGGACGGCGGCAGCTTAGAGTAGCATGAAAAGCCTATCCTGTGTACCGGGGATAGGTTCACGAGATAGGTTTCTAACCTTCAAATGTTGTCTCAGATGATCATTAGTCTATTGAAACGTTTGTTTACATTCAAATTGGGATAGAGATTATGAAACCCTTTACGGTCGCACACACCCCTTCCTGGATAGGTCAGGACAGGTCGTCCACACAGCGGGAACTACACTGTACTTCCTGGACAGGTCAGGACAGGACGTCCACACAGGTGGAACTACACTGTACTTCCTGGACAGGTCAGGACAGGACGTCCACACAGGGGGAACTACACTGTACTTCCTGGATAGGTCAGGACAGGTCGTCCACACAGCGGGAACTACACTGTACTTCCTGGACAGGTCAGGACAGGACGTCCACACAGGTGGAACTACACTGTACTTCCTGGACAGGTCAGGACAGGACGTCCACACAGGGGGAACTACACTGTACTTCCTGGACAGGTCAGGACAGGACGTCCACACAGGGGGAACTACACCGTACTTCCTGGACAGGTCAGGACAGGACGTCCACACAGGGGGAACTACACTGTACTTCCTGGATAGGTCAGGACAGGACGTCCACACAGGGGGAACTACACTGTACTTCCTGGACAGGTCAGGACAGGACGTCTACACAGGGGGAACTACACTGTACTTCCTAGACAGGTCAGAACAGGACGTCCACACAGGGGGAACTACACTGTACTTCCTGGACAGGTCAGGACAGGACGTCCACACAGGGTGAACTACACTGTACTTCCTGGACAGGTCAGGACAGGACGTCCACACAGGGGGAACTACACTGTACTTCCTGGACAGGTCAGGACAGGACGTCTACACAGGGTGAACTACACTGTACTTCCTGGACAGGTCAGGACAGGTCGTCCACACAGCGGGAACTACACTGTACTTCCTGGACAGGTCAGGACAGGACGTCCACACAGGGTGAATCAACATTGATTCTTCGTTGATATAACGTTGATCCCACCTTGATTTTACGTTAGTATTTGGGGATTATATTTACATTGGATTATATTTAGTCTTGGTTGAGGCGGTCGTAATGGTTTATGTGGTGGCCGAGTGGTGTAAAAGGTCCTGGGTAGTTAATTGGAGCCCCGGAGCTCCCTGACGAAGCCGCTTGGGCGCGAGTGACGCCTCGCCGACGTTGTCAAGGAAACGGATTCGGCAGTCGATAGTTGACGAGGTAATTCCCAGAGAGATAGGAACTAGGGGTGAAATATGTGTGTGTGTGTGTGTGTGTGTGTGTGTGTGTGTGTGTGTGTGTGTGTGTGTGTGTGTGTGTGTGTGTGAGAGTGTGTGTGTGTGTGTGTGTGTGTGTAGTCATCTATTTGTGCCTGTAGGATCGTACTCTAGCTCCCGGAGCCCGCTTTTCTAGCCGTTGGTTGTCTAAAGCAATGAATCCTGGCTTATTTCCCTATCATTCGAACGCCACTGATACAATTGAGTCTCAATTGTATCACAAACCTGCATAAACGCACAAGCGTGCTATTGGGTCATTGGGGAAAATAGCTTTGGCTACCAATGAGTTTTAATAGCCTGGTGGTCATGTGGTCAGGGTACTGGACTTGTCAAGGGGGTTCGTTGCCCCTTCCCCTGGCAGTCTAAGGTTTGAACCTTTCATGATGTTCTCAGAGGAATTGACAGGGTTGATAAAGATAAACTATTCAACACTGGAGGTACACGCACAAGGGGACACAGGTGGAAACTGAATACCCACATGAGCCACAGGGACGTTAGAAAGAACTTTTTCAGTGTCAGAGTAGTTAACAGATGGAATGCATTAGGCAGTGATGTGGTGGAGGCTGACTCCATACACAGTTTCAAGTGTAGATATGATAGAGCCCAGTAGGCTCAGGAATCTGTACACCAGTTGATTGACAGTTGAGAGGCGGGTCCAAAGAGCCAGAGCTCAACCCCCGCAAGCACAACTAGGGAGTTCATCTAGGTGAGTACACACAAAAGGAGATCTTGGCTTTAGTCCTGGAGTATTGAGGACAGATCACATTCTCTCAGATAATAGTCTACAATTTGACGCCAAAATTACATACGGAGAAAGTAAATCACAGCGACCTCGCGAAAATTCACGTTTTCTATGCTTGGGTCCACGGTTAGGTTCGGGCAGTTTAATACATCATTATCTGACCGTTGTGAGAGCTCGAGAAGACAAACTAGAGGACTAAGATTACTTGCTGGTGTGTGAGTACAGGTGTGAGCACATGCAGGTGTGTGAGTACAGGTGTGAGCACATGCAGGTGTGGTAGCCTTAAGAACCACTTCCGCAGTTGGTAGGCCTTACGCCTAACGTCCAAAGCCATCACTTGACCTCTCTCTCTCTCTCGATCTCTCTCTCTCTCTCTCTCTCTCTCTCTCTCTCTCTCTCTCTCTCTCTCTCTCTCTCTCTCTCTCTCTCTCTGACCTTTCCCTTAATTTCACAGC
>NC_091241.1:1886265-1921265 GCF_040958095.1 Procambarus clarkii | reverse complement strand
CTATTCATAGTGTCAGTGTACAGTGCCATCACTATTCACAGTGGTAATGTACAGTGCCATCACTATTCTTACTGTCAGTGTACAGTGCCATCATTATACACAGTGTCAGTGTACAGTGCCATCACTTCACAGTGTCAGTGTACAGTGCCATCACTATTCACAGTGTTAGTGTACAGTGCCATCACTATTCACAGTGTTAGTGTACAGTGCCATCACTATTCATAGTGTTAGTGTACAGTGCCATCACTATACAAAGTGTCAGTGTAAGTGCCATCACTATACACAGTGTCAGTGTACAGTGCCATCACTATTCTTAGTGTCAGTGTACAGTGCCATCACTATTCTTAGTGTCAGTGTACAGTGCCATCACTATTCACAGTGTCAGTGTACAGTGCCATCACTATTCTTAGTGTCAGTGTACAGTGCCATCACTATTCTTAGTGTCAGTGTACAGTGCCATCACTATTCTTAGTGTCAGTGTACAGTGCCATCACTATTCTTAGTGTCAGTGTACAGTGCCATCACTATACACAGTGTCAGTGTACAGTGCCATCACTATTCCTAGTGTCAGTGTACAGTGCCATCACTATTCTTAGTGTCAGTGTACAGTGCCATTACTATACACAGTGTCAGTGTACAGTGCCATTACTATTCACAGTGTCAGTGGACAATGCCATCACTATTCTTAGTGTCAGTGTACAGTGCCATCACTATTCTTAGTGTCAGTGTACAGTGCCATCACTACACACAGTACCAGTGATTGGTCACATGAATATTAGTCACTTGTCACTCAACAGGGTGCCACCAGTGTCATAAAACTTGACACTCAACTGAGTGCCACCAGTGCCATAACACTTGACACTCAACTGAGTGCCACCAGTGCCATAACACTTGACACTCAACTGAGTGCCACCAGTGCCATAACACTTGACACTCAACTGAGTGCCACTAGTGCCATAACTCGTGGCACCCTATTGAATGCCACGTTTTATCAAGTGTGTGTCGTATGTTGACACACCCAATGTGTGTGTCAAGTTTTCCTCTCAAAGCAGTTGTCCTCTTTAACTGTCCTGTCAAGTTCCAGTCAAGTTCCTGTCTAGTGCTTTTGCCTGCAGATTTCCCTTGCAATTTCTCCCCCCCCCCTCGTCTCTCTCTCTCTCTCTCTCTCTCTCTCTCTCTCTCTCTCTCTCTCTCTCTCTCTCTCTCTCTCTCTCTCTCTCTCTCTTCTTATCATTCCCCCTCTCACTTCCAAAATTTCTCACCCTTCCAAACCCATGTTATTGGTTCGAATCACCCCTTCCTCTCAGGTGGATTTACCCTCGGGTGGATTTCCCCTCAGGTGGATTTACCTTCATAGTGGATTTCCCCTCGGGTGGATTTACCATCGGGTGGATTTCCCCTCGGGTGGATTTACCCTCGGGTGGATTTCCCCTCGGGTGGATTTACCCTCGGGTGGATTTCCCCTCGGGTGGATTTACCCTCGGGTGGATTTCCCCTCGGGTGGATTTCCTCCCTCCTGCTTGCACTCATTCAGGTAGATTTCTCCTATCATTTTATGCCCTTGTTTTATTTCCCCTCGTGTCATTTTCTTCCCCTTACTCTCTTATAATTCCCCTTTCCTTCTCCTTACTTTTTCTTTACTCTCCCATTTCCCTGCCCCTCTCCCATAATGCACCCCCCCCCATCCTCAGCTTCTCTCCCAACCTTACTTTAAGATTTCCTCAACGGAATAGAAAAATAAACACGGCTAATCGTCTGGGTCCCAGGAGCTAGGACTGAGGGCTCACCACGGCTCCCTGGGGCTAGGACTGAGGGCTCACCACAGCTCCCTGGGGCTAGGACTGAGGGCTCACCATGGCTCCCTGGGGCTAGGAATTGAGGGCTCACCACGGCTCCCTGGGGCTAGGACTGAGGGCTTACCATGGCTCCCTGGGGCTAGGACTGAGGGCTCACCACAGCTCCCTGGGGCTAGGACTGAGGGCTCACCACAGCTCCCAGGGGCTAGGACTGAGGGCTCACCACAGCTCCCTGGGGCTAGGACTGAGGGCTCACCACAGCTCCCTGGGGCTAGGACTGAGGGCTCACCACAGCTCCCTGGGGCTAGGACTGAGGGCTCACCACAGCTCCCAGGGGCTAGGACTGAGGGCTCACCAGAGCTCCCAGGGGCTAGGACTGAGGGCTCACCACAGCTCCCAGGGGCTAGGACAATTGTTCCAGTACTCTGACAGAGTCCAGTGTACCACGTTAATGCCTGGGGGGGCGGGGGTTATGTCATCATGATAACATGGGACAGTCTACACTATAATGTTCAAGATAATGTATCTTCTCTCTTTGACACATGTTGTATCCGTGTTAAGGTATCGACACCGTCGCTGGCGATTTCAGCGCCATCTATGGGTCTGCACTCCAGCTCCCCGGAATTGGGTGCTACGCAGACAACGCCATCTGTTGGTGGGGGCGTGGCATCGGTGAAAGGCTCCAGTTTCCTGCCTCAGAAGAGGCGGTCGATGATGGCAACCTCTGGTGGGTGAGGTATAGAGATCAACGCCATCTAGGTTGTGGCTACAATTTACAATATCAACTACCCGGTGGAAGGCTGTTATCCTAGGGTCACCCAGTATACTGTCTGTCTAGCTAATGACGTTTTATGTTCATAGAAGTGACGTAAGGAGGCAATTGTGCTGAGTAGGACAGTTTACCTTGGGTAGGTCAAGAACTCTCGACTTGGTCCTGTAAGATGACAAAGTGGCCGCCGTCGGTTGTAGCAGTGTGCTAGCTACTGATTTATGCAGTGTTGGATGGGCCGATGTACCCGGGATAGGCCAGACGTGACGACAGTGGTGCGTCTGTTACGAAGTGTTGCTAGTGTGTTGCTAGAGACCTCTGCCAGGGTGCTAGCTACCCCTATATGTGATTTTTGAGACCCACTGTCAGTGTGTTGCTGAAACCCTCTGCCAGTGTGTTTCTTGCGAGCGGAGGTAAGGTATTGACACATCATGGCAATACGGTGTGTGTGTGGACTGGCCCATGTTGCACAAAGTGAACTCGTCAGGGTTTACCATTAGGTGTGGATGATGTATACCTGGAAAGTGGATTCAGCGGGATTTGATGAACTCTGCCGATGTATTGTGTCCCCGAGTGAAAGAGACACTTTGTAAATATGTGTAGTTATACATATTTACTATATGTTATACACTATATGTATACATAATACATATAGTGCTGAAGGTGGTAATATATTGGTGAAGGTGTAATAGTGTATTGTTTACCCCCCCCCCCTCCAACCACTTGGGCTAGACGGTAGAGCGACGGTCTCGCTTCATGCCGGTCAGCGTTCAATCCCCGACCGTCCAAGTGGTTGGGCACCATTCCTTCCCCCCCCCCCCCCCCGTCCCATCCCAAATCCTTATCCTGACCCCTCCAAGTGCTATATAGGTCTTGGCTATCTTGGCGTAATGGCTTGGCGCTTTTCCCCCCCTGACAATTCAATTACCCCCCCCCCCCCCATTTAATCTTTACACTAATACATGACACAGCCAGTTCTTGAAAACTTACACCTACACGAGGTTGGATATAGAAGAAGGTATCATAACAGCAAGAACCCGGTTACTGGCCCAAAGTCGCCGTAACAATCCGACACTTAGACAAAGTTGACACACAGTGTATTCGACACTTTGACAAAGTTGACACACAGTGTATTCGACACTTTGACAAAGTTGACACACAGTGTATTCAACACTTTGACAAAGTTGACACACAGTGTATTCGACACTTTGACAAAGTTGACACACAGTGTATTCAACACTTTGACAAAGTTGACACACAGTGTATTCAACACTTTGACAAAGTTGACACACAGTGTATTCGACACTTTGACAAAGTTGACACACAGTGTATTCAACACTTTGACAAAGTTGACACATTGTGTACTCGACATTTGGGATTTAAGAAAGCTGGCAAATACGTCTATATCCCAGGCGTATTCTGGCCACTATAACATCACATTGGCGAGTACTTGCTCTATCAGTCCCATATGTGAATGACCAACCCATCCTCCTTGTAGCACGTCGCATTTTGACGTATACCCCCAAAATAAGGCCAAAAATCGTCGTGCTAGAAAAAGATTTCAGTCTTACGAAATTGACATACTGTCCCGTTTTCGGTTTTAGGTTCTCTGGTAGGTTAGGATAAGGGCATTTTAGTACATCAGTTCAGTGACGTTGAGGACACTGACAAGCATAGTCATTATGGTGGTAGGGAGGGGGGGGGAGGACCGGAAACTATACGCCAGTACCGGGAACAAGTATTCCGGCCGGTACCGGGTAACCGGATCTCCTGAAGAGTGAGGTATGAAATGACAGACGAAATTGTCTTTCAAAACTGGTTTTCACGACCGTCAGAAACTGCAGGTGTTCACGGACCTTGTCTTAATATGCGTATATGTATACACATGGTATACAGGCATGTGTGTGAGACCGCTACGTACAGGTATGTGTGTATGAGTCCTCTACATACAGGCATGTGTGTATGAGACTGCTACGTACACACGTGTATGTATGATTCCTCTAGGTACACGAAGGAGAACAGTTCATAGAGAACTTACATGAACCAGTGCCTCAGAATACATAAAAGTACGTAGAAAGTGTGTATATATATATATATATATATATATATATATATATATATATATATATATATATATATATATATATATATATATATATAGGGAAGGGAGTACCACCTCTGGCTGGAAGAAGGGGGACCCATAGCCTCGGAGGAAACCACACATAACGCATTGGAGGGAATGTGCATTGGAGCTATATATATATATATATATATATATATATATATATATATATATATATATAGATAACCGAGATAACCCATGACTGGAAGGCAGCTGTGGCTATTATATAACTCTCTGGCCAATTTTACTCTTTTTAAACTGGACAACTTGTTAATGGCTGCCGTAAATGTGGTTCCAATTGGACATAAAAGTTTAATTAAAAGGCCTCAAGGGTCGTTAGAGATAATTGTTAGAGATAATTGTTAGAGGGATAGAGGGATTGTTAGAGGGCTTGTTAGAGACAATTGTTAGAGGGATTGTTAAGAGACAATTGTTAGAGGGATTGTTAGAGACAATTGTTAGAGGGATTGTTAGAGGGATTGTTAGATGGGATTGTTAGAGGGATTGTTAGAGGGCTTGTTAGAGACAATTGTTAGAGGGATTGTTAGAGACAATTGTTAGAGGGATTGTTAGAGACAATTGTTAGAGGGATTGTTGGAGGGATTGTTAGAGGGATTGTTAGAGGGATTGTTAGAGGGATTGTTAGAGACAATTGTTAGAGGGATTGTTGGAGGGATTGTTGGAGGGATTGTTAGAGGGATTGTTAGATGGGATTGTTAGAGGGATTGTTAGAGGGATTGTTAGAGGGATTGACATCTGTGATCTGTGGGTACCTGGTAGCTGGGAGAGGCGCTGTAGTGTCTAAACACCCGTGCAGAAGCCAACAATGTTCAGTGCAACACAACAGTTCTTGCAATTCAGCTGATTTTGCAATAAAGGTGATCACACACATTGTGATCACCTGCTGGAGGATCAAGACGGAGGAGGCTACAAGATGACCTAGACAGACTAAGTGAATGGTCCAACAAATGGCTGCTAAACTTCAACACGAGTAAATGTAAGGTAATGAAACTAGGCGGTGGAAACAGGAGGCCAGACACAGGATACAGAATGGGAGATGAAGTACTTAATGGAACGGACAGAGAGAAAGATCTAGGAGTTGATATCACACCAAACCTGTCTCCTGAAGCCCACATAAAAAGAATAACATCAGCGGCATATGCGAGGCTGGCTAACATCAGAACAGCATTCAGGAACCTGTGTAAGGAATCATTTAGAATCTTATATACCACATATGTAAGACCAATCCTGGAGTATGCGGCCCCAGCATGGAGCCCGTACCTTGTCAAGCACAAGACGAAGCTGGAAAAAGTTAAGAGGTATGCCACTAGACTAGTCCCAGAACTAAGAGGCATGAGTTACGAGGAAAGGCTGCGGGAATGCACCTCACGACACTGGAAGACCGAAGAGTAAGAGGAGACATGATCACTACCTACAAAATTCACAGAGGAATTGACAGGGTAGATAAAGATAAACTGTTTAACATGGATGGTACGCGAACAAGGGGACACAGGTGGAAACTGAGTATCTAGATGAGCCACAGAGACGTTAGAAAGAACTTTTTCAGTGTCAGAGTAGTTAACAGGTGGAATGCATTAGGCAGTGATGTGGTGGAGGCTGACTCCATACACGGTTTTAAATGTAGATATGATAGAGCCCAGTAGGCTCAGGAACCTGTACACCAGTTGATTGACAGTTGAGAGGCGGGACCAAAGAGCCAGAGCTTAACCCCTGCTAGTACAACTAGGTGAATACAACTGGGTATATTACGTAGCTGATCTTGCAATACATATTGACTGGTACAATATATTGCCGATGTTATAGGTGATAGTGGCAGGAAAGGAACTTAAATCATGTTCACAGTCACAGTTTATCTCTCTCTCTCTCTCTCTCTCTCTCTCTCTCTCACTCTCACTCTCTCACTCTCTCACTCTCTCACTCTCTCACTCTCTCACTCTCTCACTCTCTCACTCTCTCACTCACTCACTCACAAAATAACAGAGCCTGAAAGCCTGGAAAGTTTTAAAAGCCTTTCCCGGGTATTGACAAAGACCTTTCTCCTGTCCACCCAGGGAACAAATTGGTGGGAGTGGAGTGAGTGTGGCAGCGTTGGCACTGGTGCCACTGTTGGCAGGGGGTGCTGGGGGGGGGGAGGTATTGACACCTCTTGAAGGGTGAAGAAGGGAGGAGAGGGTATTGACACCTCTTGAAGGGTGAAGAAGGGAGGAGAGGGTATTGACACCTCTTGAAGGGTGAAGAAGGGAGGAGAGGGTATTGACACCTCTTGAAGGGTGAAGAAGGGAGAAGAGGGTATTGACACCTCTTGAAGGGTGAAGAAGGGAGGAGAGGGTATTGACACCTCTTGAAGGGTGAAGAAGGGAGGAGAGGGTATTGACACCTCTTGAAGGGTGAAGAAGGGAGGAGAGGGTATTGACACCTCTTGAAGGGTGAAGAAGGGAGGAGAGGGTATTGACACCTCTTGAAGGGTAAAGAAGGGAGGAGAGGGTATTGACACCTCTTGAAGGGTGATGATGTAGGGGGCGGGGAAGGGTGTTGACTTTTGAACATATTGTATCGCATATGTATTGCGAACAAGGGGACACAGGTGGAAGCTCAGTACCCAGATGAGCCACAGAGACGTTAGAAAGAACTTTTTTAGTGTCAGAGTAGTTAATAAATGGAATGTAGATATGATAGAGCCCAGTAGGCTCAGGAATCTGTACACCAGTTTATTGACGGTTGAGAGGCGGGACCAAAGAGCCAGAGCTCAACCCCCGCAAGCAAAATTAGGTGCATAGAGACAGGGGGGGATGGAGAAGTCAGCCCCTCCCCCTGCACACACAATCAACGAGGCGGCCGCTATACCACCATCGCGATCAAGTTTGGGCGAGCAGGCCGGGCCGCCAGCCAGCCAGCCAGCCAGCCAGCCAGCCAGCCAGCCAGCCAGCCAGCCAGCCAGCCAGCCAGCCAGCCGGTCAGCCGGTCAGCCAGCCAGCCAGCCAGCCAGCGAACCGGCCAGCCAGCCAGTATATAACGGAGAGGGGGGAGGTCGGGTGTTGTTGCAGGACCCCGGGGTCACGCCCTGGTCGACTACATCATCCTTGCAACAAGGCAGCCGTGAGCAGCAGGTAAAGGTGGCCGCATGGGGCCGTTACCAATTCCTACAACATCGGGGCCTCAACAACACACTTGCAATACGTTACGAGTTGTTTAATTCGTATTACGCCTCCTGCTTGTCCTCTGCGGCTGGCGTAGCCTGCGTCTATTGCATACCAAATGGACGTGAAACACCCTGATTGGTCTCTTCTCTCACACTGATTGTTCACCCTTAACTACACTCACCCTTAAATACCTTGACATGCGCTCATAGGAAAAACAAAAAGGGAGATTCGAAGCCTCGACGATATCTGGAAATGGCGGGAAAAACAAATTGGTTATCCCTATAGCAACGTGTCAACAAAGTCACGTTAATTGCCTCGAATATATATATAGTAAGCATTCATCAGTTATAGGAGACTATAGAGTTGCGCTCTGGTTGTCGGTCAGGAGTGGCCTCTCCAGGGCGCAAAGCCAGGGTAGCTTGACACGGGGGAGAAGCTGTTACCCAAGCAGCAGGTCCCCCCCCTCTCCACGGCGCCGAAAGTCTCTAATGGAAAGGCAAACGCCAATACGATTGGTTCCAGCACCGTGGCAGGAACTGTCAGAACGAGGGTGAAAATATATGTATATATATATATATATATATATATATATATATATATATATATATATATATATATATATATATATATATATATATTATAATATATATATATATATATATATATATATATATATTTATATATATATATATATATATATATATACATATATATATATATATTATAATATATATATATATATATATATATTATAATATATATATATATATATATATATATTATAATATTATAATAAAACCTTGCATAATAAAGTGTACATCATAATAAAAAAAAAAAAGGGGGTGGTAGGAGAAGTGAACACTCTTTCGTATTCAGAGTTAAATGTCAAGTTTTTCCCTGAGTGCTCTGTGTTCCCTTCTCTGAGGCTGTGGGTCCCTATAATTACACCAGTGGTGGTACCCCTATTTATAATATATATATATATGTATATATATATATATATATATATATATATATATATATATATATATATATATATATATATATATATATATATATATAATATATATATATATATATATATATATATATATATATATATATATATATATATATATATATATAATATATATGAATGAATTGAGGTGGATATAAATAAGAGATTTTAAGCCGTTTTTACCATTTTTCTCCATTTACAAATTTCAATGTTGTTCATATGTTTCTGAACAAGTTTTCTTAATAGAATACTAAATATTTGAACCGGATTTCCTGAAGCATTTTAGACCAAATACAATATATTTCTCCAGTTTATTTGTCAAGCCAAGTTGACAAATAAACAGGACACACACAGTTTTAAATCCATTACCCGCAATGTTTAATCCGCTAAAACTCCCCCATAAATGAAAAACGAGGAATTGGATCCAATGAACTGTTTGTGAATGTTCTCCCCCTTCGAAAGAACCTACGTATATCATTGCAATTAACATTGTATTACATCAAGAATCTCACAAGTGAAAGAACACAAAAAAGTGATCTTAAAGGATTGTACATATTTTTTTTGTTGGAACTAAAAGGCACAAATTTGGCTCAATATTGAAGACAAATTATGGTCTCGTCTTTGTGAAACATATTCTCAGACTTGGTAGACCAGGATGTCGTAAATAATGCAAAGGTTTACACACGACGCCCCCTAATTAGGTACCCAGGTACGAGAGAGGTGTTAGGGGGTGTAAGGGGTGGTGTAAGGGGGTGGTGTAAGGGGACATTAAGGGGCATGTAAGGTAGTGGGTGTGATAGATGGTGCTTGCAAGGTTACACTAGTACAGATTCTCTCTCTCTCTCTCTCTCTCTCTCTCTCTCTCTCTCTCTCTCTCTCTCTCTCTCTCTCTCTCTCTCTCTCTCTCTCTCTCTCTCTCCATGTATACAATAATCAGGTTTGTACACACACACACACACACACACACACACACACACACACACACACACACACGCCACGTGTGCAGCAGGCGGGTCATATCAAGATTTACATATAGCCCTCACACGCCCCAGTAAACACATATAGGTCGACTACAACACAGCGAAGTAGCCAGAGGCGAGGGCGGGAGCTGGAACACTGAGCGGTCCTTACCCCAACCCCTGTCCATGACCTCCACCCCCACCTCACCCCATCACCCCTCACCCCACCACCCCCCACCTCATCCTGGAGCGTCTATATACCTGTTGAATCTTCCTGAATCTCTGATATTTTTTATATTAACATCCGAAGCAACTATTTTCTCGTAAAGTTTGGTATATGAGTGTTATATCCGGTTCAGGCGCAGGAGTCTCCTACCTCAACAATACTTATGACTAGGAGTCATCTTTATTGACGTGGTTTGTGAGGCGGTGAGGTGTTTAACGGTCAGTGGAGAGGTGTTGTCTGTGGTCCGTCAGGAGGTGTGTAGCTGCTGGCTGGCTGGCTGGCTGGCTGGCTGTGCGTGTAGCTGCTGGCTGGCTGGCTGGCTGTGCGTGTAGCTGCTGGCTGGCTGGCTGGCTGGCTGGCTGTGCGTGTAGCTGCTGGCTGGCTGGCTGGCTGTGCGTGTAGCTGCTGGCTGGCTGTCTGTGCGTGTAGCTGCTGGCTGGCTGTCTGTGCGTGTAGCTGCTGGCTGGCTGTCTGTGCGTGTAGCTGTCAGCTGCTGGCTGGCTGGCTGTCTGTGCGTGTAGCTGTCGGCTGCTGGCTGGCTGTCTGTGCGTGTAGCTGTCGGCTGCTGGCTGGCTGGCTGGCTGGCTGTCTGTGCTGAGTGACCTGCATGGTTCTGGGAGGATGAGTTTTCTTTGTGTTCTTGTATTGTGTCTCATCTCTTGTTTCACAGTGGCCAGGGGAGTGACGGTGACCTTTCCTGCAGTGGTGCTGGAATAGTGACGGTGACCTTTCCTGCAGTGGTGCTGGAATAGTGACGGTGACCTTTCCTGCAGTGGTGCTGGAATAGTGACGGTGACCTTTCCTGCAGTGGTGCTGGAATAGTGACGGTGACCTTTCCTGCAGTGGTTCTGGAATAGTGACGGTGACCTTTTCTGCAGTGGTGCTGGAATAGTGACGGTGACCTTTCCTGCAGTGGTTCTGGAATAGTGACGGTGACCTTTCCTGCAGTGGTTCTGGAATAGTGACGGTGACCTTTCCTGCAGTGGTTCTGGAATAGTGACGGTGACCTTTCCTGCAGTGGTTCTGGAATAGTGACGGTGACCTTTCCTGCAGTGGTTCTGGAATAGTGACGGTGACCTTTCCTGCAGTGGTTCTGGAATAGTGACGGTGACCTTTCCTGCAGTGGTTCTGGAATAGTGACGGTGACCTTTCCTGCAGTGGTTCTGGAATAGTGACGGTGACCTTTCCTGCAGTGGTTCTGGAATAGTGACGGTGACCTTTCTTTAGCGGGTTTAGAAGGACAAAGTTATCTCTATGACCTTGTATCGCCTCTCTTCCCACCACACGGGGCCACACACCTGCACCTCACCACACGGGGTCACACACCTGCACCCACCACACGGAGCCACACACCTGCACCCCACCACACGGGGCCACACACCTGCACCCCACCACACGGGGTCACACACCTGCACCCCACCACACGGGGCCACACACCTGCACCCCACCACACGGGGCCACACACCTGCACCCCACCACACGGGGTCACACACCTGCACCCCACCACACGGGGCCACACACCTGCACCCCACCACACGGGGCCACACACCTGCACCCCACCACACGGGGCCACACACCTGCACCCCACCACACGGGGCCACACACCTGCACCCCACCACACGGGGCCACACACCTGCACCCCACCACACGGGGCCACACACCTGCACCTCACCACACGGGGCCACACACCTGCACCCAACACTCGGGGTCACACACCTGCACCCCACCACACGGGGCCATACACCTGCACCCCACCACACGGGGCCCACACACCTGCACCCACCACTCGGGGCCACACACCTGCACCCCACCACACGGGGCCACACACCTGCACCCACCACACGGGGCCCACACACCTGCACCCACCACTCGGGGCCACACACCTGCACCCACCACTCGGGGCCTCACACCTGCACCCCACCACACGGGGCCACACACCTGCACCTCACCACACGGGGCCACACACCTGCACCCACCACTCGGGGTCACACACCTGCACCCCACCACACGGGGCCACACACCTGCACCCCACCACACGGGGCCACACACCTGCACTCCACCACACGGGGCCACACACCTGCACCCCACCACACGGGGCCACACACCTGCACTCCACCACACGGGGCCACACACCTGCACCCACCACACGGGGCCCACACACCTGCACCCCACCACACGGGGCCACACACCTGCACCCACCACACGGTGTCAGGTGGGCAGGTCAGGGCCGCAAACCAGTTATGTAGATGCTGGGATTGTTGATGGTATTTTGAGACGGGTGGTGGTGGACCGCCGCTGAATCTGGTTCACAGGTGAGCCCTCCTGTGTTGATTACCTGCTGTCTTGTGTGTGCAGGTGTGTGTGTGCAGGTGTGTGTGTGTGTGTGTGTGTGTGTGTGTGTGTGTGTGTGTGTGTGTGTGTGTGTGTGTGTGTGTGTGTGTGTGCACGTGTGTGTGTGCACGTGTGTGTGTGTGTGTATGTGTGTACTCACCTATTTGTGCTTGCAGGATCCCAGGTATAACCACACCCTGGTATAACCACACCCAGGTATAACCACACCCTGGTATAACCACACCCTGGTATAACCACACCCTGGTATAACCACACCCAGGTATAACTACACCCAGGTATAACCACACACAGGTTTAACTACACCCAGGTATAACCACACCCAGGTTTAACTACACCCAGGTATAACCACACCCAGGTATAACCACACCCAGGTATAACTACACCCTGGTATAACCACACACAGGTATAACTACACCCAGGTATAACCACACCCAGGTATAACTACACCCAGGTATAACCACACCCAGGTATAACCACACCCTGGTATAACCACACACAGGTATAACTACACCCAGGTATAACCACACACAGGTATAACCACACACAGGTATAACCACACCCTGGTATAACCACACACAGGTATAACTACACCCAGGTATAACCACACGCAGGTATAACTACACCCAGGTATAACTACACCCAGGTATAATCACACCCAGGTATAACTACACCCAGGTATAACCACACCCAGGTATAACTACACCCAGGTATAACCACACCCTGGTATAACCACACCATTAAGACGCAGGCTTTCTACTGTGGCGGCACAATATACCTGTGATTGCCCTTATCAAAAGGAATGATAAAACACGAAAGTGGTTGTGCCGTATCCCCCCCCCCCCGCCCCCTTCCTGCGATAATTACAGTGATATTTATTTGACACTAATTATTTCCCTCCGTGTTAAAGCTAGCAAAAAAATACGAAATATCGTTCGTGTTATTGTCGCAAAGACATTGTTAGTGGTGGTGGTTGGTGGTGGTTGGTGGTGGCCACCAGTCATCCACCACCACCAGCACTACCAGCACTACCACCCACTACCATCACCACCACTACCACCCACTACCATCACCACCACTACCACCCACTACCATCACTACCACCCACTACCATCACCACCACTACCACCCACTACCATCACCACCACTACCACCAACTACCATCACCACCACCACTACCACCCACTACCATCACCACCACTACCACCCACTACCATCACCACCACCACCCACTACCATCACCACCACTACCACCCACTACCATCACCACCACTACCACCCACTACCATCACCACCACTACCACCCACTACCATCATCACCACTACCACCCACTACCATCACCACCACTACCACCCACTACCATCACCACCACCACCCACTACCATCACCACCACTACCACCCACTACCATCACCACCACTACCACCCACTACCATCACCACCACTACCACCCACTACCATCATCACCACTACCACCCACTACCATCACCACTACCACCCACTACCATCACCACCACTACCACCCACTACCATCACCACCACTACCACCCACTACCATCACCATCACTACCACCCACTACCACCACCACCACTACCACCACCACTACCACCCACTACCATCACTACCACTACCACCCACTACCATCACCACCACTACCACCCACTACCATCATCACCACCACTACCACCAACTACCATCACCACCACTACCACCCACTACCACCACCACTACCACCCACTACCATCACCACTACCACCCACTACCATCACCACCACTACCACCCACTACCATCACCACCACTACCACCCACTACCATCACCATCACTACCACCAACTACCATCACCCCCACTACCACCAACTACCATCACCACCACTACCACCCACTACCATCACCACCACTACCACCAACTACCATCACCACCACCACTACCACCCACTACCACCCACTACCATCACCACCACCACCCACTACCATCACCACCACTACCACCCACTACCATCACCACCACTACCACCCACTACCATCACCACTACCACCCACTACCATCACCACCACTACCACCCACTACCATCATCACCACCACTACCACCAACTACCATCACCACCACTACCACCAACTACCATCACCACCACCACTACCACCAACTACCATCATCACCACCACTACCACCCACTACCATCACCACCACTACCACCCACTACCATCACCATCACTACCACCCACTACCATCACCATCACTACCACCCACTACCATCACCACTACCACCCACTACCATCACCACCACTACCACCCACTACCATCATCACCACCACTACCACCAACTACCATCACCACCACTACCACCAACTACCATCACCATCACTACCACCCACTACCATCACCACCACTACCACCAACTACCATCACCACCACCACTACCACCAACTACCATCACCACCACCACTACCACCCACTACCATCATCACCACCACTACCATCACCACCACTACTACCACCCACTACCATCACCACCACCACTACCACCCACTACCATCATCACCACCACTACCACCCACTACCATAACCACCACTACCACCCACTACCACCACCACCACTACCACCACCACTACCACCCACTACCATCACTACCACTACCACCCACTACCATCACCACCACTACCACCAACTACCATCACCCCCACTACCACCAACTACCATCACCACCACTACCACCCACTACCACCACCACTACCACCCACTACCATCACCACTACCACCCACTACCATCACCACCACTACCACCCACTACCATCACCACCACTACCACCCACTACCATCACCATCACTACCACCAACTACCATCACCCCCACTACCACCAACTACCATCACCACCACTACCACCCACTACCATCACCACCACTACCACCAACTACCATCACCACCACCACTACCACCCACTACCACCCACTACCATCACCACCACCACCCACTACCATCACCACCACTACCACCCACTACCATCACCACCACTACCACCCACTACCATCACCACTACCACCCACTACCATCACCACCACTACCACCCACTACCATCATCACCACCACTACCACCAACTACCATCACCACCACTACCACCAACTACCATCACCACCACCACTACCACCAACTACCATCATCACCACCACTACCACCCACTACCATCACCACCACTACCACCCACTACCATCACCACCACCACCCACTACCATCACCACCACTACCACCCACTACCATCACCACCACTACCACCCACTACCATCACCATCACTACCACCCACTACCATCACCATCACTACCACCCACTACCATCACCACTACCACCCACTACCATCACCACCACTACCACCCACTACCATCATCACCACCACTACCACCAACTACCATCACCACCACTACCACCAACTACCATCACCATCACTACCACCCACTACCATCACCACCACTACCACCAACTACCATCACCACCACCACTACCACCAACTACCATCACCACCACCACTACCACCCACTACCATCATCACCACCACTACCATCACCACCACTACTACCACCCACTACCATCACCACCACCACTACCACCCACTCACCATCACCACCACTACCACCCACTACCACCACGGGTTTCAACCCCAATCTATCAGTCACCACAACAGTCCTCCAACAGTGTGGTCAAACAGCAACAGCCTACTCACAAAAGCCTACACATGTTACAACAGTGAACAACCCTCGGAATTACAACGCGCAAATAAAAAGTATTTCTTTTTTGGAGGAATGGGTTTTTGGGGCCTGAATTAAAATCATAATTAGAGTTGCAGATTGGAGGAAAACAGAATATTTATGCACTATATTTGCATACATATCACTAGTGCCAGCACTCATATATATATATATATATATATATATATATATATATATATATATATATATATATATATATATATATATAAATATATGAGTGCTCCTCCTCGGATGCATTTCCGACGGTTCCGTACATATAAAAGGGGTGACGCCGAGGAAAATAAGACTCGCGTCCCTACCAAAACGAAAAAGACCACCACCTATTAATGCCACATCTTGTTCTGTCTTGTGTTAATGCCACCTCACCCCTTCCACCTCACTCAAATGTAGATATAAAATCGGAGATGCGTAACCCTGGAAACACAAACCGAAACTGTCTCCATTTTCCGCTTGTTACAACTTTTAATAAAGTTGTTACATCTTGACTTAACGTGTTTATGACGTATTAGAACGTTGTTACAACTTGCTATATTGGTTGTTATAACTGGTTAGGAGGTGTTAAAACTTGTTCGAACGTTGTACCAACGTCGTAGTTTCGGTGTGTGTTTGGCGGGAAGTTCTATTCAGTTGTGTATTTGTGAACTAAAGTCTTTGAAAATGTAATAAGTTTTACGAAACGCGCTCGTGTCGCGTCAGACTAGAAATAAAAATGAATTTTGGAGAATTGATTTTTGATTTACCTCCAACAGTGAAAAGAAATGTACGAAAGATTGAGAAAATTCGTGTTAGAATTATTAATTTTACTTTTTCGGTCATATTTAATAATATATATATATATATATATATATATATATATATATATATATATATATATATATATATATATATATATATATATATGGTAGGTCGCTCTATTCTTCATAAGAATAGAGCGACCTACCATGAACACCCAAATCACGGAACTATTTACTCTACCCACCATGAGAGTAAGGACAAGACAAGAACATATCGATGCCAACACAGAAGACAATGTCCAACATAACAGGCCAATTACACTGGATTAATCTTTGTGTTTAGATAGGAGATGCCTCGTATGGGCCAATAAGCCTTCTGCAGCCCCTATGTTTATCCCTTATGTATCCCCCCATGTTTTCACCTTCATTGTATTATCACCTGACTTAATGCGGGTATAAAATCAACTAGTATTGTAAGATCTGTTCACTTGAGAATGAACCATGGAAGTTCGAAACGTCGTGCAAATTATACAAATAAGCGTAATACACTCTATAGTAAATCACTTCTTTTCTTCACCTTAAAAGTACGAAAATGAGTTTTGGAGAACTCCTATTCCAATTAAGCCCTGATGCTAAGAAAATAGTTAGAGGGATAGAAGCCCTAAACCAGAAAATAATAAATACAGAATATGCGGTCATATTCAATGAAATATATATATATATATATATATATATATATATATATATATATATATATATATATATATAAATGGAAATGTTCATTTGTGCATGACCGCTAATCTCCAAAAGTTCTTCACCGAATGCTTTGAAATTTTCACACAACGTTCCATTCGCATCCGAGCAGGTTTCTATATACATACTATATATATATATGTCCCACTACCACTCACAGGACGGGTATATATGTCCCACTACCACTCACAGGACGGGTATATAGGTCCCACTACCACTCACAGGACGGGTATATATGTCCCACTACCACTCACAGGACGGGTATATACCCCCACTACCACTCACAGGACGGGTATATACCCCCACTACCACACACAGGACGGCTATATACCCCCACTACCACTCACAGGACGGGTATATACCCCCACTACCACTCACAGGACGGGTATATACCCCCACTACCACACACAGGACGGATATATACCCCCACTACCACTCACAGGACGGGTATATACCCCCACTACCACACACAGGACGGGTATATACCCCCACTACCACTCACAGGACGGGTATATACCCCCACTACCACACACAGGACGGGTATATACCCCCACTACCACACACAGGACGGGTATATACCCCCACTACCACTCACAGGACGGGTATATGGGGCATAATAACAGAATTAGTAAGAAAGAGACTAATGGTATATCATTCTCTTGGCCCTCTGGAGGAGGGAGTTGCCAGTTAGGTAAATATTAAAATTTTTATCCCCCTCTCTCCTCCTACTATCGCCACTCCGGACAAATGACCCAATTTGCCCTAGCAGGTCGTAATGGGAGAATAGGCGACGGCTGTATCCTCCAAATTACACACTAAAACAAAAAAAAATAAAATAAATTAGGCAGCCGAAATTATTCTCGTTAAAATGGGTTCCGGCAGAATTGTTTACCAAATATTAGCGCTTTTCCGCTATTAGTGACACTCATGTAGCACCTACTTAGCAGTTTGTGCTAATTCTAGTCAATTGTACTCTTTTTCCATCGATTTATTTTTATTATAACCAATGATTATGAGGATTATTTTGCCATTATTGGTTGTTTAACACTAATGTGATTATTCTCAGGTCACAAATTATATACAATTATACCATGTGGTGTACACAGGACACTTGCATAGCATTATAGTAAAGTGATAATTGAAATAATTATTAAATTGTAGTTAATAGAATCAATTTCAATTAATATTACATTTTAATGTCTTTTGAGGAGTACAGGGAGAGTTGATGACAGTTGACTGTGTCCCATGGTAGTCAACTCTCCTCAGTGACACAGTTGTCTGCCTTGTGGTGTTGAGACAGGTGTTGTGTTGCGACAGGTGTAGTGTTACAACAGGTGTTGTGACAGGTAGACGCCCGAAATATAATTAACGTATTCATAATTTAGACAGGTATTATTTTTTTTTTGCTGCGCCCGCCAGTCGCGCGTGTTGTTAACATGAGGTTAATTGTTAATCTGTGGGGGGGAGGGGGGGAGTGATTGGGGGGGACAGGAAGGGCGGGGGACAGGACGCAAGAGGTCACGCCCCCGAGTGTGTGTCCCCAAGACGCAAGAAAGGACGCCAGAGGTCACGCCCCCGAGTGTGTGTCCCCAAGACGCAAGAAAGGACACAAGAGGTCACGCCCCGGAGAGTGTGTAGAGTCAACTCACACAAACATCTGAGGCTTGGAATAACACACACCCCGACGCCTCCCCGCCGCGCTCCCCCTTATTGTCTCTCTCGTACACGGTGTGGGCGAATTGTGTTTACGTCTGCAATGGCTTTTTTGCGTTTGAGGGAGTGAAAAGATAGAGAGGCAGGCAGGCAGGCAGGCAGGCAGGCAGGCAGGCAGGCAGGCAGGCAGGCTGGCAGGCAGGCAGACAGGCAGGCAGGCAGGCGGGCAGGCAGGCAGACAGACTGGCAGGCAGGCAGGCAGGCAGGCTGGCAGGCAGACAGGCAGGCAGGCAGGCGGGCAGGCAGGCAGACAGACTGGCAGACAGACACAGGCAGGCAGACAGGCAGGCAGACAGCCTAGCCGTATCTAGCTCCACCCTAGCCGCACTTTTTTTTGCAGGGCCCTCTGCAAAAAGCTTCTGACTGGCCCTCTAAGTGTTGCTTGTTTCTGTTTTACTTGAGCGGAATATGAGTATTTATGACTCGTAGTATTACTTAGATTCAACTTAGATTCAACAACTTAGATTCAGCTCTGTTGAATCTAAGTTGAAATCTTAATATGTTTGTAACTGTGCACTGTGTTAGATAATGTTCCAGTGGTCTGTCGGGCATTTCTCCACAGTGCTGACATTTCCTCTCATCTTCCGGAACCTGTAAGCCTGTTTCTCGTGCACATGGGTATCCAAGCCTGATGCGATGTAAGTGCACTTCTGTTGCTCTACTGCTCCCTTACATCAAACTAAGTGGTTCGTAGTTGGTTGATTTCTTGTACCAACCCGCAGATCGTGATGTTGCAACTGCTGTGTTGTGGTCACTGTACATCTTTTGCATTGCTCTGTTTCTAATTACTTTCTTAATCTGTGATAGACTCTGTGGTATGTAAATGTCTACATTTCTTCTCTTAGTTGCAAGTTTTGCAGCTTCGTCTGCAATGTCATTTCCTCTTATTCCCACATGACTTGGCACCCAGTTGATAAGTACCCGTCGGCCTTGTCGTTTACATTAATGATGTGACATTTGTGATCAGATGGATATTGTCAGATATGTGTTCTTGTTGCAAGGTTTCAATGGCAGTTCTCGAATCTGTATGTATGATAACATGTGTCGGTGTTCAGCAAGAGCATGTCCCAAAGCCTTTTGAATGGCTAGCATCTTTGTAAAGTCGAACACCCATTTGAGAGCCTCCAACTATTTACAGAGTTTCCTGCTTTAACTACAGCTCCAGTTTCTTGTCCCTGCTGGTCTACTGATCCATCTGTGAAGTGAAGCTGTCAGATGCCAAGTTTGCTTCTATATGCATCTATGCAATGTTATGTACAGCTGACTCCAGTTAGCAGACTGAGAGCTTTCCCTTCCCATAGCTGTGATATATATATATATGCACATAACTGTGCGTATATCAGGCTATAACTGTGTTTATATCAGGCTATAATTGTGTGTATATCGGGCTATGACTGTGCCTATATCAGGCTATAACTGTCCGCATATCAGTGCATATATCGGGTGATAACTGTCCCTATATCAGTATGTATATCAGGTGATAACTGTGCGTATATCAGTACGTATATTAGGCAATAACAAACATCTACAAATACAAATAATTGCTAACAGAAGCAAAATGCCTAACCTAACCTAACCTCTCCTAGGTCTAACTATATGCTACATTATAATATACAATATACACACACACACATATATATATATATATATGTGTGTGTGTGTGATTTCAGAATAATTACTTAATACCGTTGACATTTCAGGGTTGTGTTGTGGTGCTTGTGTTGAGTGTTCTTGTGTTGTGGTTCTTGTGTTGAGTGTTCTTGGGATGTTTCTGGTGTATTTGTGTAAATGTTGGTGTTGCTGCGTTATTATTGGTAATTAATCAACTTAATCTTAATCAACTTAATCTTAATTAATCTTAATTAATCTTCGTCCCATTAGTGGAACACCTAGTTGTTCCTCGTCCCATTAGTGGAACACCTGGTTGTTCCTCGTCCCATTAGTGGAACACCTGGTTCCTCGTCCCATTAGTGGAACACCTGGTTGTTCCTCGTCCCATTAGTGGAACTTAATAACCATAAGAGCAAAAAAAAATAACTTTCTCAACAGCAAGATGAAGAACAACGAGAACAGACAATAACATCAACAACGATTTCAAATGAGACACGAAAAAGACACATTTCAGAAATACACTGAAAAAAGTTCTTTTGTAAGATGAGAAAGAAGGAATAAGTGTCTCAAGTGAGAGCTCTGGGAAGGGGGAAGAGGAAGGACAGGAAAGATAGGGGGGAAAAGAGGGAAAGGAAGAGGAATAGGGAGGAGAAGAAAGGAAGAGGGAAGCACATCAAAGGGGTATTAACAGATTTGTTTATTTACAATATATGTAATCAACGTTATCACATAATACACGATAACATAGCCCGTTATCACCTCTCCCCCCCCCTCCCCCACTTACCCCCCCCCCCCCCCGCCATTTTCAATATCCACCGTAAGCTAAAATCCCCGTTAATCTCCCAAAATACCATAAAATCTCCCCAAATCCCCTAAAATCTCTCAAAATCTCCATCAAACGCAATTCGTTACAATTTTTTTCATTATTCGATGGAGGAACACCTGATTGTTCCTCGTCCCATTAGTGGAACACCTGGTTGTTCCTCGTCCCATTAGTGGAACACCTAGTTGTTCCTCGTCCCATTAGTGGAACACCTGGTTGTTCCTCGTCCCATTAGTGGAACACCTGCTTGTTCCTCGTCCCATTAGTGGAACACCTGGTTGTTCCTCGTCCCATTAGTTGAACACCTGGTTGTTCCTCGTCCAATTAGTGGAACACCTGGTTGTTCCTCGTCCCATTAGTGGAACACCTGGTTGTTCCTCGTCCCATTAGTGGAACACCTAGTTGTTCCTCGCCCCATTAGTGGAACACCTGGTTGTTCCTCGCCCCATTAGTGGAACACCTGGTTGTTCCTCGTCCCATTAGTGGAACACCTAGTTGTTCCTCGCCCCATTAGTGGAACACCTGGTTGTTCCTCGCCCCATTAGTGGAACACCTGGTTGTTCCTCGTCCCATTAGTGGAACACCTAGTTGTTCCTCGCCCCATTAGTGGAACACCTGGTTGTTCCTCGTCCCATTAGTGGAACACCTAGTTGTTCCTCGCCCCATTAGTGGAACACCTAGTTGTTCCTCGCCCCATTAGTGGAACACCTAGTTGTTCCTCGCCCCATTAGTGGAACACCTGGTTGTTCCTCGTCCCATTAGTGGAACACCTGGTTGTTCCTCGTCCCATTAGTGGAACACCTGGTTGTTCCTCGTCCCATTATGGAAGCAGTTGCTTACTATAAGTTCACAAGCCAGAGCAACACTGTTCTATACTGCTGTTATCTCTGGTTATCCATATTGTGATTACTGAATAATTTTGTGTGATCATAGTTACACACTGATAAGGTTATGTTGGTGTTTGGTCACCATTCAGCTGTCAGACTGTGTGCCATAAGTGTGCGTATATCGGGCTATAACTGTGCGTATATCAGGTTATAACTGTGCGTATATCGGGTTATAATTGTGCGTATATCAGGTTATAACTGTGCGTATATCGGGTTATAATTGTGCGTATATCAGGTTATAACTGTGCGTATATCGGGTTATAATTGTGCGTATATCAGGTTATAACTGTGCGTATATCGGGTTATAATTGTGCGTATATCAGGTTATAACTGTGCGTATATCGGGTTATAATTGTGCGTATATCAGGTTATAACTGTGTTTATTTCGGGTTATAAACCAACTACCAAAGCCATGTAGCCCCAGAGTTGGCACCACTGTCTGCTGGAAAAGCCCCACATCCACCACTCCGGAGTTGGCAACACTGAGACCAAATCACAAAGTTTGCTCCCAGAATTCCGGTGTTCGTGAGGAAGAGAGTGCCACTCCACCAGGCCTCATGGCTGGCATTCCCAGCTCTCTCGGTAGACAAACTCGACCTTAACGACCGTATTATAATGACCTTGTCAGGCTGACGTGGTTAAAGGCGATAGTTGATGGTGGAGTGTTTCACTCAACCCCCCCCCCTCCCCCCCCCCTTCAGAGTTGTTGAGATCACTGTATTGATTCCTCTCCCTTTCACTCTAATGTTATTGGAAGAGAATCGTTAATTATTGTCGTGAACAGATTCGTAATTATATTCGTGAACAGGTTCGTTAAACCTGTTCAAATGTCAATTGGATCGTTAAGTACATTCAAATGCGAATTTTGAATTGTATTGTAAAGCAAATTGCATAGTTAATTACTTAGCTAATGACGCAGCTAAGTATTCTGTATGTGTTGACATTGAAGGAGCCTTCGACAAAGCACAGGGGATTGCGATCTTGGACGAGCTTGCATGCATGGGTGTCAAGGGGAGACTCATGAAATGGGTTGAAGACTACCTCACAGGGAGGAAAGCCAAGGTCTGCTTCAATGGAGCAGTCTCCAGAACAATGAATATGGAACTCGGGACCCCCCAAGGAGGAGTCTTAAGCCCTACACTATTCAATGTACTTATGAACGCCATTGCAAATACTGATTTTCCGGAAGGGACGCAACAAGTGGGTTATGCAGATGATGTCCTAATACAAGCTCCCACCTTGGGAGAAATGAAACAGTCCGTTGAACTCCTTGGAAGGAAATGTGTTAGGTTAGGTTTCACTCTCTCCACCAACAAGACAAGAGCAAACTCCCATCACAAGCGGAGAGAAAATGAAGAGCAACAAATTAATGGTGTAACAATTGAATGGGTTGACCACTATCGGTACCTTGGCGTCACTGTCGGCTCTAACAAGGGGAAGAAAGAGGAGCTCAATCAACTCATAGGAACATGCAAAAGTCGACTCAGAGCACTGAAAGCTATGACCTGGGATGGACATGGAACCTCTATTGCCGTGCTTAAAATGATGTACACAGCCTATGTGCGCTCCGTCATAGACTATGCCGCACCAGTTCTGTGCACCTACTCCCAAAGCGATATGAAAAGGCTTGAAAGCATACAAAATGAAGCCATGACAATCATTCTTGGAGTCCCAAGAACTGCCAAAACGTCTAATCTGCGAGAGGAGTTGTCCCGCCCAGTGTTAAAAGCAAAGTTAAGGAACTGAATGCTAAGCTTGCAATTAGGATAGCCAGAGATCCCTATTACAATGGTATTGCCAAGAAGAAAAAACTGAGTTCTGTGTTGCTAACAGGAGGAAACAGAAGAAGCAAAAAATGGCATCACAGATCAGTCTGCTTCCTCGAAGAACTTCACCTGCTTGAGCAAGCCCGTGAGCTCCTGCCTGTAGAGAGGTTACCTCCCTGGGAGGATGACTCATGCAAGATTATCATCAATGAAATGGCAACGAAAAAATCCAACATGATACCACAAAAAATGAGGCACAATTATCTGGAGGAAATTTATAAAGAAGCCGGAAATGAGTTAGATCAAATCTACACTGACGGGTCATCTAATCCTGTCAATGGCAGCAAACACTGTAGTTAGGAATAATGTCTTTCAACGCAGAAATGAAGAAAAAGCCCCGTATTGAGAACTATGCCACTTCAGCACAAGCGGAGCTAACTGCCATTATTATGGAGTTAAGATTCCTTGACCAAAACACTGATGGTGCAGTGATCTGCACTGACTCTTAAAGCAGCGCTGCAAAGCCTTAGTAAAAATCGGACAGAAAATCTTGCGATAGTCGCTGAGATCAAGAGAGCTGTGAGGGTACTGACCAATCAGGGAAGAGTCGTCAAGTTTCTGTGGATCCCCTCCCATGTTGGAATATGTGGGAGTGAACGAGCAGATGTGCTGGCTGCTGAAGGCGCTGGAGGAGACCACAGTGAATACTTCATACCCAAGACTACTACATATTAGAGGTATTATCAGGCAACATCACCATGACAAGGTAACTGAGGAAAGGAGCATAGAAGCACAAACCAGTGAATCTGTACGATGGTACAACATGGTTGCAGCTGGCAATCCCAATCATTATGGCCGAAGAGGAGGTGGCCGCGGGAGAGAATCAGTAATAGCAAGAATCCGTCTTGGATACAAATATCCATGGAGATTCTAAATGGAAACAACAGTTGATCAGCGAAGTTGCAGAATCTGTGGTGAGAGTGATGGACACCGCCTTGACCACTATCTACGTGAATGTGAACACCTGAGAGACATTAGGAATATGTGTAGAATAATAAACCCCACATTGTTTGAGTTAGGAAAACACTATTTGTCAAATACTGATACTGTTCTTAAAAGATTTCCCCATTTTACACCCGCAAGATAACGTAATATTTTAAGGGTTGAGAGATGTTAATCTTCTTGTTTGAGGAGCTGTTCACTTGAGACAGTTAAGTAAGTTCCAGCTGTGTCTGGGTACAAGTGACAGGATGAACAACCCAGCGGGTTTTCTTCCTATTGGGGAGTGTTGTACATGCTGCTATGGCGGTATGTCCACTCACAAGATGAGTGACGCTACCCAATACTGTCACTATGGTGGTGTGTCCACTCACAGGATGAGTGGCGCTGCCCAATACTGTCACTATGGCGGTGTGTCCACTCACAGGATGAGTGGCGCTGCCCAATACTGTCACTATGGCGGTGTGTCCACTCACAAGATGAGTGGCGCTGCCCAATACTGTCACTATGGCGATGTGTCCACTCACAAGATGAGTGGCGCTGCCCAATACTGTCACTATGGCGGTGTGTCCACTCACAGGATGAGTGACGCTGCCCAATACTGTCACTATGGCGGTGTGTTCACTCACAGGATGAGTGGCGCTGCCCAATACTGTCACCATGGCGGTGTGTCCACTCACAGGATGAGTGACGCTGCCCAATACTGTCACTATGGCGGTGTGTCCACTCACAGGATGAGTGGCGCTGCCCAATACTGTCACCATGGCGGTGTGTCCACTCACAGGATGAGTGACGCTGCCCAATACTGTCACTATGGCGGTGTGTCCACTCACAGGATGAGTGACGCTGCCCAATACTGTCACTATGGCGGTGTGTCCACTCACAGGATGAGTGGCGCTGCCCAATACTGTCACCATGGCGGTGTGTCCACTCACAGGATGAATGGCGGTGTGTCCACTCACAGGATGAATGGCGGTGTGTCCACTCACAGGATGAGTGGCGCTGCCCAATACTGTCACTATGGCGGTGTGTCCACTCACAGGATGAGTGGCGCTGCCCAATAATCTCGCCCCTCGGGGCAAAATTATAATCTCCGGAGGGGAGGAAGGTAGGAGGAAAACTAGGCACCATGCCTAGGTTAGGATGAGAACGTTGGGTCGGGTTGGGTCATATTAAGTTAGATTGGGTTAAGTTGGGTTGGGTTTGAGTAGATTGAGTTCGGTTAGGTTGGGTGTAGTTGGGTTGGGTACGGACACATTTCAGAGTTTGGAGACACGTAAATATTGGCACTGGGAAGTGTCTCTGTATTTATTTGCCATTTATGCCTGTTGGATCGACCTGTTACCTCTTGGACTCCGCCTTTCTAACCATCGCTTGTCTATAATGTACGGACTCCAGACCTATTTTTCATCCATTTTACCTACTACACACTCTCTCTCTCTCTCTCTCTCTCTCTCTCTCTCTCTCTCTCTCTCTCTCTCTCTCTCTCTCTCTCTCTCTCTCTCTCTCTCTCTCTCTCTCTCTCTCTCACAGGACCAACAGCAAGACTCGTGAGCTTCACCATTTGCCGCCTCATTACCATATCGGGAAAGCTTTAATTTGCCTGAGGGGAAATGTGAGGGGAAATGGTGGATGGATGGGAAAAGGCGAGGAGGGGGGTGTGAGGGGTCTGGAAGGGAGGGGAGTTTTCTTTCTCTTCCTTTGTTCCCCTTTTGCAGCGTTAAAGATTGAACAAGTATTAATGGAGACTCGTAATTGGTTCAGTAGCTCGGATATGTCGGATTCTTTTCCTATTATGGGAGTATGGTACGCACGCACGCACGCACGCACGCACGCACACACACACACACACACACACACACACACACACACACACACACACACACACACACACACATACACACACGGGTTGATATCACGCCAGACCTGTCTCCTGCAGCACATATCAAGCGGATAACATCAGCGGCATATGCCAGGCTGGCCAACATACGAACGGCATTCAGAAACTTGTGTAAAGAATCATTCAGAACTTTGTATACCACATATGTCAGGCCAATCCTGGAGTATGCAGCCCCAGCATGGAGTCCATATCTAGTCAAGGATAAGACTAAACTGGAAAAGGTTCAAAGGTTTGCCACCAGACTAGTACCCGAGCTGAGAGGTATGAGCTACGAGGAGAGACTACGGGAATTAAACCTCACTTCGCTGGAAGACAGAAGAGTTAGGGGGGATATGATCACCACATTCAAGATTCTGAAGGGAATTGATAGGGTAGATAAAGACAGTCTATTTAACACAAGGGGAACACGCACAAGGGGACACAGGTGGAAACTGAGTGCCCAAATGAGCCACAGAGATATTAGAAAGAACTTTTTTAGTGTCAGAGTGGTTGACAAATGGAATGCATTAGGGGGTGATGTGGTGGAGGCTGACTCCATACACAGATTCAAGTGTAGATATGACAGAGCCCGATAGGCTCAGGAATCTGTACACCTGTTGATTGACGGTTGAGAGGCGGGACCAAAGAGCCAGAGCTCAACCCCCGCAAACACAACTAGGTGAGTACAACTAGGTGAGTACACACACACACACACACACACACACACACACACACACACACACACACACACACACACACACAAAGGTTCAAAGGTTTGCCACCAGTCTAGTACCCGAGCTGAGAGGTATGAGCTACGAGGAGAGACTACGGGAATTAAACCTCACTTCGCTGGAAGACAGAAGAGTTAGGGGGGTCATGATCACCACATTCAAGATTCTGAAGGGAATTGATAGGGTAGATAAAGACAGTCTATTTAACACAAGGGAAACACGCACAAGGGGACACAGGTGGAAACTGAGTGCCCAAATGAGCCACAGAGATATTAGAACGAACTTTTTTAGTGTCAGAGTGGTTGACAAATGGAATGCATTAGGGGGTGATGTGGTGGAGGCTGACTCCATACACAGTTTCAAGTGTAGATATGATAGAGCCCAATAGGCTCAGGAATCTGTACACCTGTTGATTGACGGTTGAGAGGCGGGACCAAAGAGCCAGAGCTCAACCCCCGCAAACACAACTAGGTGAGTACAACTAGGTGAGTACACACAGAAAGTGCAGAAGCACTAAGTGTGCCACTCTCTATGGTGTATAGCAGGTCACTGGAAACAGGAGACCTACCAGAAAGTTGGAAGACAGCTTACATAGTCCCAATATACAAGAAGGGTTACAGGCAAGAGGCACTGAACTACAGGCCAGTTTCCCTAACTTGTATACCATGCAAGGTGATGGAGAAGATCGTGAGGAAAAGGCTCGTAGAGCATCTGGAGGGAAATAACTTTGTAACACACCACCAACATGGGTTCAGGGATGGTAAATTGTGCCTCACAGGTTTAATGGAATTATATGACCAGGCAACAAAAATTAGGCAGGAAAGAGAAGGGTGGGCAGACTGCATTTTCCTGGACTGCTAGAAAGCCTTTGACACAGTACCCCATAAAAGGCTGTTACAAAAGTTGGAGCAACAGGCAGGAGTAAAAGGTAAGGTGCTCCAGTGGATAAGGGAGTATCTAAGCAACAGGAAACAGCGAGTAACTGTGAGGGGAGAGACATCAGAGTGGCGAGATGTCGCCAGCAGAGTCCCTCAGGGCTCTGTACTCGGACCCATCCTGTTTCTAATATGTAAACGATCTTCCGGAGGGTATAAACTCGTTCCTCTCATTGTTTGCTGATGATTATGAGAAAAATCAATTATGAGAAAAATCAAGACGGATGACGATAGACAGAGACTACAGGATGACCTGGACAAACTGGAGGAATGGTCTAGAAAATGGCTGCTAAAGTTGAACTCGGTAAAGTGTAAAGTAATGAAATTAGGCGAAGGGAGCAGGAGGCTGAACACAAGGTACCATCTGGGAGATGAAATCCTGTAAGAGTCGAATAGAGAGAAAGATCTGGGGGTTGATATCACACTGAACCTGTCCCCAGAGACCCACATGAAAAGGATATCATCAGCGGCATATGCTAGGTTGGCCAACATAAGAACTGCCTTTAGAAACTTGTGTAAGGAATCGTTCAGGACCCTGTATACCACTTATGTCAGACCAATCCTGGAATATGCAACTCCAGCCTGGAGTCCATATCTAGTTAAACACAAGACAAAGTTAGAGAAGATTCAGCGGTATGCTACCAGGCTCGTCCTGGAACTGAGATGAATGAGCTACGAGGAAAGGCTGAAGGAGTTGAACCTCACGTCCCTGGAAAACAGAAGAGTAAGGGGAGACATGATTACTACCAACAAAATTCTCAGGGGAATTGACAGGGTGGACAAAGACAAACTCTTCAGCACGGGAGGGACACGAACAAGGGGACACAGGTGGAAGCTTAGAGATTGCTTAGTACCCAGATGAGCCACAGAGACGTTAGAAAGATATTTTTTCAGTGTCAGAGTAGTTAATAAATGGAATGCACTAAGAAATGATGTGGTGGAGGCTGACTCCATACACAGTTTCAAATATAGGAATGACAGAGCCCAGTAGGCTCATGAATCTGTACACCAGTTGAGTGACGGTTGAGAGGCAGGACCAAAGAGATAAAGCTCAACCCCTGCAAGCACATCTATGTGAGTACAACTAGGTGAGGACACACACACACACTAAACTAGAAAGAATGGGTCAGGATAAGGATTGGGATGGGACGGGGGGGGGGGGAAGGAATGGTGCCCAACCACTTGGACGGTTGGGGATTGAACGCCGACCTGCATGCAGTGAGACCGTCGCTCTACCGTCCACCCCAAGTGAGTCTCGTAAGGACAGCTGGATAAGATGGACGTGGAGCTCCCTGAGGAAATATACCCAACTGATAAGGCCCTAATGGGACGCAACTGGGTTCTTTTCTGATGGTATTAGTTTTGGGTATCCGGCCCCAAGTTAGTAGAGGCCTTCAAGGGGTGAGCTCCGTAATGCAAGTAAAATAAACAGGGGAGGTACATTAAATACACAAGTATATCACTTTCAATATATATATATATTCTTTTCCCACCACCATATATAAATTAAAAGTCACAAACGGAAACTATTACTACACAATATATATCTTCGTCTCCCTCTGAAGACGCTGAACACTTGGTGACGCTCACTCCGTGCAGTCTTGCCTGGTTTCCTATTCCGTGGCACAACCCTCTGCAGGTACTAGGAAACCACGATGAATCTACCCTGGCCACAGGCCAGCCAAATCACAATTCCACTGGGTGCCCCATCGTGAAGGCCCACAACTACAGTCCAGCCTGTAGCTGGCAGGTACCAGTCAGCCTCGCTGTTAGGCCACTTCACGACGAATACTAGGGTTGCGAGCCCTAGGCAGGAGCCTCGTGTAACTCGCTGGTCACTCTCCTCGGTCGGCACCACAGTGGGTTGTCTCTTCCACCAGCCAGCCCCGGGTACGGCGAATCCCGTCACTGCCACTCCTCAGGCAGACAATTGAACACTCAGCAGTGCTCGTCCGGTGGCGGCTCACTGCTTCTGCAAAGCAGACTGGTGAAGAGACCTTGGCTGCCTTGGGTAGACTGATTCATCGTACATCACAGCCGTCCTAGCTTGACTCTGTGAAAGCAGACACGTCATCAGTACTGGGACACTACCTGGGAACCACTAGGTTATCTTGAGGTTATCTTGAGATGATTTCGGGGCTTTAGTGTCCCCGCGGTCCGGTCCTCGACCAGGCCTCCACCCCCAGGAAGCAGCCCGTGACAGCTGACTAACACCCAGGTACCTTTTTTACTGCTAGGTAACAGGGGCATAGGGTGAAAGAAACTCTGCCCATTGTTTCTCGCCGGCGCCTGGGATCGAACCCAGGACCACAGGATCACAAGTCCAGCGTGCTGTCCGCTCGGCCGACCGGCTCCCCTCTAGGAAACCACTAGGAAACATCACTTACTGGCTTAGACACAAACGTCCACCTTTTCGCTCCATAGATGGCGTTCACTGTCTAAGCGCCACCTCACCAGAGGTCAGCAGCGGCTACTTCATGAGCCGACTAGGACAGGAATCCAGCCCCTATTGCCGGCATATCCCGTCATCACTAGATGGCGTTGTCCATGTTGTGGGGGTTTTTGGGAGCGGACTCACAGATGGCGTTGTCGTCACTGCTCCGTGCTCCGACGATGGACTCGGGTTCGTAACACCAACCATATGAAAGAGGTTCATGTCATTAGAGAACTGTATCGTTGAGGAGGACAGGAAGACGCCTAGCAAGGAGAGACTGAGAAAAAGCATCAATAAACAATGCAAATTTCAGGGGGGATGAAGAAGGGGGACAGACGGGAGGGAGAGATAAGAGCACGGAAAATAGTAGCTTCTCTTTGAAGACAATGTCAAGACGCACATGAGAGGGCAGAAAACAAAAGGGATGAGATTATTGAAAACCAAAATGCAACACTTGACAATGGTGACGAACATTGCAACCTGCAACCAAATAGAAGAGTTGAGGGAAATACACTTAAAATGAAAGGCAAGTGAGAATTGGTTGCAGAGCAGAATAGGAACGGTGGAAGGGGAAAGGAAGGGAACAAGGGAAGTGAATATGATAACATGAAAGAATTAAACAAATAGGGAAGGTAACCAAGGTTTTGGCAGTAAGATCAGATAAAATCTGCGCTGAGACAGCAAGTGGTTCAGAGGGAAAGAAGATAATGAAACGGTGTTAGAGGCTGAAGAGTCTACTCAAGTCATGATATGTTCAAGGCAGGAGTTGGTGAGGCAGAAACCAGCGGTAATATGCCACCATGTGTCCCCCAGAGCCACAGCGGGACACATGGCAAATAAGGAGGTAGAACGGAATGAAATGACATAAATTCTACATAAAATTCAGGCTGGGAATATAGCAAGAGAAATGGTGCATTTCTGCAGGCTAGGTAGGTTTCAGAGAGGAAGAAATTGACCAGTGAAAGTTATTTTAATAAACAGAAACTCAGTTAAGTATATAATGGTACAGAAAAGATGGTTTAAGACATGAGGAAAAGTACCATACAATGTTTATTAGACAGAACATATCGAAGGAGGAAAGGGAAAAAGCAAAGAGAATCAGAGAAGGACTGTAAGGCTGCCAGAAAATAGTACAAACAGGGGAGCAGGACAAAGTAAATCTGACAGCACAGAGTAGAACACACGGAAGTAGCAGGGCTGCCCAGCTTAATGAAGCAACAGAGAGATTGTAGGGCTGCCCAGCTTAATGAAGCAACAGAGAGATTGTAGGGCTGCCCAGCTTAATGAAGCAACAGAGAGATTGTAGGGCTGCCCAGCTTAATGAAGCAACAGAGAGATTGTAGGGCTGCCCAGCTTAATGAAGCAATAGAGAGATTGTAGGGCTGCCCAGCTTAATGAAGCAACACAGAGATTGTAGGGCTGACCAGGTTAATGAAGCAACAGAGATTGTAGGGCTGCCCAGCTTAATGAAGCAATAGAGAGATTGTAGGGCTGCCCAGCTTAATGAAGCAACAGAGAGATTGTAGGGCTGCCCAGCTTAATGAAGCAACAGAGAGATTGTAGGGCTGCCCAGCTTAATGAAGCAACAGAGAGATTGTAGGGCTGCCCAGCTTAATGAAGCAACAGAGAGATTGTAGGGCTGACCAGCTTAATGAAGCAACAGAGAGATTGTAGGGCTGACCAGCTTAATGAAGCAACAGAGATTGTTGGGCTGACCAGCTTAATGAAGCAACAGAGATTGTAGGGCTGCCCAGCTTAATGAAGCAATAGAGAGATTGTAGGGCTGCCCAGCTTAATGAAGCAACAGAGAGATTGTAGGGCTGCCCAGCTTAATGAAGCAATAGAGAGATTGTAGGGCTGCCCAGCTTAATGAAGCAACAGAGAGATTGTAGGGCTGCCCAGCTTAATGAAGCAACAGAGAGATTGTAGGGCTGCCCAGCTTAATGAAGCAACAGAGAGATTGTAGGGCTGCCCAGCTTAATGAAGCAACAGAGAGATTGTAGGGCTGCCCAGCTTAATGAAGCAACAGAGAGATTGTAGGGCTGACCAGCTTAATGAAGCAACAGAGAGATTGTAGGGCTGCCCAGCTTAATGAAGCAACAGAGAGATTGTAGGGCTGCCCAGCTTAATGAAGCAACAGAGAGATTGTAGGGCTGCCCAGCTTAATGAAGCAACAGAGAGATTGTAGGGCTGACCAGCTTAATGAAGCAACAGAGAGATTGTAGGGCTGCCCAGCTTAATGAAGCAACAGAGAGATTGTAGGGCTGCCCAGCTTAATGAAGCAACAGAGAGATTGTAGGGCTGCCCAGCTTAATGAAGCAACAGAGAGATTGTAGGGCTGCCCAGCTTAATGAAGCAACAGAGAGATTGTAGGGCTGACCAGCTTAATGAAGCAACAGAGAGATTGTAGGGCTGCCCAGCTTAATGAAGCAACAGAGAGATTGTAGGGCTGCCCAGCTTAATGAAGCAACAGAGAGATTGTAGGGCTGCCCAGCTTAATGAAGCAACAGAGAGATTGTAGGGCTGCCCAGCTTAATGAAGCAATAGAGAGAGATTGTAGGGCTGCCCAGCTTAATGAAGCAACAGAGAGATTGTAGGGCTGCCCAGCTTAATGAAGCAATAGAGAGATTGTAGGGCTGCCCAGCTTAATGAAGCAACAGAGAGATTGTAGGGCTGCCCAGCTTAATGAAGCAACAGAGAGATTATAGGGCTGCCCAGCTTAATGAAGCAACAGAGAGATTGTAGGGCTGACCAGGTTAATGAAGCAACAGAGAGATTGTAGGGCTGACCAGCTTAATGAAGCAACAGAGAGATTGTTGGGCTGACCAGGTTAATGAAGCAACAGAGAGAGATTGTAGGGCTGACCAGCTTAATAAAGCAACAGAGAGATTGTAGGGCTGCCCAGCTTAATAAAGCAACAGAGAGATTGTAGGGCTGACCAGGTTAATGAAGCAACAGAGAGAGATTGTAGGGCTGACCAGCTTAATAAAGCAACAGAGAGATTGTAGGGCTGCCCAGCTTAATAAAGCAACAGAGAGATTGTAGGGCTGACCAGCTTAATGAAGCAACAGAGAGAGATTGTAGGGCTGACCAGCTTAATGAAGCAACAGAGAGAGATTGTAGGGCTGACCAGCTTAATGAAGCAACAGAGAGAGATTGTAGGGCTGACCAGCTTAATGAGACAGCCACACAAATAAGCACGCATCAGTAACTGGATCATCATACGCCTCACTCCCCTATCAGACATGGAAATAATAATAATTGTGTCGGGGGACAGGAAGCCAGAGTGTATTCATACACGTTTGACTTTTAATGAGGTTGCCCCCCCGTCCCCCCCCCCCCCCACCATAGCAGAGTCATTGACCGCACACAGGATGTAAGCCCTCAACAAGCCGACTAACTCCTGAGTATCTACTCACTGCAAGGTGAACAGAGGTAATAGGTGAAAGGAAATGTGCCCAACCATTTCTGTCCCACATAGGTTTCCAACCCAGATTTCTTGATTCGAACCCGACTCTACTACCGGGACCCTACAGCCACATGAACACATCTTGAGGCTATCTTGAGATGATTTCGGGGCTTAGCGTCCCCG
>NC_091241.1:1810625-1885765 GCF_040958095.1 Procambarus clarkii | reverse complement strand
TACGAGGACGGGGCCGCTATTGTTGTCAACACAGTTCACTGGAACTAGTTGTGGGGTGACACCTGTCATGATGGAGAGAGTGGTTGGTCAAGGGGAGAGGTGGGGAGAGGGGGGGAGAAGTGAGGTGAGAGTGGTTGGGGAGGTACTCACCTAGTACTCGCCTTGTTGTGCTTGCGGGGTTGAGCTACGGCTTTTGGTCCCGCCTCTCATCTGTCAATAAACTGGTGTACAGATTCCTGAGCCTATTGGGCTCTATAATATCTACATTTGAAACTGTGTTTCAAGGGATTGCGATCCTGGACAAGCTTGCATGCATGGGTGTCAAGGGGAGACTCATGAAATGGACTGAAGACAGTGAGGATAGCTAATGTCTGCTTCAATGGAGCAATTTCGAGAACAATGAATATGGAACTCGGGACCCCCCAAGGCGGAGTCTTAAGCCCCACACTATTCAATGTGCTTATGAACGCCATTGCAAATATTGATTTTCCGGAAGGACACAACAAGTGGGATATGAAGATGATGTCCTAATACAAGCTCCACCTTGAGAAATTGAACAGTCCATTGAACTCCTTGGAAGGAAATGTGTTGAACTCTGGTTCCCTCTCTCCACCAACAAGACAAAGCAAACTCCCATCACAAGCGGGAGAAAATGAAGAACTACAAATTAATGGTGTAACACTTGAATGGGTTGACCACTATCGGTACCTTGGCGTCACTGTCGGCTCTAACAAGGGGAAGAAAGAGGAGCTCAATCAACTCATAGGAACATGCAAAAGTCGACTCAGGGCACTGAGCTATGACCTGGAATGGACATGGAGCCTCTATTGTCGTGAATGATGTACACAGCCTATGTGCGCTCCGTCATAGACTATGCCGCACCAGTTCTGTGCACCTACTCCCAAAGCGATATGAAAAGGCTTGAAACATTCAGAATGAAGCCATTACAGTCATTCTTGAGTCCCAAGAACTGCCAAACGCTCTAATCTACGAGAGGAGTTGTCCCGCCCCAGTGTTAAAAGCAGAATTAAGGAGCTGAATGCTAAGCTTGCAATTAATCTGGCCAGAGATCCCCATTACAATGATATTACTAAGAAAAAACTGAGTCTATGCTACTTTCAGGGGGAAAAAGAAGAAGCAAAATGGCATCACAGATCAGTCTGCTACCTTGAAGAGTTTCACCTGCTTGAGCAAGCCCGTGAGCTCCTGCCTGTAGAGAGGTTACCTCCCTGGGAGGATGACTCATGCAAGATCATCATCAATGAAATGGCAACGAAAAATCCAACATGATACCACAAGAAATGAGGCACAAGTATCTCGAGGAAATTTATAAAGAAGCCGAGATGAACTAGATCAATCTACACTGACGGGTCATCTAATCCTGTCAATGGCAGGGCTGGTGCAGCATACACGGTAATTAGGACTAATGCCTTCCAACGCAGAAATGAAGAAAAAGCGCATATTGAGAACTATGCACTTCAACGCAAGCAGAGCTAACTGCCATTGTTATGGCGTTAAGATTAGTTGAAGGAAACACTAATGGTGCAGTGATTTGCACTGATTCAAAAGCAGCACTGCAAAGTCTAGTAAAAATCGGGCAGAAAATCTTGCGATAGTCGCTGAGATCAAGAGAGCTGTGAGAGTACTAACCAATCAGGGAAGAGTCATCAAGTTTCTGTGGATCCCCTCCCATGTTGGAATATGTGGGAGTGAACGAGCAGATGTGCTGGCTGCTGAAGGAGACCATATTGAATACTTCATACCCAAGACTCTACTACAAATTAGAGGTATTATCAGGCAACATCACCGTGACAAGGTAACTGAGGAAAGGAGGTTATCTTGAGATGATTTCGGGGCTTTAGTGTCCCCGCGGCCCGGTCCACGACCAGGCCTCCACCCCCAGGAAGCAGCCCGTGACAGCTGACTAACACCAGGTACCTATTTTACTGCTAGGTAACAGTGGCATAGGGTGAAAGAAACTCTGCCCATTGTTTCTCGCCGGCGCCTGGGATCGAACCCAGGACCACAGATCACAAGTCCAGTGTGCTGTCCGCTCGGCCGACCGGCTCCCTTAAAGGAGGATAGAAGCACAAACCAGTGAATCTGTACGATGGTACAACATGGTTGCAGCTGGCAATCCCAATCATTATGGACGAGGAAGAGGTGGCCGCGGGAGAGAATCAGTAATAGCAAGAATCCGTCTTGGATACAAATATCCATGGAGATTCTGAATGGAAACAATAGTTATAGAATAGACCTGGTTCTGTTTTGCATTTGTCTGCAATCCCTTTTTCAAAATTTCTTTCTGCCTCTCTCCTCACTACCGTGTAGTTGTTTCTCGCATCTTTGTATCGCTGGTATGTTTGGGGGGTTTGGCCTCTTCCTGTATTGATTCCATTTTTGTGTCTTTTGGTCTCTGGCCCTCTCGCACTTTTTATTGAACCAATCCTGTTTCCTAGTTCTGCATCTCTGTTTTGGTATAAATTATTTTGTGCCTTTATCATATATTTCACAAAACTTGACATACATCTCATTCACTCCTTTGCCTAACAACAAGTCTGTCCAATTATACTCATTAAAAAAATTTCCAAGGTTGCCATAATGTCCTCTCCTGAAGTCAGTTTTTTTCAATTGCATCAACCTTCATATTTTCTTCCAGATTATAACGCATTGCATACTTTATTCCCAAAATAAAGTGTGTGTGTGTGTACTCACCTAATTGTACTCACCTAATTGTGTTTGCGGGGGTTAATTTCTGGCTCATTGGTCCCGCCTCTCAACCGTCAATCAACTGGTGTACAGGTTCCTGAGCCTATTGGACTCTATCATATCTACACTTGAAACTGTGTATGGAGTCAGCCTCCACCACATCACTTCCTAATGCATTCCATTTGTCGACCACTCTGACACTAAAAATGTTCTTTCTAATATCTCTGTGGCTCATTTGGGCACTCAGTTTCCACTTTTGTGTGTATGTGTGTGTATGTGTGTGTGTGTGTGTGTGGTGTGTGTGTGTGTGTGTGTGTGTGTGTGTGTGTGTGTGTGTGTGTGTGTGTGTTTGAAGGGAGGTTCTTCAGTCCCAGGGACCGGGGCCGAGGTGTGGGCTAGAGGCAAAGGGGTAATAGGAAAAGGGGAGAAAAGAGGAATGAATGGAAAAGAATGAGGAAAGGGAGATAGGTAGGTGGGGGGAAAGGAGGTAAGTTGATGGGAAAGGGGGTGTAAGTAAGGGAAGAGAAGGGAAGGATTTATCAGTTGAAAGCGCCAAGCCATTACGACAATGTAGCCCTTGGAAGGGGGTCAGGATAAGGATTTGGTGGGGGGGGGGGGGGAGGAGGTATAAGGGAGGAGGGAAGGAGAGGTTAGTGGATGAGGGGAAGGAGTAATGTCGGTAGCGAAACGATGCTGCTGGGGGGGGGGATGTTGAGAGAGAGAAAGGTATTCGTGATATGAAAATGGAAGAATTTGGATGGGGGAGGGAGGGAAAGGGTGGAATTTAACTGGGGAAGGGGAGGAACATGTGCCCAGGGAGTGGGAGGTAAGGGGTAGGGGGGGAGAGAGAGATTATCTGAGGGGAAGTAGATGATGGGAGAGTGGGTGAACGAGGGAGGAGCCCCTCTGGTAAACTCCCCAGTGTTTACATTCACCAGCGCCTCGCTCCCCCCAATTGTTAACTCCGGCTCGTGTAGTGTAGATTTCTTTATTTTAATTGTTAACTCCGGCTCGCGCAGCGTAGAAGTTTCTCCTTTCATGAAAAACCTATTGACAAAATACTAAATTGCAAGAGAAAATGATCTTGCAATTGTAATTTTTTTAAAAACTCACTCCGAAAGTAGTAGTCATATTTACATTGCATTAAAAACAATCTTTTCCGACAAGATTGTGAGGCAACAATTCCCCTGGGCGTGGAGCCGGCTCCCGCCGCTTGCGCGCTCCACGGGTTAAGCTCGCAGCGATTCCCACGTCAAAATTCATTCCGTTTCAATTTTTACTTTCTATTGTAGAGCTTTTTTTGAGTATCATTTGTTTTTTTGTGTTGGAGAAAAATCCTTTCCGTTCGTAAAGATTTTGTTGTGTTTACAACTGTGTTGCTCATTTTCTTGATGCAGCTATGGTTGTTGTTGATGCAACTATGGTTGTTGTGATGCAACTATGGTTGTTGTTGATGCAGCTATGGTTGTTGTTGATGCAGCTATGGTTGTTGTTGATGCAAGTATGGTTGTTGTTGATGCAAGTATGGTTGTTGTTGATGCAAGTATGGTTGTTGTTGATGCAACTATGGTTGTTGTTGATGCAACTATGGTTGTTGTTGATGCAACTATGGTTGTTGTTGATGCAACTATGGTTGTTGTTGATGCAACTATGGTTGTTGTTGATGCAACTATGGTTGTTGTTGATGCAACTATGGTTGTTGTTGATGCAGCTATGGTTGTTGTTGATGCAACTATGGTTGTTGTTGATGCAACTATGGTTGTTGTTGATGCAACTATGGTTGTTGTTGATGCAGCTATGGTTGTTGTTGATGCAGCTATGGTTGTTGTTGATGCAACTATGGTTGTTGTTGATGCAACTATGGTGTTGTTGATGCAAGTATGGTTGTTGTTGATGCAAGTATGGTGTTGTTGATGCAGCTATGGTTGTTGTTGATGCAAGTATGGTTGTTGTTGATGCAAGTATGGTTGTTGTTGATGCAAGTATGGTTGTTGTTGATGCAAGTATGGTTGTTGTTGATGCAGCTATGGTTGTTGTTGATGCAACTATGGTTGTTGTTGATGCAACTATGGTTGTTGTTGATGCAGCTATGGTTGTTGTTGATGCAGCTATGGTTGTTGTTGATGCAACTATGGTTGTTGTTGATGCAACTATGGTTGTTGTTGATGCAACTATGGTTGTTGTTGATGCAGCTATGGTTGTTGTTGATGCAACTATGGTTGTTGTTGATGCAGCTATGGTTGTTGTTGATGCAGCTATGGTTGTTGTTGATGCAATTATGGTTGTTGTTGATGCAACTATGGTTGTTGTTGATGCAAGTATGGTTGTTGTTGATGTATCTTTAGTTGTTATTGTAATTATTGCCACTATTTTTTATGCATTTTGGTTGCCATTAATACACCCCCAGACCCTAATTCCCGTGGGCAGTGGTGGAAAGGATTACTGAAGTACATAACGAGTTCAGGAACTGAACGCCATAGTTTATTTAGCTGAGATATTGTAAACATGGAAGATTAGAGCAAAGCTACTGAAACATGGAAGATTCTAGTTCTTCTAGAATCGTTTAGGGGAGCCGGTGGCTGAGCGGACAGCACGCGTGATCCTGTGGTCCCGGGTTCGATTCCCGGCGCCGGCGAGAAAGAATCGGCAGAGTTTCTTTCACCCTGAGGCCCCTGTTACCTAGGAGTAAATAGGTACCTGGGAGTTAGTCAGCTGTCATGGGCTGCTTCCTGGCGTGTGTATGTGGGGGGGGAAATAGTATTAGCAACAGTTGATTGACAGTTGAGAGGCAGGCCGAAAGAGCAGAGTTTAACCCCCGCAAAGCACAACTAGGTGAATACACACACACACACACACACACACACACACACACACACACACACACACACACACACACACACACACACACACACACACACACACAGGCTGACTCCATACACAGTTTCAAGTGTAGATATGATAGAACCCAATAGGCTCAGGAACCTGTACACCAGTTGATTGACAGTTGAGAGGCGGGACCAAAGAGCCAGAGCTCAACCCCCGCAAGCACAACTAGGTGAGTACAACTAGGTGAGTACACACACATTAATTCTTTGGGTTAAGACAAATTTGAATCTCCTTGCATTTAGCTAATTGTAAAAATATTATTACTAATAATGGACACGTTTATAAAGACGAATAATAATAATCAATACATTTCACATTAAAAATAAGTTTTTATCTCGGTTTTCTGAACGAAAACTCTGGTATAAATTGACTTTAGGAGCCGAAATTTATTTTCTGGCACTTTGGTAATGAGAACACTTGAATACCTCAGTATTAGTAATGTAGCCTAACCTATGCATTACAAATATAGCCCAACCTAACCTAACCTAACCTAACCAAACCTAGGCTAACCTAACCTAACCTTACCTAACCTAGGCTAACCTAACTAACCTTACCTAACCTAGGCTAACCTAACCTAACCTATGCTAATCTAACCTAACCGAACCTAGGCTAACCAAACCTAATCTTAGCGTTAGAAACTTCCGCATAGAGGAGTATCAGTAAATCATAATATAATATTAGAAAAACATCATCATCATAAGAGCAGGAGCCCCGGAGTGAGAGAGGTGGGGGGGAGGTGCACACGAAAGATACCCAAGATAACCTTTATCAATTACCAGTCTTAACAAGCCCTCGTTAGCTGTGGCGTGCGTGAGGGAGGGAGGAGGGGGGTAGGGGATTGGGTGATGGGGAGGGGGGGGGGGGGAGGATGGGAATGGTGGAAGGGGTCAGAAGGAAAGAAAAGCCAAATTGATGAGAGAAAACAGGACAAGAGAGAGAGGGAGCGCAGTGGGCTAAGTCATCTACTCACAATCTATTCAGTCCTCGCGACAAGACGGAGCGTTTGGGCAAACATTTCCTTTCATTAGGACTTAGGTAGGATCAGTGTTGTGGGCGTGAGGATGTACCAACACTGTTGATTAGGTTAGGTAAGGCCATGTTAGGCTACATTAAACTAGGGTTAGAATTCTCTCTCTCTCTCTCTCTCTCTCTCTCTCTCTCTCTCTCTCTCTCTCTCTCTCTCTCTCTCTCTGTCTCTCTCTCACTCTCTCTCTCTCTCTCTCTCTCTCTCTCTCTCTCTCTCTCCTCTCTCTCTCTCTCTCTCTCTCTCTCTCTCTGTCTCTCTCTCTCTCTCTCTCTCTCTCTCTCTGTCTCTCTCTCTCTCTCTCTCTCTCTCTCTCTCTCTTCTCTCTCTCTCTCTCTCTCTCTCTCTGTGTCTCTCTCTCTCTCTCTCTGTCTCTCTCTCTCTCTCTCTCTCTCTCTCTCTCTCTCTCTCTCTCTCTCTCACACAGAGAGATAACGTGACTGCCTCTGTGTGTTGCTCTATAATCCACAGCACTTCCATTACTCTCTAAATTGGGTTTCCTTCTCAATAATTGGGTCACTTAGCAACCCATTTTCTCTCTGAAAGAAAAATGAGTTTAAACTAAATTAAGATCATTATTAATTTTTTTCAGCAGTTCCCCTTCATTCCAACATTAATGGATCCGAATGTAAAGAAAAACGGGAAGCGGGAGGACGGGAAGAGGTAACAGCAGGCGATAAAGAGAGAACACAGAAAGCCAGAGGAAGGAGAGAGAGTAAATGGAAATTAACATATTACAAGATTCATTGGTTTATGACATAGAGAAGGAGAACTGCTATCTGAAGGCTCTCCCTCCTACGCTTCGCTCCCTACAGCTTAGTTAGACTAGGTTATGTTGGTCTCTCTCTCTGTCTCTCTCTCTGTCTCTCTCTCTCTCTCTCTCTCTCTCTCTCTCTCCTCTCTCTCTCTCTCTCTCTCTCTCTCTCTCCTCTCTCTCTCTCTCTCTCACTCTCTCACTCTCTCTCTCTCTCTCTCTCTCTCTCTCACTCTCACTCTCTCTCTCTCTCTCTGGTGGTGTCTGAGAGGACACACCCAGCTCCGTCATGGTGGTGTGCCCAACAAGATATAACAGTTAACCACCTCCTATTGACGCTGGTTTCGACCCCACGGCCCGGCGGAGTCAATAGGGATGAATGCTAAGCCTATGTAGGCTGTGTACGGAACGTGATCAATCCCATTTTCCTTTTAGGGCTGTAGGGGGGAGGGGGGGGGGGTGTGGCGGGGGAGGGGGTGTATAATATATCACCTCAGTGTGTTTTTAGGTCCTAGGGGGTTGTGGGTTCGAACGCTGTTCCCGGATTTCAGTGGAGCTGAGTATTGTATTGTCCCAACAATGGGGGTCGACACAGATTATTCAACCCATGTGTATGATTAAATGAGTGTTGATATTTCGGTCCGTCCTGGGACCCCCTTCATCAAACATTTCGGTCAGTCCTGGATATTTATCAAACTTTTCGGTCTGCCTTTTACCCTTCATCAAACGTTTCGGTCTGTCTTGTAACTCTCATCAAACGTTTCGATCCATCTTAGACTCCTTATCAAGTCGAAGAGGTCGACCGAATATTTTGTGTAGGTTTGAGAAAATATTGTAATACGTTAGATGAGTTACTTATGAAATAACTATAATAAATGGTTATCCATTAATGAAAGGCCAAAGCCAGGAGTCACCAACGATTTACACAATCCCTGACGAAACCTGTACATCTTTCCTTAATCATGGCGGCACCTAACCTTACCTATTGTATCATAACCTAACCTAATCTGGTCTATCTTAACATAACCTAACCTGGTCTATCATATCTGAACCTAATCTATCTAACCTATTCTATCTTAACCTCACCTATCCTAACCTTACCTACTCTAGACAAACCTAACGTGGCTTAACCTATTCTATCATAACCTAATGCAACATTACCATATCTAGCCTTTCGCAAACCCAATTTGTTCTATCCTAACCTGACGTAACCCAACCTAGCCTATCATTTCTCAACCTAATACTTTTGAAACAGAACCTGAATTCCAGACAATGAGTCACAATAACGTGGCTGAAGTGTGTTGACTAATCCACACACTAGAAAATGAAGAGACACAATCGACTCAGAATGGTCCAGGATGGACCGAAACGTCGTCGTCCCTTCACCTTCTAGTGTGTGGATTGGTCAACGAAACCTGAATTATTTTTGTTTTAATATATCTTAAAAAAATGTATATCTTCAATGTATCTTAGAAAATTCTGTTTTGCATTATAGATATATATCATGTGTTTATATTCTCATCTCCCTCCAGTCAGTTACTTTCAAAATTTCCCCACCTTTGACCTGGAGTAAAAATACCAATCTCTTTTTCCCCCACTATGAATGGAAAACAACATAAAAATTTCCCTTCCCAGCTACCATCACTCAGAGAATCTCTCCAATCTCCCCGCCATTAATCATTCCCTGCACCTCTGAATACTTCCCCCACCACCTGCCACAACACGCAGGGAATTTCCTCTCCGCTGATTTAATGCCTTTTCAGAGCAGGGAAAAACAACCTGGGAATTGGCAAGGATGAATGTCAGAATTTTTCCCCTAAATCTTCCAGAGGGGAAAAACACACAGAAAACGTCGACCAATAGGATTTGAGCATCCAGGCTGCCCCCAGAGCTTTCATAGGGATATTTCCTCTTTTTTTGCCCCCTGCCCTCTGGGCGGGTTTCACAAAATACAACAGGTGTAATCTACCTATATATACACATACACACACCTAAGAAACACACACAATACACACAAACAATACACACATCTGTTGTATAATATTCCCACACAACACTAAGTTATATGTAATAATGATTCCCATTGTCGCGGGGTAGGCATATATATATATATATATATATATATATATATATATATATATATATATATATATATATATATATATATATATATATATATATATAACACAAGGAACACTTATGCAGGCAAATTGGAAAGTTACTCCGTGAAAAATCATATCCTATTTTCAATGATGCTGGCATGTATCGCTAAAGCACTCCTTAGAATCTTCGAAGGCAGGGGGTGGGGGGGGGAGGTGAATCCCCTCTTAATATGAAGGTGGACATACAATGTCCATGTAACACTACGATAAGTATCGCACGAAACATTACAAGTAACACACGAAACATCACCACACGAGACACAGATGACAAGTAGCACCCGGAACAACAGAAGATACGTAACAGCGTGCTTCACGTAGCACTGAAGGAACCAGCAACACATTAGGAAAAGCTCCATAAATTGTGTTGCCAGATTGATTAATCGAAGGCTAATGATTGATTAGTTGATGGCGCTGGGAAGGCTGGGCGGAGGACCATTATTTATCCATTTTCCCTTCTATCCATTTTCTTTCTCTTCCCATTTTCTGTATCTTCCCATTTTTTCTGTATCTTCCCATTTTCTGTATTTACCCATTTTCTTTTTCTTCCCAATTTTGTTTAAATTAAATTTTTAAATTTTGCCCCCGAGGAGAGAGTTTATTGGGCAGCGTCACTCATCCTGTGAGTGGACACACCGCCATAGTGACAGTATTGGGCAGCGCCACTCATCCTGTGAGTGGACACACCGTCATAGTGACAGTATTGGGCAGCGCCACTCATCCTGTGAGTGGACACACCGTCATAGTGACAGTATTGGGCAGCGCCACTCATCCTGTGAGTGGACACACCGCCATAGTGACAGTATTGGGCAGCGCCACTCATCCTGTGAGTGGACACACCGCCATAGTGACAGTATTGGGCAGAGTCACTCACCCTGTGAGTGGACACACCGCCATAGTGACAGTATTGGGCAGCGCCACTCATCCTGTGAGTGGACACGCCGCCATAGTGACAGTATTGGGCAGCGCCACTCATCCTGTGAGTGGACACACCGCCATAGTGACAGTATTGGGCAGTCACTCATCCTGTGAGTGGACACACCGCCATAGTGACAGTATTGGGCAGCGCCACTCATCCTGTGAGTGGACACACCGTCATAGTGACAGTATTGGGCAGCGCCACTCATCCTGTGAGTGGACACACCGCCATAGTGACAGTATTGGGCAGCTCCACTCATCCTGTGAGTGGACACACCGCCATAGTGACAGTATTGGGCAGCGCCACTCATCCTGTGAGTGGACACGCCGCCATAGTGACAGTATTGGGCAGCGCCACTCATCCTGTGAGTGGACACACCGCCATAGTGAGAGTATTGGGCAGCGCCACTCATCCTGTGAGTGGACACACCACCATAGTGACAGTATTGGGCAGCGCCACTCATCCTGTGAGTGGGACACACCACCATAGTGACAGTATTGGGCAGCGTCACTCATCTTGTGAGTGGACATACCGCCATAGCAGCATGTACAACACTCCCCAATAGGAAGAAAACCCGCTGGGTTGTTCATCCTGTCACTTGTACCCAGACACAGCTGGGACTTGCTTAACTGTCTCAAGTGAACAGCTCCTCAAACAAGAAGATTACATCTGTCTACCCTTAAAAACTTACGTTATCTTGCGGGTGCAAAATGGGGGAATCTTTTAAGAACAGTATCAATATTTGACAAATAGTGTTTCCCTAACTCAAACAATGTGGGGTTTATTATTCTACACATATTCCTAATGTCTCTCAGGTGATGACATTCACGTAGATAGTGGTCAAGGCGGTGTCCATCACTCTCACCACAGATTCTGCAACTCCGCTGATCAACTGTTGTTTCCATTCCGAATCTCCATGGATATTTGTATCCAAGACGGATTCTCGCTATTACTGATTCTCTCCCTCGTCGTCCTCCTCTTCGGCCATAATGATTGGGATTGCCAGCTGCAACCATGTTGTACCATCGTATAGATTCACTGGTTTGTGCTTCTATCCTCCTTTCCTCAGTTACCTTGTCACGGTGATGTTGCCTGAAAATACCTCTAATTTGTAGCAGAGTCTTGGGTATGAAGACTATGGTCTCCTTCAGCGCCTTCAGCAGCCAGCACATCTGCTCGTTCATTTCCACATACTCCAACATGTGAAGGGATCCTCAGGTATCATCTGGGAGGTGATATCCTGCAAGAGTCAAATAGAGAGAAAGATCTGGGGGTTGATATAACACCGAACCTGTCCCCAGAGGCCCACATCAAAAGAATATCATCAGCGGCATATGCTAGACTGGCCAACATAAGAACTGCTTTTAGAAACTTGTGTAAGGAATTGTTCAGAACCCTGTATACCACTTATGTAAGCCCAATCCTGGAGTATGCAGCTCCAGCCTGTAGTCATACCTAGTTAAACACAAGACAAAGTTAGAGAAGATTCAGCGGTATGCCACCAGGCTCGTCCCAGAACTGAGAGGAATGAGCTACGAGGAAAGGCTAAAGGAGCTGAACCTCACATCCCTGGAAAACAGAAGAGTAAGGGGAGACATGATAACCACCTACAAAATTCTCAGGGGAATTGACAGGGTGGACAAAGACAAACTCTTCAGCACGGGTGGAACACGAACAAGGGTACACAGGTAGAAACTTAGTACCCAGATGAGTCCATTTCCATTCATTGCATAGTAGGCCAAGAACTGCGTTCTAGCTATTAGGTACAACATATATATATATATATATATATATATATATATATATATATATATATATATATATATATATATAATAAATACACATTTTGTACATTTTAGATAAGTAAAAAAAAATAATTACATGAGAACTATTTTTGCATCATTTCTTCCCGTTTTCTACTACGCTCATTTTCTTCATAAACTAAAGTAAAAAAGCGAGGCGTCGGCGGCGCTAATGGTAGGCATAAAAGCCTTTCCCTAATGGGTCTGTAACGACGCGAAGCCAGACACAGCCCAGAATTTATCATTAACTTAATGTACCGAGTGTGGGCTTCTTCAGCCTACTGTATGGTGTATTTTTATGCCTACTGTATTGTTCTGAAATGTTTTTGAGGGTATTTTTCAATGAATTGTTGTATTTTGTTCGCCAACTGTATTGTTGGTTTGTGTAATGTATTGTTGTAGTTGGTGTATTTACTGTTTTTATTGTTGGTTTATGTCATGCTACGTGGGGTGGCCGGCTGGTCACGGGTCTCTCTCCCTCCCTTCCTCTCTCTCCCTCCCTTCCTCTCTCTCCCTCACTTCCTCTCTCTCTTCTCATCTCTCAACCAATATCACCCCTCTCCTCTGCCTGCTCCTTCCCTCTCTGTCTCTCTCCTTCTTTCTCAACCCTCTCCCTCATCTCCCCATCTCATCCCTTTTCCACATCTATCTCTCGTACCCTCTTTTCTTCCGTCTCTTCCAACATTCCTTTCTCATGACCCTTCTCCCCCTCTTCCCTTCTCCTTCCCACTCTCCCCTCCCCCCTTTCTCTCGCCTTCGGACAGGTGTTATAACAGGTGTCTTGTGGCGTTACAGGTGCGTGAACCAGGTGGAGTCTTGAAAAGCCTAGTCGGCACCTCCCTCTCACCAACACGTTAGTGTGTACTTTCCTGCCCCCCTCCCTTGTTCCATCCCTTCCAAAGGGAGAGGAGAGGCGGGAGGGAGTCCCGTCTCTCCTTCCCTTCCTCTCTCCCTCTTCTCTCCAACAATCCGCCTCCCTCACCCGGTTATTGTACTTGACTCACCAGAAGCAACAATCCCCCACATTGTTTGGCTCCCATTTTATGCGCAGAAAAAAGAAACTCGCAGTTCAATTGTCAATATTTATCATAGACAATAGACTCTGTAGCGGAGAGAGGCCGCTGGCCCCCCCAACCCCCCCCCTCTCTCTCTCTCTCTCTCTCTCTCTCTCTCTCTCTCTCTCTCTCTCTCTCTCTCTCTCTGTAGTATGGGTTCGAGTCACTTCTGGGGTGTGAGTTTTCAGTTATATATATATATATATATATATATATATATATATATATTATATATATATATATATATATATATATATATATATATATATATATATGACAAGATTTATCTTCGCATTTGGTAATATTAAACAGAGCTGTCAAATCCTGACAGTGATAATTATAGGAGTTATATAATTATATAGAATTATAGGAGTTGCAAAACACATTTCCCATCAGTTTCAATCGTGAAAAAACATTATTTGACGTCAGACGTACTGACCTCCAGTAACCCTGGTTAAGGAGGCCTGGTCGGGGACCGGGCCGCGGGAACGCTAAGCTCCGAAATCATTGCAAGGTAAAGTTACCTCTCACACCTCAGTGCGACGCAACTCTCCAGCTTCAATATCACTTTGTAAAATAATATATATTTGCCTCGAAATTAAAGGTTAAAAAAAAGCGTTAAGTTTTGAGTCTGATGCATTTCCAGTCACTCAATACCAAAACAATCACAAACCCCAACTTGAGGAAGTTGGAAAGTCTCAGATAGGTGCCATAAAGTTCGGGATATAGGAGCGGTACAGTAAATAGAACAGTCGGGACTTTGTCTCAAGTTGAAGGAAAGATCATTGTATCGACTGAATAAAACGACACATTATGGAATGTCCATTCTCTTCATGACAGGCAGGCTCCAGTCATAACTTGAAGCGGTTTAGGGGCAGTCGTGGAAAATCAGGTACCGTCATGGAGGTTCAAGGACAGTCGAGCAGGTTCGGGGATAGTCCTGGAGGCTAAAGGGATAGTCGTAGAGGTTCATGGACAGTTGCGGAGGCTTATTTGAGTAGTCCTTGAGGTCCAGACGCAGTCGTGGAGGTTCAGGAACAGTTCTGGAGCTTCAGGGGACAGACGTGGAGGCTTTAGGGACAATCGTTGAGGCAGGCGCCGCTGATGGCACAGACGGAGTTGGCCCAGTCGCAGATCTTGGCGTTGGGGTTAAAGAGCGTCCCCTCCGGGCACACCTCCTCCGTGGCGTCGTATCCGTTCTCCGTGTTCTGCAGAGAACACGTTTTGGTTTTAGGGATAACAATAACAAAAGTGAGAATATGTATTCCGTTGCAAATCACTCAAACGGTAATTTTCCCAGATGCTAATCTTCTCTGGTTGATAGGACTAATTTCTTCTGGGTGAAATTCTTTTCACCCAGAATCCTGTCTCCAGGTTCCTAGGCCAAATTTTTCTCTAGACGCTAATACGAAATTTCTCCGGATGCTAATTCAGATTACGAAAACAATATTTTTAAGAACTGACGAAAGGTAGGTTATTTGAATGACATTACTCACTTTTGGTCTCATGAGCAAAACCGATTGGGCTTCCAGCATACTGACTGATTGGGCTTCCAGCATACTGACTGATTGGACTTCTAGCCTGCTAACTGATTGGGCATCCAATGTACTAACTGACTTGACTTCCAGCATACCAAATGACCTGGGTTCTAGTATGTCAGTTGGTAGTAATCGTTAACCAGTGTTCACAAAGATCACGGCAAGTAACCAGCTACATTACCAATGGGTCACCGGAGCCATTGGTAATGATGATACCGGAGCTTCGTTGTCTCCCGTTATGTAAACACCATTTACCAGATTTGAAGTTTTCTTAGAATTTTTATATTGCTGTGGGTAGAGCAGTAAGTACTATTTCTAGAACGATTCAGGGGGTACTAATGCAAAAGAGAGTGGGACTCACCGGGGCACAGAGGTAATAGTGGTGGCAGTTTTCGGGGTCAGTGTTGAGGCCGGGCTGCTCACACACACCGTCAGGAGGAGGAGGTCCCCGTGTGGTGGTGGAGGTGGTGGTCGGAGCATCAGGATCCTGCGGAGGAAAAGTATATTAGAATATATAATTATAATACATTGTGTCAGGGGCCTAAGCAGCTATTGTGCATCTATATATATAGATATCATCATCATCATTTACTAATAGGAAACAGAGGCATGAAATCAAAGAAAATGCTGCCAAAATGTTTCTGTTCTGAACTATAGAATCCGGAAGGTGTTGCTAAGAATCGTCGTTCACATTTGACCACAGAGCCCTTACATCAGGTCAGGAATATGGTGGAGCTGTGGTTATAACCCTTGAGGAGGATGGTGGTAGAGATTCATCACTTGAGACCAATAATTATATGGAGTGGAGATATAGAGTTGTACTAATTGATTTTGATATAAATGTGAATGGAAAAGTTACAAATTATATTTTCTGCTTACTGTATGTTAGGACGGGTGGAGAGAGCGTGCGTACCTGCTCAAGGTGCACTTCAGGACACTCTCCCTCCCCCCCCCCCCACCTAACATCCCCGGGTATCCCAGAGAGTCGGTGGGGTCGTGTTCCAGTCAGCTAGTAGGGCAAGGTTCATGATGGAACCTGTCCTTTCATATAATACAGCGTATTTTGATGAAAAAATCCCCATTGGACAAAATACGGCATACTATGAATCATGAATGCTCACAAATTACCACTCTTTCTGTGTAATCGGTTAGGTTAGATAAACTTTTGTCCTTTATAAACTTTTGTCCATTGTGGCAACTCAAGAAGACGGGCTGCATGATGATGCATGGAGAGAGAAAGCTCTTAACCCTTTCACTGCTCAAACCGCCATATGTGATTTTTCCCATTTGATTTCTTAACTATTTTGACCCACCTCGACCAAAGACTTTTGAATAGCAGCTCCATTAAGAGGTTAGCCTGGTAGCAAAAGTCAGACGTCACCTGCTGTACATATCAATGGAAACCAAATAAAAAATTATTATTCAAGAGGCAGAACTTACAGCAGTAGTGGTGGGTGGGGTGGGAGGAGTGGGAATGACTTCGCCCGTGAAGGTCTCCCGGAGAGTCTTGATGAGGTCGAAGGAGCGGTCGTTGCAGATGGCACGGAAGTCGTCTGTCTCCAGGCTCCAGACCATCATACCAGCCAGGTTCATGCTCTTAGCATAGCTGGCCTGCACAAGTAAGAAGCACAATAAGATATCTGAAGCCTGCCACTTTAGATATCCTTAGATCCTGGTACACTGATAGGGACAAGAGAAAAACTGTATTCAAAACTATTCAGTAAGCGAAAGAAGTTTGAATTAAAATTGTATTTCCTGATTCCAATTCTGTTCTGTACCTTGACTACGCAAGAGTCGTGGTCATCGTAGGAGCACCAGATCCTCTCGTGGTTGTAGCTGTAGGTGTAAGGCTCGTTCATGCCCGGCGCGATCTCTATCACCCAGTCACCCTCGTTCTTCTGGAACTCGCAGATCTGTAACAGATAAACTTGAGAGTTAAGTATGATGGTCTTTCTGGCATCTGGTATTGTTGAAAAGATTATAGGTCTCTCACTATCACCAAGCCTGCAACAATTGCATTATTGAACATCACAAGAGGTCGAGCTGTTCCTTACCTCGTTGTAGCCTAAGAACCCGGGGCTCCTGGTGTAGGGTCCTGCAGGTCCTGGCTGGCTGGCTGGGGCATAGTAACCGTTCTCATCTGTGCTGTAGTCCAGCTTCCAGCAGCGGCCATAGAGGGGTACGCCCAGGGCGATCTTGGTGCTCGGCATTCCTCCGTCAATCCAGTACCTCACAGCGAAGTCCTGCGCAAACACACACCATAAAGTGCCTTAGAGCGATGAAACTATTCATATTGGCATCACGATGAATATAACAGCATATATTTTTTAAGTTATGGGTCCCCATCATCACCGACTTAAGATTTGAACTTTGCTTTCTCGAATCACAAGAACCTAGGAAAATATCGCCGAAGTATATAATTGAAAACTAAATGGTTACAAAGCTTCCAAGTAACTGTTTCTTGAAAACAATGACACAATTCATTGCGAATACTAGTAATATATGTGTTTATAAGTCGCCTTTATAAGGCGATTAATTTTTTAGGTCCACATCTCCAGAAGTACTGACGTCTAGGCAGTTGACTGACCTGGTTGAGGTAGACGTTGTCGCCGGTGTCGTCAGGATACTGGTAGAGGCCAGACTGGTGGTGGGTGTAGGTGTCCCAGGCGCCGTGCAGGTCGTACGCCATCAGGTTGATGAGGTCAAGATTCTCTGCCATGGCGGGGATGTCGTAGGCGGGGTCAATGGTCAGCTTACCGGCGGACACGGCGGCCGTCAGGATCATACCGTTGGCGTGCAGCCCGTTGTACAAGTCTGACAGGAGGCTGATGAAGTTGACCTGTGGACATCACACACACACAACGTCTCAATACTGTTGCTTCCTCCTGAGGAGACCTGCCTTGTCTGTCAGTTCCTGTGATCCATTAAGAGTCTAACAGAGTTTACCAGAGGATCCTCTCGGGTCAGTTGGACCATTCAGTCTCTTTTTAACACCTAGAATAATCTAGATAAGGATAAGTCTGTTAGATTCCGTTAAATCTATATAACAAAATACCCCCATAATTCATTGTATTTAATGTTACAGTAGATATGTAACTGGTATACCTTGTCCTCTGGCTTCCCTCCACGCTGGGTCGGGTACTCCCAGTCCATGTCCAGACCGTCGAAGTTGTGGGTCTTCAACATCTCAATGGAGGAGTCGACGAAGGTCTGCCTTGATGCAGCGCTTGCCGCCATCTAGGTACAGAGATATAATTGTTAAAACTTATCCCACAATAGTTTTCATCGGTCTGCTTCTCAATACAAAAGTTTGGCTCCTGGTTTTCTCCTTTTATCCTTCCTCGTTATTTAGGAAGACCTTGACCACCGGAATCAACGCCGGGTAGCCGCATGGTCAGGTAATCTATGTAAACCAAGGAAATCAGATATGAAATCTGCCACTCAAAGTCCCTAGAGTTTAACATCAATATTATGAGAAAATCCACGAGGGCTATCTTGAGGTTATCTTGAGATGATTTTGGGGCTTTTTAGTCTCCCTGCGGCCCGGTTCTCGACCAGGCCTCCATCCCCCAGGAAGCAGCCCGTGACAGCTGACTAACACCCTGGTAGCTATTTTACTGCTAGGTAACAGGGGCATAGAGTGAAAGAAACTCTGCCCATTGTTTCTCGCCGGCGCCTGGGATCGAACCCAGAACCACAGGATCACAAGTCCAGCGTGCTGTCCGCTCGGTTGACCGGCTTCCGTAGGGTAGAGACATGGATGAAAGATATGTGGGATGGGGTTGGGAGGGGATGAAGATGATATGAAGATGTTTACAGTGCCGAACACAGAGTGTATTGAAGATAGTTACTGTGAGGAAGTATGTGTGGGTAGTGCCCTGGGTCGACCCAGGCACCACCAGGCACAGTGTTGAATAAGTAAATAAGTGATCTTAAACATTAAAGAAAAAAGATAATATAACCAAACATCCATAAAGTTGTTAATTGTGATTAACAACTGAACAAAAAACACAAGAGTTGTGGATGTTGAGAGGACGAGACTCACATTGGAATACTTGGTGGATCCCTCGTTCCAGCCTCCGACGGCCAGGATGGTTATAAGGTCGGCGTTCTCGTTCTTAAGTGCGTTGAACCGGTCGTAGGCACACTTGCCGTAGTTCTCACACAGCTCGTTGTACGGGTCCAGCACCTGGAAGATCACATAATGTTCACTACCCATCTACAGGACCCCCTAAGCTCCCATACCAACACAGAGTTAATATTATGACTCTTCCATAGATAAATACGATAGAAAATACATTAAAATACGACAATACGTATAAGAATACCGATGCACAGCTAAACTAGCTATGGCGTTGAGACTAATTTTTCAACAGAAGGGTTCAAAATATTGAACACCCTGACTGAAGAAACTTAGGTTCGAATGACACGAATAAAGTGAAAAACTCTAAATAAAGCTGCCTAATCTCCGTATTATTGACCTCTATAAATGAATAAGTGATCTTAAACTATTACCTGACCCATCCTGAGTAATTATTACTCATTACCTGTAATAAATAATAACATGCTAGTGATTCCCATCATTTCACATCTAGTTAATAGAAACTCCAGTTTGTAACGAATGAAAAATGCAATTCGTAGCTGTCAGTATGTTACAGACTCTGGCTTGTAACACCTTAAAGCAATTTAGAATGACAAACTTACTACTTAATATAGAGCCCTTAAAGTAATGTGCCCAATAGCTTTCGCCCTCTAATTTAAACTTACTTTTTGCTAAAAGCAATGAAAAATAATTCTGACATAAACTATCGCAAATAAATTTGTTCACTTATCTGTAAGTTTAGTAAACTTATTTTTTTTAGTCACAACTTGAAAACCTATTAATCCTTTGAGTGATTAATCAATTAATCACTCATCAATTGATGAATGAAGCTTTACTTTACTCATTTATTGATCGCGACTTACGCCACCAAAATGACGTTGTGCACTACATTTCATATATAAATATGTTTTTAATTACAAAATCCATTAATTTTATAAATTTAGTTAATTTAGAAAAAATATAAATTTAGTTTTTTTTTTATATTTTTTAGCTAAAAATAACTATTTTTTTTTTTATAGCGAGGTCTGCATTTTGGCCAACTGGTGATCGTTCCCTGGGATACAACCCACAACAGCTCCCTAACTCCCGGGTTCCTATTGACTGCTAGGCAAATAGAAGCATCAAGTGAAAGGAAACACTGCCTAACCGCCTCTGCCCTGCCGAGGGAATCGAACCCCTAAACCTTTCCACGTTGTAATCTGCATTTTGAGGGAATAAGAATCATTACAAATTAATTTACTTCTGAGTATTTTTGCAGATTTTCTCATTAATGAGTAACAGAAGTGTTTTATCAGGGCAAACTTGGCATATTTATTGAGTTAGTCCTCTCAGTCTGCTAATATTCCCGTTTTCTTCACTGGAATAAGTTCCCGATTTCTGTGTTTACCATTTTGAATCATGAGGTTATCTTGAGATGATTTCGGGGCTTTAGTGTCCCCGCGGCCCGGTCCTCGACCAGGCCTCCACCCCCAGGAAGCAGCCCGTGACAGCTGACTAACACCCAGGTACCTATTTTACTGCTTGGTAACAGGGGGCATAAGGCGATAGAAAGACTGAGAATGGATATATCCGCGGAAGGAATGCTAAACCAAGTCCAAAAACCTGCTCACCCTGATCTTGTTGTCGGAGCCAAGTCCAGCGAAGCCGAAGATGAGGTGGGTGCAGATGGCCGGGTCGATGTCCTCTACGTCAAACTTGCCGTTGTCCGGCCTGTACACCGCCCAGGAGCCGTAGTAACACACCATCACTCCGTCGCTCGCGGCCGATGCTGTCGGAAACATAATCTTGTTAACAGATAACACAAGGCAGCTTTAGTGGGGATGAGATGAAGTAGTATGAGTTGTGGATGAGTTGTGGATGAGTGGTGTCTTCTGACCAAGCGATGATTACGTGTTGGATTGCTTATATTGTTTAGTGGCAATTTGATTATGTTATTTCGTGGCAAATTAGTTATGCAGCTTTGTGTTAAACTGTTCAATTTGAATAGCAAATCTCGAGTCTGATTTCGAAAGTCATAGTTGAGGGAGTGGTATACCCCAGTTCACGGTGTATGTACACAGGGAGGTATACCCAGTTCACGGTGTATGTACTCAGGGAGGTATACCCTAGTTCACGGTGTATGTACACAGGGAGGTATACCCTAGTTCATGGTGTATGTACACAGGGAGGTATACCCTAGTTCATGGTGTATGTACACAGGGAGGTATTCCCCAGTTCACGGTGTATGTACACAGGGAGGTATACCCTAGTTCACGGTGTATGTACACAGGGAGGTATACCCCAGTTCACGGTGTATGTACACAGGGAGGTATACCCCAGTTCATGGTGTATGTACACAGGGAGGTATACCCCAGTTCATGGTGTATGTACACAGGGAGGTATACCCCAGTTCATGGTGTATGTACACAGGGAGGTATACCCCAGTTCACGGTGTATGTACACCAAGAGTTTATTTTGGTCTTGGTCCATGTGTAGTATACCGTAGAGCCTATACCATATCCCTCCCAGTGTCAGGGAGGGAAAGGGAAGGATCAGGGGGTAAAAGCTCCAAGCCATTACGACTATATAGCACTTGGAAGAGGTCAGGATAAAGATTTGGAGTGCTACGGAGGGAGAGCAAGTGTACCCAACCACTTAGACGGTCGGGGATTGAACGCCGACCTGCATGAAGCGAGACCGTCGCTCTACCGTCCTGCCCAAGTGGGTGAGGCTTCTTTTAGTGTGAACAGAGAGGGATTAAGTGGTAATCCTGTGGAGTAAGGGTCTTCAGGAAACTTTAGATATTATCTCCTCAGAGGTGATTGTATATAAAGTAAGGGACGACATGATGACTGAGCAGGTCCTGGTTACAGGACTTCCACTGCTGTACTGGACCCAGTTGACTGTAGCAGTTCACACCATGTGTTAACCGTTAAAAATGAAGTGGTTTCACCCAACCAGGAGCGTACCAACCTAATCAACCCACCTAACCTACTAAAACCAATCCTCACTAGTCTCAAGAAACGTCATTTTCCCAGCATTTCAAAAATCCACTAAACCTTCGCAATTCTTACGTTTTACTCTCGAAAACGTAATAGACACGTTACATTATGCGTCAGGAGAGGTTATTCTGTGTCCTCTATAACCAGGATACACTAACAGATTTATTGCTATAATACAGTGCACTCTGGCTAGCACGTGCACTCTGACACACACTAATTAATTTAATAATTTCAACAGGTGGATTTAATGTCCCTGTGGCTATAATTAATTATAAAAATAAGTAAAAAATTATGGTCAATATATATTACAACATTTAAGAGTCCTCAGTGACTTACAGATCCACACAGTTCAATAGACCTCGAGTGAATGTTTCACCATTACCCAGAGTGAATGTCGCATCATTGAACGTTTCATTAAAGTTTCTTCAATAATCACTGTGAAGATTCCATCAATATCCAAATTGAATGTTTCATCATTAACCATAGTGAAGAGCCAGAGTGAATTTTTCACCATTAGCCAGAGAGAATAGCCAGATTGACTTTCACTATTAGCTAGAGTGAATATTTCGCCATTAACCAGAGTGAATGTTTCCCTAGTTAGCCAGGCTGAAGGTCTCCTTATTAACCAGAGTAAATGTCTCATCAATGACCAGAGTGAAGGCCTCACCGCCATCAAGATCTCACCAGAGTGAAGGACTCACCGCCATCAAGGTCTCACCAGAGTGAAGGCCTCACCGCCATCAAGGTCTCACCAGAGTGAAGGCCTCACCGCCATCAAGGTCTCACCAGAGTGAAGGCCTCACCGCCATCAAGGTCTCACCAGAGTGAAGGCCTCACCGCCATCAAGGTCTCACCAGAGTGAAGGCCTCACCGCCATCAAGATCTCACCAGAGTGAAGGAGACTAGAGTGGTATATCTCACCTGAGAGTGCCAGCAGGGCCGTCGCCGCCGACAGGAGTAAGAGCCTCATAGTGACAGGTGTTTGTCAGATGTTTCCTGGAAGGTGTTGCAGCGCTGACTGCGTCTCCGGGAGCCGCTGTGAGGCCACATATATATACACCTGGAGGAGCGAGGGCGCCCGCGTCAGTAAGGGGCGGGCTGGGCCGGTCCCACGCCCCGGGTTGAAGACTCGACAGCTGCAACAGATACTGGTATCAGGCCCGGCCGGCCTCTCCTTGCCCCTTACACACACAAAAAATGACAAAAAACAATCGTGGACCATATTTTTTGGCTGTTGTTTAGACTAATTAGTTATAATTTCACTTTATTTTTTGTTGCAGGATTCGATTGTGTAAAAAAATGATGAAAAAAACGGTTGGTCTATTTTTTTCACTGTTATAAAGACTAATTATTTACGATTTGGCTGCTTATTTTTTTTACGTTTTTGATGGATTTCATATAGATTTTACTTTGCATTTTTTTTAATTGAATGTGATATTGAGTATATTTTTCATTATTCAGGATTTGAATACAAAGAAAATATCTTCGAGAAAAAATAATGAAGCCATGGAATGGGATCGAACCTGTGTCTCTGGCCTCCGAAGTCCATAGTTCAGTGGCCTGGTGAAGTCCATATTCGCAAGTTCGAACCCAACAAACGGTCTCAATTTTTTCTCAAAGGTATATTACAGGGCATTGATCTAATATATAACAGTTTCCTACTCTGTGGGACAGTGGTTCACTGTTAGGTGAACAGAGGAATTAGGCGAAAAGATTTTAACCTCACTTTGACCAATTATTTGTCCCAATGGGGAATTAAATCCTGAATCCTTGATTGTAAGTTGAGAACGAAGCCAACTGTACTATGCTTCAGCTCCTGGGTCCCTACTTTCAAACCTCATTTGACTGGATCGTGAATCTTTTTGGATTTTTTATTTATTTTTAGTTTTTTGAATCTGTATATGGAGTCTTCCTCTTCACTCTCCAGGTCACTCCTAACATTTCTGTGACCTGTTCCAGCACTTTGTGGTTCGAACCCCTTGTGCACAGAGGAACAATTGGGCACTGTTACTTTACTGTTTCCCCAGGTAGAAGTTTAGGAACTGATTGTAAAACAATGGGCGGATCATGTTCTAGGCCTGGGGAACCATGGTGCTGAATAACCGAACCGGTTCCAGTACCTGGACCGAGAGCTAAGTCTCAACAAAAATAAAGAAAAGTTAACGCTAGGCTTCGTAAAATTAGGTTTAGTAAGGTTAGGCTAAGTTGGGTTAGGTTAATCTAGATTAGGTTAGGTTACATTAGGATACTTTAATTTAGGTTAGGCTAAGTTAGGGTAGGTAACACTAAGTTAGGCTAGATGTGATTAGGATAGGTTAGGCTATATTGTGTTAGATTAAGTTATGTAGGACTAGGCTTATAGTGACACTAACTAACCCTTTCAACACTAACATCATAATTTGTATAACTATTTAAAATTATAATAAATATATTTAAAAACTTTTTTATAATTAAAAACTTTTTTATATTTAAAAACTTTTTTACAATTAAAAACTTTTTATAATTAAAAACTTTTTTATAAGTAAAAATATTTTTATAATTAAAAACTCTTTTTTATAATAAAAACTCTTGTTTATAATTACAAACTTTTTTATAATTAAAAACTTATTTTTAATTAAAGACTTTTTATATAATTATAAGCTACAATACCTATAACTACTTGACTAGTTTTAAGTATTGCAGCCCCTTGCAACACTATTTAGAGTCTGCAACACCAATTACAGAACAAGTGTTGCTAGAAGAACTTTTGCTTTATCCGGTACGCAAGGACGAGCCTGTGATAAGCAACGGCAGTGTTGTGTTGGCAACATCTTCACCTGTGCCTTTTCCCACACGCTGATTGGCTCTTCCAGGTGTATATATGCATAGTGAGTATATACACCAGATACATATCCATGGCATATATATATACACATCAAATACATATACATGATATATACGCAAGTTATATACAGCGAATATATATATATATATATATATATATATATATATATATATATATATATATATATATATATATATATATATATATATATATATATATTGGTAGCAGTCTTTCTTGTAAACATATGTTGTTAAATATGACCGAACAAGTAAGATTAATAATTCTAACACGATTTTTTTCAATATTTCTTATGTTTTTCTTCACTGTCGGTGGTAATGAAAATATCAATTCTCCAAAATTCATTTTTTATTAATGGTCTGACGCCTAGAAGCGTTTCGAAAGGGCTTCTTACCTTCTCAAAGATTTTTTTACACTTAACACTACACTTATGAACTACAATTTTATGATTCACTTGATGAACTGTGTATGAAACATTTGACATAACCCTCGCTTTTTATTGGTTTGGGTGAGGTGGGTACATGGGAATGGAAGTAACTGCAAAGTGCCAATTGGCCCCATACGGGTCATTGAAGTGGGTAGAATATGGTTGTGCATTAATTGGCTGTTGATTGCTGGTGTTGACTTTTTGATGTGTAGTGCCTCACTGATGTCGAGTCTCCTGCTATCGCTGTATCTATCGATGATTTCTGTGTTGCTTGTTAAGATTTCTCTGGTGATGGTCTGGTTGTGAGAAGGGATTATATGTTCCTTAATGGAGTCCTGTTGTTTATGCATTGTTAGTCGCCTGGAAAGAGACGTTGTTGTCTTGCCTATATACTAAGTTCTTTGGGGCTTACAGTCCCCAAGCGGGCATTAAAAGGCATAGACGACGTTGGTTTCCTTCAAGGCGTTCTGCTTTGTGTCTGGAGAGTTTTCATGAGTAGATTGGCCGGTTTTTTGGTTTTATAATAAATTATCAATTGTATTTTCTGATTTTTTGTCTGTAGGGATAACGTTCCTATCAACAATATCTTTCAGGACCCTTTCCTCCATCTTATGAGCTGTCGAGAAGAAGTTCCTGTAAAATAGTTTAATAGGGGGTACATGTGTTGTGTTAGTCGACTCTTCAGAGGTTGCATGGCGTTTCATCTTTCTTTTTATGATGTCTTCAACGAAACCATTAGAGAAGCCGTTGTTGACCAGGACCTGCCTTACCCTACAGAGTTCTTCGTCGACTTCTTTCTATCCTGAGCTGTGGCTGAGAGCACGGTCGACGTAAGCGTTGACAACACTCCTCTTGTACCTGTCTGGGCAGTCACTGATGGCATTGAGGCACATTCCTATGTTTGTTTCCTTAGTGTAGACTGTAGTGTGGAAGCCTCCACTCTTTTCCGTGACTGTTACATCCAGAAAGAGCAGCTTCCCATTATTCTCCATCTCGTACGTGAAACAACACAGAATTCTGTTCAAATGCCTCCTTCAGCTCCTGCAGATGTCTGACATCAGGTACCTGTGTAAAAATGTCGTCAACATACCTGCAGTATATGACGGGTTTCAAGTTCATGTCAACTAAGACCCTCTGCTCGATGGTACCCATGTAGAAGTTCGCAAACAGGACACCTTGGGGAGAACCCATGGCGACCCCATCTACTTGCTTATACATGTGCCCATCCGGGCTCAAGAACGGTGCCTCAATAGTGCAAGCACAGCCACAAGTAGCACAGTGCTGTAGCGCATGTTACTTCCTCATAACCGGAACGGATAAGCTGCTCCTGTTACCTATACAGGTGCTCCTGTTACCTATACATGTGCTCCTGTTACCTATACAGGTGCTCCTGTTACCCCACAGTACCCAACAGTTCCTCACAGTACCCCACAGTACCCCACAGTTCCCCACAGTACCCCACAGTACCCAACAGTACCCAATAGTACCCCACAGTACCCTACAGTACCCCACAGTACCCCACAGTACCCCACAGTACCCAACAGTTCCCCACAGTACCCCACAGTACCCCACAGTACCCAACAGTACCCCACAGTACCCTACAGTACCCCACAGTACCCCACAGTACCCCACAGTACCCAACAGTTCCCCACAGTACCCCACAGAACCCCACAGTACCCAACAGTACCCCACAGTACCCTACAGTACCCCACAGTACCCCACAGTACCCCACAGTACCCAACAGTTCCCCACAGTTCCCCACAGTACCCCACAGTACCCCACAGTACCCCACAGTACCCAACAGTTCCCCACAGTACCCCACAGTACCCCACAGTACCCAACAGTTCCCCACAGTACCCCACAGTACCCAACAGTTCCCCACAGTTCCTCACAGTACCCAACAGTTCCCCACAGTACCCCACAGTACCCCACAGTACCCCACAGTACCCAACAGTACCCTACAGTACCCCACAGTACCCCACAGTACCCCACAGTACCCAACAGTTCCCCACAGTACCCCACAGTACCCCACAGTACCCAACAGTTCCCCACAGTACCCCACAGTACCCAACAGTTCCCCACAGTTCCTCACAGTACCCAACAGTTCCCCACAGTACCCCACAGTACCCCACAGTACCCCACAGCACCCAACAGTACCCTACAGTACCCCACAGTACCCCACAGTACCCCACAGTACCCAACAGTACCCCACAGTACCCCACAGTACCCCACAGTACCCCACAGTACCCAACAGTACCCTACAGTACCCCACAGTACCCCACAGTACCCCACAGTACCCAACAGTACCCCACAGTACCCAACAGTACCCCACAGTACCCCACAGTACCCAACAGTTCCTCACAGTACCCCACAGTACCCAACAGTACCCCACAGTACCCCACAGTACCCAACAGTACCCCACAGTACCCCACAGTACCCCACAGTACCCAACAGTACCCCACAGTACCCCACAGTACCCCTCAGTACCCAACAGTTCCCCACAGTACCCCACAGTACCCTACAGTACCCCACAGTACCCCACAGTACCCCACAGTACCCAACAGTACCCCACAGTACCCCACAGTACCCAACAGTACCCCACAGTACCCCACAGTACCCCACAGTTCCCCACAGTACCCCACAGTACCCCACAGTACCCAACAGTTCCTCACAGTACCCCACAGTACCCAACAGTACCCCACAGTACCCCACAGTACCCAACAGTACCCTACAGTACCCCACAGTACCCAACAGTACCCCACAGTACCCAACAGTACCCTACAGTACCCCACAGTACCCAACAGTACCCCACAGTACCCCACAGCACCCAACAGTTCCTCACAGTACCCCACAGCACCCAACAGTTCCTCACAGTACCCCACAGTACCCCACAGTACCCCACAGCACCCAACAGTTCCTCACAGTACCCCACAGTACCCAACAGTTCCTCACAGTACCCCACAGTACCCAACAGTACCCTACAGTACCCCACAGTACCCAACAGTTCCTCACAGTACCCCACAGTACCCAACAGTACCCCACAGTACCCAACAGTACCCCACAGTACCCCACAGTACCCAACAGTACCCCACAGTACCCAACAGTTCCCCACAGTACCCAACAGTACCCCACAGTACCCAACAGTTCCCCACAGTACCCAACAGTTCCCCACAGTACCCAACAGTTCCCCACAGTACCCAACAGTTCCCCACAGTACCCAACAATACCCCACAGTACCCCACAGTTCCCCACTGTACCCCACAGTACCCCACAATACCCCACAGTACCCAACAGTTCCCCACTGTACCCCACAGTACCCCACAGTACCCCACAGTTCCCCACTGTACCCCACAGTACCCCACAGTTCCCCACAGTACCCCACAGTTCCCCACAGTACCCCACAGTTCCCCACAGTACCCCACAGTTCCCCACAGTACCCCACAGTTCCCCACAGTTCCCCACAGTACCCCACAGTTCCCCACAGTACCCCACAGTACCCAACAGTTCCCCACAGTACCCCACAGTTCCCCACAGTACCCCACAGTTCCCCACAGTACCCCACAGTACCCCACAGTACCCAACAGTTCCCCACAGTACCCCACAGTTCCCCACAGTACCCCACAGTTCCCCACAGTACCCCACAGTACCCCACAGTACCCAACAGTACCCCACAGTACCCAACAGTTCCCCACAGTACCCCACAGTTCCCCACAGTTCCCCACAGTACCCCACAGTTCCCCACAGTACCCCACAGTACCCAACAGTTCCCCTCAGTACCCCACAGTACCCCACAGTACCTCACAGTTCCCCACAGTACCCCAAAGTTCCCCACAGTTCCCCACAGTACCCCACAGTACCCAACAGTTCCCCACAGTACCCCACAGTTCCCCACAGTACCCCATAGTACCCCACAGTACCCAACAGTTCCCCACAGTACCCCACAGTACCTCACAGTTCCCCACAGTACCCCACAGTTCCCCACAGTACCCAACAGTTCCCCACAGTACCCCACAGTACCCAACAGTTCCCCACAGTACCCCACAGTACCCCACAGTTCCCCACAGTACCCCACAGTACCCCACAGTACCCAACAGTTCCCCACAGTACCCAACAGTTCCCCACAGTTCCCCACAGTACCCCACAGTTCCCCACAGTACCCCACAGTACCGCACAGTACCCAACAGTTCCCCACAGTTCCCCACGGTACCCCACAGTTCCCCACAGTTCCCCACAGTACCTCACAGTTCCCCACAGTACCCCAAAGTTCCCCACAGTACCCCACAGTACCCCACAGTACCCCATAGTACCCCATAGTACCCCACAGTACCCAACAGTTCCCCACAGAGCCTCAATGGCTTCCCACACTTCGGCTGTTTCATCCTTAACCACTTGAGCGAGACAATTGACCACTTTCCTTAACCGTAACCTTAAGTGTTAGGGATCTAAACACTGTTGTATCAAAACACATTTTATTCTTCACAAATATGTACCACAATATTACAACAAACTGCACACGTATACAAGTATATATTCCCGGCACAGCATTATGAGGCTCACGGGAAGCAGTATAAGGGAGTGGGTTACAATTAGTAGGTCGGTCCAGGGGAGGGTCGTTGGAGCCCCGGGCTAGTCGTGGAGATTCAGGAATAGTCGTGGTGGTTTAGGGACAGTCGTGGAGGTTCAGGGACAGTCGTGGAGGCTTATTTGACAGCCCTTGAGGTTCAGAGACAGTCGTGGAGGTTCAGGGACAGTCGTGGAGGTTCAGGGACAGTCGTGGAGGCTTATTTGACAGCCCTTGAGGTTCAGAGACAGTCGTGGAGGTTCAGGGACAGTCGTGGAGGTTCAGAGACAGTCGTGGAGGTTCAGAGACAGTCGTGGAGGTTCAGGGACAGTCGTGGAGGTTCAGGGACAGTCGTGGAGGCTTATTTGACAGCCCTTGAGGTTCAGAGACAGTCGTGGAGGTTCAGAGACAGTCGTGGAGGTTCAGAGACAGTCGTGGAGGTTCAGAGACAGTCGTGGAGGTTCAGGGACAGTCGTGGAGGCTTATTTGATAGTCCTTGAGGTCCAGAGGCAGTCTTGAAGGTTCAGGAACAGTTCTGGAGCTTCAGGGGACAGACGTGGAGGTTTTAGGGACAATCGTTGAGGCAGGCGCCGCTGATGGCACAGACGGAGTTGGCCCAGTCGCAGATCTTGGCGTTGGGGTTGAAGAGCGTCCCCTCCGGGCACACCTCCTCCGTGGCGTCGTATCCGTTCTCCGTGTTCTGCAGAGAACACGTTTTGGTTTTAAGGATAGATAAGTATGATAAAAAGTTTTGTTCTTGTGGCTAAGAAAACGGTAACAAGCTTAGTTCTTGCACAAAGTATGGAATCATATTAAACAAAGATATCAGAACTAATTGATTTTTAAAACGTCAATTTGTAATTGAAGTGAATTTTAAAAAATCACTTCCACGCAAGATACGGCAACTTTAACAATCAATTACAGCCGTTCAGTACATTACAAAGTTCAGTTTGGTATATTAAACTAATTGTCTTCCGTTATTATAGCATTCTCTTCGCTTCATATAATAAATCTTGCAATATTGTCCAAAACAAATAACATTATCTCAATAACTCTTCCAAATGACAGTTGTATCAATATCCAGACGGATTTAAGTATATTCACATACTTAAATATATTATTAGGATTATCGCCGTCCATTAAAGCCAACTACTGAGCTTCCCATGTACCTATTTGGTACATGGGAACTGTTACCTAGCAATAAATAGGTACCTGGGAGTTAGTCAGCTGTCACGGGCTGCTTCCTGGGGGTGGAGGCCTGGTCGATGACCGGTCGCGGGGACACTAAAGCCCCGAAATCATCTCAAGATAACCTCAAGATTTACTGCTAGGTGAATAGTTGCATTAGGTGGAAAGGAAACGTGTTCGATTGTCTCCAACCACCCACACTGGAATTGAACTCTGGACTTTTTGGTTGTGACCCGACTACGCAGAATCACTGCGCTTCAGGGGGTACTAGTGCAAAAGAGAGTGGGACTCCAACCACCCACACTGGAATTGAACTCTGGACTGTTCGGTTGTGACCCGACTACGCAGAATCACTGCGCTTCAGGGGGTACTAGTGCAAAAGAGAGAGTGGGACTCACCGGGGCACAGAGGTAATAGTGGTGGCAGTTGTCGGGGTCAGTGTTGAGGCCGGGCTGCTCACACACACCGTCAGGAGGAGGAGGTCCCCGTGTGGTGGTGGACGGGGTGGTCGGAGCATCAGGATCCTGGGAAAAACAACAAGCAAATTAGCAAAGAACATTTTCTATAAAATGTTGGTAAAAACTTCATTAATTTTTTATGATTATTTTTTTGTTTGTTCGTTCGTATTATTGTAAATTATTAACAAAAAGATACATAGAGATGGAATCAGTAGGAAGGTCGTGAGGTCGAAAAGAATAAACACTAACAAGAATTCCTTTAATTTTCCGTAATGTAGGAAAAAATTATTATCAATAGTAACTGAAAAAATTTTGCTTTATAAGCCCTGAAACTGCTGAAATAGATAACACTATGCCGGAAAACTAATCAGTTAGACTGTCTGTCCATTAACCCTTGTTTTTACATAATTATAACTGCTTTGTTTATTTATAGAAGTCATGAGCAGAACTAAATTATTCTGACTGTCACAACCCCACTGTTTATAAACACAGCAAAATATGTCAAATTACCGAAAAACGCTTATAAGCGTTGGTAGCAGCCAAAGCGTTAGGGTTAAGTATTTATCAATAATGAAATATACAGAGAGAGAGAGAGAGAGGATGGTGGATAATGGTTGATGAGGCAGAACTTACAGCAGTAGTGGTGGGTGGGGTGGGAGGAGTGGGAATGACTTCGCCCGTGAAGGTCTCACGCAGAGTCTTGATGAGGTCGAAGGAGCGGTCGTTGCAGATGGCGCGGAAGTCGTCTGTCTCCAGGCTCCAGACCATCATACCAGCGAGGTTCATGCTCTTAGCATAGCTGGCCTGCACAAGTAAGAAGCACAATAAGATATCTGAAGCCTGCTATCTTAGATATCCTTAGATCCTGGTACACTGATGGGGACAAGAGAAAAACTGTATTCAAAACTATTCAGTAAGCGAAAGAAGTTTGAATTAAAATTGTATTTCCTGATTCCAATTCTGTTCTGTACCTTGACTACGCAAGAGTCGTGGTCATCGTAGGAGCACCAGATCCTCTCGTGGTTGTAGCTGTAGGTGTAAGGTTCGTTCATGCCCGGCGCGATCTCTATCACCCAGTCACCCTCGTTCTTCTGGAACTCGCAGATCTGTAACAGATAAACTTGAGAGTTAAGTGTGAGGGTCTTTATGGCATCTGGTATTGTTGAAAAGATTGTAGGTCTCTCACTATCACCAAGCCTGCAAGAATTGAATTATTGAACAACACGAGTGGTCGAGCTGTTTATTACCTCGTTATAGCCCAAGAACCCGGGGCTCCTAGTGAAGGGTCCTGCAGGTCCTGGCTGGCTGGCTGGGGCATAGTAACCGTTCTCCTCTGTGCTGTAGTCCAGCTTCCAGCAGCGGCCATAGAGAGGTACGCCCAGGGCGATCTTGGTGCTCGGCATTCCTCCGTCAATCCAGTACCTCACAGCGAAGTCCTGCACATTCAGTTCTTTGAACAGTTACAATGCAATTTACTGCCCAAAGTTAGCATACATTTTAACGATAAAATCCATGGAGCAGGAAGGCTCGATCGAAGCAGTATCCCTGGTCAATACAGATGCATGCCTTAACCCGTGCATCATGACATGCTAAAAGTTACACAACCTGGAGTCCACCCTAACCCACTACGAATATAGAGGCACCGGTAAAGTACCCAATCCTATTTTCGCATAGACTTGTCACATAATTGAAATTTCATTATGTATGTTATAACTTTCAATGTTGACATTGGATTTCTACTTTAGATTCTCGAAACACAAGAGCTTTTGGAAATAATAAGTTTTTGACACGTAAATAAATGACCATGAACTTCTCTATTGATCCTTTTACACATAAATACTATTATTTTCATATTCATATTTCGACCCTGTTCCAATATATGTAAGAAATATGTGTTTATGAGGCGCATGTGTGAGTAGGTGAATACCAAACATTGTGTCGCCGGTATAACATGGAAGTACTAGAGGCAGTTGACTGACCTGGTTGAGGTAGACATTGTCGCCGGTGTCGTCAGGATACTGGTAGAGGCCAGACTGGTGGTGGGTGTAGGTGTCCCAGGCGCCGTGCAGGTCGTACGCCATCAGGTTGATGAGGTCAAGATTCTGTGCCATGGCGGGGATGTCGTAGGCGGGGTCAATGGTCAGCTTACCGGCGGACACGGCGGCCGTCAGGATCATACCGTTGGCGTGCAGCTCGTTGTACAAGTCTGACAGGAGGCTGATGAAGTTGACCTGTGAACATCACACACACACAACGTCTCAATACTGTTGCTTCCTCCTGAGGAGACCTGCCTTGTCTGTCAGTTCCTGTGATCCATTAAGAGTCTAACATAGTTTACCAGACGATCCTCTCGGGTCAGTTGGACCATTCAGTCTCTTTTTAACACCTAGAATAATCTAGATAAGGATAAGTCTGTTAGATTCTGTTAAATGTATATAACAAAATACGCCATAATTCATTGTATTTAATGTTACAATAGATATATAACTGGTATACCTTATCCTCTGGCTTCCCTCCACGCTGGGTCGGGTACTCCCAGTCCATGTCCAGACCGTCGAAGTTGTGGGTCTTCAACATCTCAATGGAGGAGTCGACGAAGGTCTTTCTCTTGTTAGCATCTGCTGCCATCTGGGTTAAATATATTACATTACATATTTCCTACCAAGTAACACAGTTATCAATTAGGGACACTTCTCTATCGTTATCTGAATAATATTTATCATTGACCGTTGTACAAACATTTGTTTTCTGCAAATAATATGAAATCAAGTCTCATTACATTGGAGTACTTGGTGGATCCCTCGTTCCAGCCTCCGACGGCCAGGATGGTGATAAGGTCGGCGTTCTTGTTCTTAAGCGCGGTGAACCGGTCGTAGGCGCACTTGCCGTAGTTCTCACACAGCTCGTTGTACGGGTCCAGTACCTGGAACCGGAAACATTTCGACGCATGAGCAATGAATTGTTTAGACAAGGCTTCCATTACAAGTATTTGAGCAAGTCAATTGAGGCTTCACGCCTACCTTTGCCTCCTCGAGGTATCTCTGGGTTACACAAAGTCTTGCACAAACAACTCTCCAGAAAGAACCAAAATACAGACAACATATGCACAGATTTACCGCCCACTGGAGGGACAAATATCACAGCGTATCCAACGTCTCCTCACCTTGATTTGGTTGTTCGAGCCAAGTCCAGCGAAGCCGAAGATGAGGTGGGTGCAGATGGCCGGGTCGATGTTCTCCACGTCAAACTTGCCGTTGTCCGGCCTGTACACCGCCCAGGAGCCGTAGTAACACACCATCACTCCGTCGCTCGCAGCCGATGCTGTCGGAAACATAATCTTGGTAAAAGTGTGCGGACACAAGAACATTTGAATGCTATTGTGATGAAAAGAATATCCTAGGCTGGTTGAGTGCTTCTAGTGGCATCTTCTGTCAAAGTTACCACCAGCGGCCTTTGCTTCTGTTGCCTGCTAGTCGCGCATTTGGCAACGAAGACATTATAAACACGATGAACTTCTGGAATTAACTTGTATCAGTTAAGACATTGTTATCCTTTAATGATTTGAAGATAGCATTCTCTCTTGGACAGTACTCAGTATTATTACCTACTAAATCAGTGGGTGTTCTTGAAGTCTCTCACATACAGCCACTTCGGGGTCTCTGTTCTCTTCCCTGTTAAATGTTAATTCTTTGATGAAAACACAGAGAATAACTTTGATACATACATACATACATATTTACATACCTTTTATACATGTACACACAAAACCCCTCTTTAATACATACATAAAAACACATTGATACATATAGAGACAAACGTGTCGGGCAATATGACGCTCAAAGACACATTATGATATCTGACACAGGAAAGAAATTTTGTGTTGCATCTAAAAAAAGAGAACATTGAAATAACTGTTGGGCAAGGAGCAATGTTACTTGGTCACGTCTACAGTGACTAAATAAGTTTCATATTAAAATACAGAACACATAAGTAGTTATTGTTTAAACAGAGGTTGGGTAGCTCGTCTCACTCGGGTATCGCGAGTGAACATGTCACCATCAACAGAGTCCATCAGATCTCGAGTGAACATTTCACCATCAACAGCGTGCATGAGACCAGGAAGGAGCTGAAAGTCTTACCTGCGAGAACGACTGCCGCCAGGGAGGCAAGTAACAGCTTCATAGCGACGACTACAGGTTACTCAAGGTCTCAACGACCACTGTTGACTCTTCGGCATTCTTCCCGCCAATTTATACCCACTTTAAGACCGAGCCGCCGGCCTTCACTGCGCATGCGTTGCGACATGTCCCACTTACGAAATAGATACCATATCGTCAAAGGCAGGGAGAATAGACACAGCAAAGGTAAATCACGTTTCTAGTTACTTAATTCCTCTGTTCATCTAACAGTAAATAGGTACCCAGGAGTTAGGCAATTTCTGTTGTGTTGCATCCTGAACTCGATATAAGCTTATATATATATATATATATATATATATATATATATATATATATATATATATATATATATATATATATATATATATATATATATATATAGTCCCTCGCCTATATATAGGCGAGGGACTAGGCTGGACAATTAATATATTTTCAGCATTTGGTCAATGCTTGCAGCTCTCAGCCTTAGCTGTTGTGCTCACTTGATGGTGTAGAGTTTAATGACTGCAGGTTCTGTACACAGTACATTGTACACTGCAGGTTCTGTACACAGTACATTGTACACTACAGGTTCTCTAATGATCATTTTAGCTTCCTTAGATTTCAAGGATGTGCCCGCTATGAACCCCTGTTCTCACACTTGGCACCTATTCATTACCCTTTACTTTATCGGAATTAAAGTGCACCTCGATATTGACTCTTCCTAAGACTAGTGTAGTAGTAGGCTTCTATCAGTCTCATGAGACTATGGAGTTGTGCTCTGACTATCGGTCTGGAGTGGCCTTTCCAAGGCGCAAAGCCAGGGTAGGTCGATATGGAGCAGAAGCTGTTACCCATGCAGGAGATCCCCCCCTCTCCACGTTGCTGAAATTGTCCTTAGGAAAGGCAGACGCCAATACGCTTGGTTCTAGCACTGTCGCAGGAGCCTAAGACCAGGCAGCCTCGATACGTTAGGTGGGTTGCTTGGGTTGGTACGCGCTTCTCGGCAGGCAATACCACTTCAAAGTTGACGTGTGACTCTAATCCGGTGAAGAGAGTCCTCTACCTCCACTTCCAGAAGAAGCCTCTCCATTCATAAGACTATCAAATTAATGATATTCCCTCGTTAATTTTGAGTTGAATATTTTTTTATAATATCAGAAAATAATATTATCATAAATATCTTACATAGAGCATATTCAGTATATAAAACTATTAATATTTAATTATTATTATATAACACAAAACAAGGATGTTTCGTCAAGGACATAATTTATACAAATTTAAGGGAGCGAAGGAGGTAATCCTGTGTCTTGAATAACAAAAACAGAATAAGGACACATACATGTGTCATGTGGCACCAAATGATGCCAGAATGGATACACACACACACACACACACACACACACACACACACACACACACACACGTGTGTGATTATGAGAAGGATTAAGACAGAAGAGGACAGCTTGAGGCTTCAAGAAGACCTGGACAAGCTGCAGGACTGGTCGAACAAATGGTTGTTAGATTTTAATCCAAGCCAATGCAATGTAATGAATGAGGTGTATGGAACAGGAGACCAAATACAAGGTATCATCTGGGAGATGAAATCCTTCAAGAGTCAGAGAGAGAGAGAGAGAGAGAGAGACCTGGGGTTGATATCATGCCAGATCTGTCCCCTGAAGCTCATATCAAGAGGATAACATCAGCGGCATATGCCAGGTTGGCTAACATAAGAACGGCTTTTAGAAACTTGTGTAAGGAATCTTTCAAAACTTTGTATACCACATATGTCAGACCAATCCTGGAATATGCGGCTCCAGCATGGAGTCCATATCTAGTCAAGCATAAGACTAAACTGGAAAAAGGTTCAAAGGTTTGCCACCAGACTAGTACCCGAACTGAGGGGTATGAGCTACGAGAAGAGACTACAGGAATTACTTCGTTGGAAGACAGAAGAGTTAGAGGGGACATGATCACCACATACAAGATTCTCAGATGAATTGATAGGGTAGATAAAGACAGGCTATTTACCACAAGGGGCACACGCACTAGGGGACACAGGTGGAAATTGAGTGCCCAAATGAGCCATAGAGACGTAAGAAAGAATTGTCTTCTACTCAGTGTCAGAGTAGTAGACAAATGGAATGCATTAGGCAGTGATGTGGTGGAGGCTGACTCCATACACAGTTTCAAGTGTAGATATAATAGAGCCCAGTAGGCTCAGGAACCATTAGATGATTGACATTAGATGATTGACCGTTGAGAGGCGGGACCAAAGAGCCAGAGCTCAACCCCGCAAGCACAACTAAGTGAGTACACAAGAGCCTCTCACCAAGAGCACGGGGCAGTGATAAGTGTAAAAGAGGTCACTATAGCAGGCTTGGGTATGACTGTCACCTGGAGTGGTTCCCAGGAGCTAGCGTCCTCACCACCTGCTGGGCTACTGGACCCTGTCTGGTACCCTAGATTCACTGCCCGACCATTGACGAAACCTGTAGATCTTTCTTCGATCATGGCGCCCTTGTATATATGAAACAATTTATGAGCATGATTGAAACGTCACAACCCAGGGTTATTATTCCTATTATTATCATGGGGCTTCGGAGCTGATAAGCAGTTTAATAAGTCTAAACAATGCCGCCATGACTGAAGAAATATGTACAGGTTTCGCAAACGGACATTGTTTCAAGCGTAGGCTAGACACACACATGAAGGGGTTTGGGGGTGGATGTAAACCAGGAGCTGGTCCGAATAGGCCAATAAAGGTCTTCGTTAGTGTCCATATAATGCCTCTGTTCACAGCTGAACACTCACCATGACTCCTGGATGGGCAGTTACTATGAGGCAGTGTTATGATGATATGACATGAAAATATATCACATATCCGAACAGTATAAGCGCTGGGATATCAGAGCAGCATAAGCGCTGGGATATCAGAGCAGCATAAGCGCTGGGATATCAGAACAGCATAAGCGCTGGGATATCAGAGCAGCATAAGCGCTGGGATATCAGAACAGTATAAGCGCTGGGATATCAGAGCAGTATAAGCGCTGGGATATCAGAACAGCATAAGCGCTGGGATATCAGAGCAGCATAAGCGCTGGGATATCAGAACAGTATAAGCGCTGGGATATCAGAGCAGCATAAGCGCTGGGATATCAGAACAGTATAAGCGCTGGGATATCAGAGCAGTATAAGCGCTGGGATATCAGAGCAGCATAAGCGCTGGGATATCAGAGCAGTATAAGCGCTGGGATATCAGAGCAGTATAAGCGCTGGGATATCAGAACAGTATAAGCGCTGGGATATCCGAACAGCATAAGCGCTGGGATATCAGAACAGTATAAGCACTGGGATATCAGAACAGTATAAGCGCTGGGATATCAGAACAGTATAAGCGCTGGGATATCAGAACAGCATAATCACTGGGATATCAGAACAGTTCAAGCACTGGGATATCAGAACAGTATAAGCGCTGGGATATCAGAACAGTATAAGCACTGGGATATCAGAACAGTATAAGCACTGGGATATCAGAACAGTATAAGCGCTGGGATATCAGAACAGTATAAGCGCTGGGATATCAGAACAGTATAAGCACTGGGATATCAGAACAGTATAAGCGCTGGGATATCAGAACAGTATAAGCACTGGGATATCAGAACAGTATAAGCGCTGGGATATCAGAACAGTATAAGCGCTGGGATATCAGAACAGTATAAGCGCTGGGATATCAGAACAGTATAAGCGCTGGGATATCAGAACAGTATAAGCACTGGGATATCAGAACAGTATAAGCGCTGGGATATCAGAACAGTATAAGCACTGGGATATCAGAACAGTATAAGCGCTGGGATATCAGAACAGTATAAGCGCTGGGATATCAGAACAGTATAAGTGCTGGGATATCAGAACAGCATAAGCGCTGGGATATCAGAACAGCATAAGCGCTGGGATATCAGAACAGCATAAGCGCTGGGATATCCGAACAGCATAAGCGCTGGGATATTAGAACAGTATAAGCGCTGGGATATCAGAACAGTATAATCACTGGGATATCAGAACAGTACAAGCACTGGGATATCAGAACAGGATAGGAGCTGGGATAAATAGGGACGAGGCGAAGAATCGGTGCCCACCCACTTGAACCTCTGGGGATCGAACGCCGACCATGCAGCAAATGAAGCCGACCAGTCTAGGGGGGATGGATAGACATGGGAAGAGTGAACTTCTAGCAAAAATACTATTATTTTAACTAATTTTACTATTATTATATACTATTATTATATACTATTATATACTAATACTATTATTTTAACTAATTTAACTAAATTTAATTAATTTCACGAGGGATGAAAATTTCACAATTGACAGTCCGAAGGAAAATCTATAGATTTTCACCAAAACTTCTTTCTTTTGGAATAAATTTTCTCCAATTTTAAAAGTTTTAATTCATTATAATTTCGAACTTGCTCATCTTGCTCTGGATTTCCCTGGAACACAACCAACTGCTCGGTTTGCAACCAGGTGCCCAATTAATGCTGAATGAGCAGTTAATGATCAGTGTCTAATCACCTCTCCCATGTCGGGGCTTGGTAACTGGGTCGAATCAATTTGCGAGGTACTATCGTCGATAATAATGTTTTAATTCGCTTAGATCAACTCCGGGGATTGAACTCGGGCTTGTGAAATTATGATGCCAGCGATCTCCCTACCAGGCCAAGATGATATCACATTAATAAAGGTGTTTTCAGAAAAGTCGCTCTCATCTTTTACACAACCTACGAAATTCAACCTACTAACCTAAGCTAACCTTACCTAAACTAAGCTAACCTTACCTAACCTAAGCTAACCTTACCTAAGCTAACCTAACCTTACTTAACCTAAGCTAACCTTACTTAACCTAAGCTAACCTTACCAAAACTAAGCTAACCTTACCTAACCTTACTTAACCTAAGCTAACCTTACCTAAACTAAGCTAACCTTACCTAACCTTACTTAACCTTACCTAAGCTAACCTAACCTTACCTAACCTTACTTAACCTAAGCTAACCTTACCAAAACTAAGCTAACCTTACCTAACCTTACTTAACCTAAGCTAACCTTACCTAAGCTAAACTAACCTCACCTAAGCTAAGTTAAGCTGTTTCAGTATTCATATTGTAGTTAGAACAGTTAATTATTTTCATTGATTCAATAGTTTATGATTCAATTAATTCAACAATACGTGTATACTAACATTATAAATTCCCCCCCCCCCACAAAAGGGTGTGTACGGGAATAGCTATAAATTTAATACAAATTTACTGTTCACTTAGTTGGATTTATTTTGATTGCATTATTGTATTTATTACAAGAGATCCATAAGCCACTGTTCCTCTGATTCTTTAATTTAAATATTGGTCCTTCGAAATATTTAATATTATTATATTGTAGATCTAATTCCCCCCACAAAACCCACACACAACAACACACACACACACACACACAACACCCACACACACACACACACACACACACACACACACACACAACACCCACACACACACACACACACACACACACACACACACACACACACACACACACACACACACACACACACACACACACACACAACACCCACACACACACACACACACAACACCCACACACTCAACACCCACACCCAACTTGTGCTCGGGGTTCGTAGTCCTAGGGGTCCGTGGTTGGATCCCAGCGAAGACAGAAACAAATGAGCAGAGTTTCTTTCACCCCGATGCACTTGTTCACCTAGCAATAAGTAGGTACCATGGAGGTAGACAGCTGCTACGAGCTGCCTTCTGGGTGTGTATTTGTGAGAAAAAAAAGTTGATTAATTGACAGTTGAGAGGCCAAACCCAGTCAAGAGCCAAATCCAGAGCTCTGGTTCTTGAGCTCTTAGCCGGCTCTTTAGCCAGAGCTCAACCCCCACAAACACAACTAGGTAACGACAGCCAGAGTGACACAGCGGCCTGGCCGGGGCGGCGGTGTAGGGTCCCACACACCACACACACTATCACCAAGATGTTCCCAAAGGGTGAGGGCGCCGGCGAGCGTTCACCTCACGAAAACGACCTTACTCTAAAGACCTAACAAGGGTGGAAGCCATTGGTCTCTCCTGTTGATGAGTAACTCGTGTGGCCTTCGGGTCATGATAATTATATACATGTTTGTGAACCTCTTCAATGTGTTTTGAAACTTAAGATTTCTTATCTACTACGATTGGTAAGAATTTGGTCCTATATATATATATATATTCTTAATCTGGCTGGTAATGTGAGCTGGAGTCCGGGGCGTGAGATTAAGGAGTCCTTTCGACATGTGTGTGGAGAGGACTCGAACGTCAGAAGGTCCCAGACCCGTGTGTCTCTGGGTGGTGTAGGTGTAACTGCAGCTAGAACCAGGGTGCTCTCAGGAAGGCTTTGGCGGGACACACAGCAGCTCTCAAGTGAATGGTGGCGTTTTAGACATTATGGTAAAGTTACAGCTCTTAGATATATTCGTTTTCTATGCATTGGACTCGATAGCTTAGGTGGGTTGCTTGGGCTCGTATGTCTATGGTTAGCTTAGGTAAGGTTAGCATAGCTTAGGTTAGGTTAGGTAAGGTTAGTTTAGCTTAGGTAAGGTTAGGTTAGGTTAGGTTAGTTTAGCTTAGGTAAGGTTAGGTTAGGTTAGTTTAGCTTAGGTAAGGGTTAGTTTAGCTTAGGTAAGGGTTGGTTAGCTTAGGTAAGGTTAGGTTAATTTTGGTAAGGATAGGTTAGCTTAGCTTAGGTAATTGGGGGAATATTACGCGATTTGAAAATGTTGTTTAATATCAATAAGAAAAGAAACTTTCTTTACTAGTTGTATATAAGAAGGGCGGCAACTGTTCTATGTTTCAGTGTCTAAATAGGAAATTAGAAAGGAAAATAGGAAATAGGAAAATAGAAAATAGAAATAGAAATAGAAAAATAGGAAAAATAGAAATAGGAAAATAGAAAATAGAAATAGGAAATTAGAAAATAGAAAGGGAGGCATGTTTTTGTTGTTTCTCTTACGAATTTTACACATTTTCAATAATTATCTTCAACCACAAGTTTCAAATGACATCATTTCTATGACACTCATATATCATATTACCATATAATAAAGGATTTTTATAAAAAAAATTATCCAAAATATGTTTAGTTTTACTAATACAAGTAGTCAAAGTTCCCCCAAAAATACATGCCAATATTTCATGTTTGCAAATATTTATAAAATCAATAAATGAACTTAGGAGTAAAGTGCCTTGTAAAGTTTGTAGAGACGTAAACTCTACATATAAGGTGTAAATTTCATGTAAATTGGAAAAAAATAAAGAGGAATAGTTTTTTTATGTTTCCTGACAATACGATAATACAATAAATACAATAGATAATACAATAGCAATAAATACGATCAAAGATTCTGCCACCTGTGGTTGAAGTTGACTTCAACCAATTTCCTCCAAAATTTGCATCCTTACAGATAGGCTTACGTTCTGATTTGGTTTCATGCAAATCGGCTGATAAAAAAATATAGAAAAAATCGAGAAAAAAAATCTCAATTTTTTTGTTTGATAAAATATATTTTATAAAATTTTTTTGCATAATTTTTTTTAAATTTATTTTTTGCATAAAACTAAATATTAAAATACTTTATTTTATGCTATTGTACTAGCTTAGAGTCAGACATGATTTCAGTTGACACTTGTATTTGAAGTTAATTAATTTTTTACCTTTTTGGAAAATGTTTGACGCATAATTCAATATTTTTTCTTCCTATTTCTGCTACGATGCTGAGACTTGGACCAGTTGAACCCAATTTTATATACAACTAGTCAAAAAAAGTTTGATTGAAATCGAACCAGTTTTCATTTATCGGCTTTTTTCCGTTACATGCCCCCCCCCCCCTTAGGTGAGGTTAACTGCCAAAGATGAAAGTAGATAGTGTCCAGGAACTGTGGCCCCCCCCCCCTTAGGTGAGGTTAACTGCCAAAGATGAAACTAGATAGTGTCCAGGAACTGTGGCCCCCCCCCCCTTAGGTGAGGTTAACTGCCAAAGATGAAAGTAGATAGTGTCCAGGAACTGTGGCACATTAGAGTCCATCCCAGTAGGCTATCCCTAAGGACACGTGATTGTGCTGACGGAATATCGTCTCTCTTGCCGGTAATTCCACGCTGAAAGGCGAATCATATAAAATTTCCACTCCAAACCATAAGTTAATATATTAAATCATGAAAGCTAAATGGGATTGGGGAGTAGAAAGATCACTCACGTGGGTTAAGGTGATGTTGTGCTGCGTAACGACAGGACATCTACAAGATCATATGAAAAATGGTCAAATTAAATACGTCTGAGGTATTTAGTCCTGCCGAACGTGATGATCGTAAACTGTGGAAGCTGCGGAATCGATCTGAAGCCCGTTGGTAGTTGGATGCTTCTCATTTCGATCGATGATAAAATCTCAGCTTCAGAACACCTGATATCAATGGTGGCTGTCTCTCCCAAGTCTCTCGCTCGACTGGCGGCGCATGTGCACTGACTTTCAATGTTGGAAACTCAGGAAATAATTGCAATATTTTATCCAACTGTCTGAGAGGATGGAGACATGGTTGATGTTAAATTATGTCATAAAAACATGTGTTATATAACAGCAAATTATTTCTCGAGGTTCAAATCAATTAATTTAGATGACATTAAATGAACGAGAATAATGAGAGAAAATTCAGCCTATCATTTTATTTACAGAAACAGCTGATCGTGACTGTACAAAATATTTCAAGTAAACGGTTTATATTTATTAACTAGAGGTGAATATATTACCAATCGATAATCCTTAATAAAGAATGCAAAATATGACTGGCTGTAGTTCGATTCATAAATACGTGGAAATTGTTCCCTCTGGCTGAGAGGCTGACACAACCACGGCCATAATTTCTGGGGAAAATGAGACGTTTCTACACCTCAATTTTATAAATTTAATATCACTACACTACTGATTAGTAGTGTTAGTAAATTATAAGGCCTAGTACAAGAATTACTTCGTAACGTACTAAGAGATAGAATATATGTGTTGGAAATTTTCAACAGGTGTTGTGTGTGTGTGTGTGTGGGTGTTGTTGTGTGTGTGTGGGTGTTGTTGTGTGATGATGGTGTTGTGTGTGATGATGGTGTTGTGTGTGTGTGTGGGTGTTGTGTGTGTGGGTGTTGTTGTGTGTGTGTGGGTGTTGTTGTGTGTGTGTGGGTGTTGTTGTGTGATGATGGTGTTGTGTGTGATGATGGTGTTGTGTGTGTGTGTGGGTGTTGTTGTGTGTGTGTGGGTGTTGTTGTGTGATGATGGTGTTGTGTGTGATGATGGTGTTGTGTGTGTGTTGGGTGTTGTGTGTGTGGGTGTTGTTGTGTGTGTGTGGGTGTTGTTGTGTGATGATGGTGTTGTGTACTCACCTAATTGTGCTTGCGGGGGTTGAGCTTTGGCTCTTTGGTCCCGCCTCTCAACTGTCAATCAACTGGTGTACAGATTCCATCACACACGTACCCATGTGTGTGATGATGGTGTTGTGTGTGTGTTGGGTGTTGTGTGTGTGGGTGTTGTTGTGTGTGTGTGTGTGTTGTTGTGTGATGATGGTGTTGTGTGTGATGATGGTGTTGTGTGTGTGTGGGTGTTGTTGTGTGTGTGTGTGTGGGTGTTGTTGTGTGATGATGGTGTTATGTGTTACGGTATCGTCACCACCGTCAGTGTGTGGAGTGGCCATTCCAGCGCCATCTATGAGTCTGCACTCAAACTCCCCTGATATTGGACGCTATGTAGACAACGCCATCTATTGATGGTGGCGTGACAGCGGCAAATAGCCCTGGTTTCCTGCCTTGGTTAGACAGGTCGTTGTGGCTGACCTCTGGTGGTGGGCGTATCAAGATCAGCGCCACCTAGATTGTGCTTCGGAGCATAATGTCAATTCCCCAGTGAACGAGTGTTACCTCATGGTTTTCCCAGTGTCCTGTCCCTCTCATTAATGCCGTGCTTGTGCCCACAGAAGTGACTTATGGAGGTGGTTGCACTGAGGAAGCCAGTTTAGCTTGGGCAGTCCACGTACTCTTCGCTTGGTCTTGGAAGAAGATTGAGTAAGCCGCCGTCGATCGTCGATGATAAGCTGCAGTGTGCAGTGTGCAGGGGGGGATTGGGGGTCGGGGGTAGTATTTACGCGTGCGGGTATATTCGTCTAGTTCTACTAACCCGGTTATGTTTGCTGGGTTGAGCAGCTGCTCTTAAGCCCCGCCTTTCAACCATCATTAGTTAAATACAGTGACTAGTTTCCCTGTTTTTTTTTTTTCTGATCATGTTTACACTTAAATTTGTGTATCAACTGGCCTCGACTAGTTCCTGGTGTAGGCCGCTCCGCTTAGTTAAGAGTCTGAGACTGCAAAAAGTTCTCTCTCTCTCATCCCTGTGACTCGCCGTGTTTCTTGTTTCAAACTATGTGCTCTCGTTCTTCTCGTTCCTTAGCTTGAACATTATTTATGTATCTACTTTGTTAGTCTCTCTTAGTATCCTGTACGTTATCATGCCTGCTTTATACCTTAGTGTAGTGAGGTCCAGTTCGCTCAGTCTTTCTTTATAGCTCGGTCCCTTTAGCTCAGGCACGAGCCTTGTTACATATTTTTCGATCTTTTGTAGTATTGTTTTGTGGGGGGTTCCATGCCGGGGCAGCATACTCAATGAGAGGTGTCACAAGGGAAGCATACAGCGCTCGGAAGGATCTGTAAAAGTTGCTGAAGGATAACGTGACGATGGTCAGTATGGCATTTGTTGCCCTCGTTATCCTGCTGATGATCTCTGGTGTTACATCTCCAGTTTGTGTTTCTCAGTAGTTGGAAGTTGCCTTCCCCGTCATCCTATGTTGTATTTGAGGTTTTCTTGCTGCAACTCGCTGTCCTTATAACCTTGCATTTGTTAGGGTTAAAATCTAGTAGCCATTTCTCAATGTCCGGAGATTGTCTAGTTCGTCTTGTAATGTACTACAGTTCTTGTCGGTTCTCATTCACCTCGTAAGCTTACCATCAGCAAACTTTGACAGGAATGAGCTTACTTCCTCTGTCAGATACTTTGCGTATATTAGTAACAGGCTGATGGGCCCTTCAAGAGTTGGTGTTAACTCTTGAAGGACTCCACTTCCTGCTTCTTTCCAGTCTAATAGTTCTCCTCTTACTATGACTCTTCAGCTGCTTCCTGATAGGTACTCCTAACACACACTTCAGTAACCTTTCCTATAAAATGGCATGGCTTTTTTCTAGTATGCATAAAAGTCGCGTGTGAGGAACGGTGCCAAAAGCTTTCTGACAGTCCAGGAAATGGCAGTCTGCCCATGTCATCTCTCTCATGTTTGATTGTTGTCATCTTGCTGTAGAACTATAAGAAGTTGCTCAAACAGGATTTTCCCTTGCTGAATCCATATTGATGCTCGGAAATAAAATAGATTGGTTCTAAATGTTCTACAAGCATTTTTATAATTTTCTGTAATAGGGAGCACTTGTTAGTGATACTGGGGTGTGGTACAGTGCCTCATGTTTTCCTCCTTGTATAAATGTCTCTCCAAATATCAGGAAGTTCCCCATTTCTAGCGAGGAGCTGAAGACCATAGCAAGGGGTACACACAATGCTGCTGCTGTCTCTTTTAGGATCATTGGTGAGATCCTGTCAGGGCCTGTGGCTTCCATCACTTCCAGCTCCTCTAATTGTTCCTTACTCACTCTGATGTTACTTCCATTTTGATCAGCCTTTCGTGTGGTAGCGTCTGTTCCGTTAAAGTCAAAGATCCGGGGGCACCTCTGGCTCTCTTTAACACTTCCTGGAAACTTTTATCGAGTTCTTCACATATTTTCATATCATTCTTTGTGGCCTGCTCCTCTCTTGCTTAGCCTGATCCTTGGCTTAGGATGCTATATCATTCTCATAGTGCATCTCTGCTGCTCTCCGAATTCCTATGTATTCCTTCCTCTCGTGTGTAATTATAATTTTTATTTGAAGGTAAAAAAAGTTGGTAAGATTACATAAGACTTGAATTTTTACATTCGTGCAAAGCCACTAACATGCATAACCTTTTGGACAAGTCCTTAATCTAACATATTGGGTAAGAACAAAAAGGTACATTGTAGCAAGGTTTTATATCGACAAATATCTACAATATAATTTGACAGATGTGATTACACTGGTCAGGATATGTCTTGAGTACTAATATTGGGGAAGTGGGTGGTACAAGGGACTGAGTGAATTTGAACAACAAGGTATGAAACTGAGGATGAAATTGGGTACTTGTTTTACTTTTGAACAGAGGGATGGGTTGGCCAACTTTTGAATTCATCAGGGAGCGAGTTTCAAAGACTGGGCTGTTTTAGTTGCATGGAGTGTTTGCACAGATTTAGTCCGACTCTGGGGATATCAAAGATATTTATTTCTGGTGTGGTGCTTATGGGTTCTATTACACCTATCAAGGCAAAGTTTCAGATAAAGATTAGTATTTAGGAACAAGGTTTTGTACATGTAGATAGCACATGAGAAAGTGTGGAATGTATGTTAAGCATGTTAAGGCTTAACATGCCTTACGGCTTAGCGCATATATATATATATATATATATATATATATATATATATATATATATATATATATGTTGTACCTAGTAGCCAGAACGCACTTCTCAGCCTACTATGCAATGCCCGATTTGCCTAATAAGCCAAGTTTTCCTGAATTAATATATTTTCTCATTTTTTTCTTATGAAATGATAAAGCTACCCATTTCATTATGTATGAGGTCAATTTTTTTTTATTGGAGTTAAAATTAAAGTAGATATATAAACGAACCTAACCTATCTTTATAGGTTAGGTAGCCGAAAAAGTTAGGTTAGGTAGTCGAAAAACAATTCATGAAAACCTGACTTATTAGGCAAATCGGGCCTCGCATAGTAGGCTGAGAAGTGCGTTCTGGCTACTAGGTACGACATTATATATATATATATATATATGTCGTACCTAGTAGCCAGAAGGCACTTCTCTCTGCCTACTATGCAAGGCCCGATTTTCCTAATAGGCCGAGTGATTTTCTTTATTTTCAATTTTTTTCCTATTGGTTTATTTTAAATATTATATTAAGAATATAAATTATTGATTTAGGAATGTTAGTTTAGGTTAGGTTAAGATAGGTTAGGTTGATAGGGTTCGGTCATATATGTTAGTTTTGACTCAAATTTAAAAAAAATAGCTCATGCATAATTAAATGAATAGCTTTATCATTTTATAAGACAAAAATGAGAAATATTGAAAAATCTGGAAAACTTGGCTTATTAGGCAAATCGGGCCTTGCATAGTAGGCAAAGAACTGCATTCTGGCTACTAGGTACAACATATATATATGTGTATTATATATATATTGTGACGATAATCTCTTTCTAGAGAGATTGAGCCTGCTCTTCCCTACCTCAAGTTATGTCAAATTATAAAAGTATAAGATGCTACATTCAAGATACGTCACCAGTAGCACAAAACGTTTTGACCAGGAGGCAAAACGTACCAAAGATACCCCCTACTCCACACACCCCCCACGTCGGCTTGTCAACCAGCAAACTACTCATTCCAGCCTGCCTGTTCCTGATTGGTGACTCGCCGACCGCGCACCTGCACACTGCACCTCCATGCCATCTACCTGAATCGACGTCGGAGCCTGACCAGCTATCAACTTCAGAACTTTCTTTGTGCTCTTAGAGTTGATATCTCTCTGGCATACAAGCTCATTGGCTTGTATACGAAGGGAGGTCTCGGCCATAGCCGATATTCTCGGCACCATTTTAACATTTCACTGTTATACTATTGTGTCTTACATTGTCTTTGCATTTATCTTTGTTATTTAACTTTATTTTTCATTCCCCCGAGATTTGTCTTTATTTTCATTTATGTTTAAAGTAAATATATTAGTTTCATTGTTCAGACTTTGTGTTTTACGTGTTCCTCCCTCTCACTTACCACAGGCAAGCAGTCTATATTTTTGTTTTAAGTGTGACCAGGCTTTGACACCTGCCATTGGAGGACTGCCAAACATAAACACTCGAACACTTTCCCGTCACATATATATCCAATATGAAAAACATTGAAAATAAAGATCACTCGGCCTTTTAGGCAAATCGGGCCTTGCACATGTCTTCACCTCACCTCGCCCAAAAATTTTATATTGCCTCACCCACATGAAAGTATAAGTGTGGATGTGTTCACAGGTTACAGTTGTGTGTGTAAACTAAAGTCTCTGAAAATGTAATAAGTTATTAAGAAACGCATTCAATCGACAGTGAAAAGAAACATAAGAAATATTGAGAAAATCTGTGTTAGAATTAATTTTACCTTTTCGGTCATATTTCAGAACACGCGTGTGTAATTATATATATATATATATATATATATATATATATATTATATATATATATATATATATATATATTATTTTATAATATTGTTCTTCTGTTCTGTGCTCCCTGTATTTTTTGCCCCATGTTCTTAAACTGTTCCTTTTTGCCTCTAAGTATTCTCTATTAAACCTTGGGCAATTTTTTCTCTTGCCTCCTTTATCACTGTAGGGGTGGCATAGATCTTTGATTCGGCATCATTGCCTTGGTCAGTTATTAGGTCTATTATGTCTTGTGTTCTTTTTCCTCTTGGTTCAATTTCCCTTCGTATTTTTTTTTCTTCTAAGAATTCTCTGAGCATCTGTTATGTGTCTAAAAGGAAAGGTAGTGTTTCATTCCCCTCTTTCTTCTTCCACAGCCTTCATAACACTTAGTCAAAGACTAACACAATGATCACTTGCCCTCGTTGGCATCTCATTCTCAATGTCCATTTGGCTTTGTGTGAAGATGAGAGTAAACTCAGATTGGTCTTCCCCTGATCTTGGTGTTCTCCCTACTATGCTGAGCAGCTTCTATCAATTTGCTCTCCATGTTTCTTCTCCCCTTCTCAAAGCCGTGGAATTCCAGTGAATTTGCCATTTCATTCTGTAGAACTTTCTAGAACTTTCTTGAAACACGAAGAATTAGGGGTGACATGATAAAGGTGTACACGTGGATGAAGGGACATAACAAAAGAGATACTAATAGCGTGTTAAAAGTATGGGTAAATACTGGTTCGATAGGTAGGTAGGTAGGCCTTCGCATATACACACACACCTGCCTTCAAATACACACACTTGACTTCATCTAGACACCTGCCTTCAACTACTCGCATGGCTTTACCCATACTCCTGCCTTCACCTACATACCTGCCCTCGTTCTCACACCTGCCTTGAGTGAAAACTTTTCCCATGGATCCCTCACTGGATACCTCCCCTTCTCCCAAAATGCCCCTTCCCCCTCAGCCCCCCTCCCCCCCTCCTACCGTCACTCCCCTTTTCCAGTTCCCGCCCACTGACGTCAGAGATAAGAGAATCTTCTGATTGGCCCGCGAGTTCTCGCTGCAAGGACTGGGGCTCGGCGACAAAACGCCCCCACTCCCTCACACCCCATTAATGATGCTTTTTACATGAACCGCGGCAATACTCCCGTGGAAACGACCTATACGGGTGGCTTCACGAAGGTTCTTTAACAGATAAGTCTATCAATGACCTGGGAAGGGAACAGGTGGCCTCTGGCAATATTATCGTCATTACAAACTTTTTTTTTTTTTTTTTTTTAATTCAAAGTACAAGAATACTGTACCCAAAGAACTTGCACCAGTCCTCTAGCTTAATACGTCGCATTTCTTACGGAATTGATGAATTTGTTAACAATGCGACATTTTAGTCCAGCTTTAAGCAATGACATTGATGTTCTCTGTGTATTGAATGCGATAGGTTAGGTGGGTTGCTATGGTTGGTACGAAAGGCTAAATGGTTGTATTTTTTTTTTTTTTATGGAGGGGCAAATTGAGAGAAAGTATTGGTTGACTCTTTCAACCACTGTACATCGTAAGTACAGCGTACGTCCTCCTTATGTTACAAAACTCCTGAAACAGCAAACTAAATAAAACAATCTTCAATAATGGCTTTTATGTAAGTGAATACAGGAACTCTTGATTCATAAATTTTCATAGATTTGGGATGGCCCAAAGAGGTGAAGGTGATCCCAAGGCGATCCTATTAGAGTATGCTGACACCTGTCGTCGCCCCGACACCTACCCTCACTTGGCTGTCGTCGCCCCGACACCTACCCTCACATGGCTGTCGTCGCCCCGACACCTACCCTCACTTGGCTGTCGTCGCCCCGACACCTACCCTCACTTGGCTGTCGTCGCCCCGACACCTACCCTCACTTGGCTGTCGTCGCCCCGACACCTACCCTCACATGGCTGTCGTCGCCCCGACACCTACCCTCACATGGCTGTCGTCGCCCCGACACCTACCCTCACTTGGCTGTCGTCGCCCCGACACCTACCCTCACTTGGCTGTCGTCGCCCCGACACCTACCCTCACTTGGCTGTCGTCGCCCCGACACCTACCCTCACTTGGCTGTCGTCGCCCCGACACCTACCCTCACATGGCTGTCGTCGCCCCGACACCTACCCTCACATGGCTGTCGTCGCCCCGACACCTACCCTCACATGGCTGTCGTCGCCCCGACACCTACCCTCACATGGCTGTCGTCGCCCCGACACCTACCCTCACTTGGCTGTCGTCGCCCCGACACCTACCCTCACATGGCTGTCGTCGCCCCGACACCTACCCTCACTTGGCTGTCGTCGCCCCGACACCTACCCTCACTTGGCTGTCGTCGCCCCGACACCTACCCTCACTTGGCTGTCGTTGCCCCGACACCTACCCTCACTTGGCTGTCGTCGCCCCGACACCTACCCTCACATTCCTGTCGTCGCCCCGACAGCCATGTGGCAGTGGCCCGTTACTGTACATTTCACCCTCTGATTGTGTACACTTCTCAGAATGTTTATATTAACTCTGTTATAGTGTTGAGGGAGCATTCAAAAAGGCATAGGATCGCCATTGTCGGTCTATATTTAGTCAAGTCTGGACAGTAACTGGATGAGTAATCAGCCATTCCCTTGGCTCGGGTAACCTCAACGGGATAAATGAAGGCCTCCAGTCCCTGATTAGTTAATTACCACATTTATACACTTTATAATAATGTTGGGTTATTTGCTAATTGATGTTAGCAAAGAAGAGACATGGCAGGATGTGCAGAATACCCCCGTTGAAAAGCAGAGGTGCAACAGGTACTCTTGAGTGAAAACTCTATCAACATCAGAGGCCCGAGACTGTTCAACACGCTTCCACTACACATAAGGGGCATAACTGGCCGACCCCTCAGTGTTCAAGAGAGAACTGGATAAGCACCTCCAAAGGATACCTGAACAACCAGGCTGTGACTCATACGTCAGGCTGCGAGCAGCCGCGTCTAACAGCCTGGTTGATCAGTCCGGCAACCAGGAGGCCTGGTCGACGACCGGGCCGCGGGGACGCTGAGCCCTGGAAGCACCTTAAGGTATGTTAAACAAAAAACGAATAGACCATCTTGAATTCTCACGAAACAAATATTTACAAGGTTGTAAATTTCATAAAAGTTTAACTATATCAATGTGGCTTAAAAAATAGGTGAATGTCCTTCGGTCCTCCCTCGCAAAAGCTCGTACTATTAACATAAAAAATTGTCCTTGAGGTGGTTCGAGGCTTGCCTGGGAACACAACACAAGCTGTCTCATCCCAACACGTGTGATTGTGCACTTATTTACCTTGACCCTCCTCCCCTCCCCCCTGCACACACACACTCGTGGGGACAACAGCGTGAGGCCACGCCACATCAAAGTACCTTTTCCCGCCAATATGGGTCGCTCGCCCTGAGGGTATATTACGGGGCGTTGAGACGGTAACTCATCAGTACCGTGCTGGTTCTTGCTAAGCAAACACACACACGCCATGAGATTGTTGCTGCCGCTCTCTCTCCTCGCCATCACCCTCTCTCTTGCAGGTGAGATGTGTAGACACTCATCTTTGTCCCCATAAAAATGTCTTGTTTATTCCATCATCCTCGTTCACGTAGTCACTCTTCAGCTCCTCTCAGACACTTATCCTCCATCCTCATATGCAATTATACCATTGTTTGTAATATACGTCGACATGTCTGCCTTCTACTACCAGGCCTAGAGCTGTCTCTCGCCGTTTTGTAACTGTAATTCATATTATATAATGTTATATTAATGATTCACCCATATTTGATATTTCATCTATTTGGATCATGCACTAATTGAGATCACGGTATTGGCAGGCTAACAACGACTGATAGGATGCGTTAAAACGCTACATGATAACTGTTGTTGACACTCGTATATTGACGGTAACCTCCGTCGTTACCTGCGTATCCTAATTAGTCTAATCACTTGACCTGCCTCTCCGGTCAGGTGATTAGAGGTTATCAAGCCCTACAACAGCCTAGTCTCTGGAGATTTACCTCTCGAATTTCCAGAGCCTAAGCTAATTACTTCAGAGCAACACACGCTCCCTTGAACAAGTTGCACAAATAGGTCAACCCACTGGAATAGAGAGCAGAGTCCCCTGCTTGAGGAAAAGTGATCGTCACCATGTTGTAACGCTCGTGATTTGTTCGCCGATTACTCAGGATGAAGAGCAGATCAGAACTGTCTTGCCACCGTCATCTCTCAAATACGTTAACTGTCACACACTGGAGTGACAGGCCCTCCGGGAATCCACATGCCTCCCGTTCTCACAAGTCCCGGCTTGCAGTTATTCACTTCTCGACTGTTACATGGCTTCCACTCACACTGGGGTCATTCAAGCTTCTCCAAATTGCAGAAGCTCGTAGTGGCTCCCAGTAGTGCCTCATACGGTCTTCCAGCCTACTCATACGGCACTCATAATGTTAAAAGTGTTATGAGAACTCGTAATGTTAAGAGTACCCTTTAGCATAAATAGTCTCTCAGTACTCGGAGAGACTTGACTAAATTCCTCCATTGATGGGCACAAAATACCCGTAACTCATGGTAAACTCTTACTAGTTTCCCTGGAACACAACCCACCAATTGGTATACAATTACTGTTTGGTAAAATGGGGCGAATAGGTCAGAATTGACTCCCAGGTAATCCCTCTCTGCACTCAGAGTTCGAACCCAGATGGCTTCCTGTCCCCGTCAAGGAACCTAGAAATGAAGACCATCAGATAAGTTCATGTAAGCCAATGAATTGGAAAAATTCAAATCGGGTTACATAAATCCATGTAATTACATTACAAGAAAAAGAAATGAATTTGATCGTTCACATTTTCCTGGTAATTTGGTTACTCCTCTCCCCTCCCTCTTAGATATATGTACATACATCTGTTCATTATACACCCGTCAGCAGTAAATCTGATCAAAATTATAAACATTATTCAACCGCGACAGATTAGTCAACCTGTGCATGTGTAACATATGAAGAAAATTAATTAGTTGTGCAACCAATGCAGATTGAATAACTAGATTAACACGGATGAAAATAAGCTGGCAGAACCGAAACTTGGCTAGAGCAGGCGAAACTAACCTAGCACAGTTCAAACTAGAATAACACAGACAAAAGCTAGGCGAACACTGACAAAACGTAGGCTAAAAACAGACAAACTAGGATAAACAGACCAAAAACTAGATTAACACTCAAAAACTAGACTAACATACTTATCATGAATAGGAAATACTTCAGTCCGCATAAAATAAGACACAAAGCCTGACATTGACTGTTACGTTACAGAGGGGGTGATGGTGTGTTACTACGGCTCCTGGGCGGTGTACAGGCCGGACAACGGCAAGTTTGACGTGGAGGCCATCGACCCCTTCATCTGCACCCACCTCATCTTCGGCTTCGCCGGGCTTGGATGGGACAACAAAATTAGGGTAAGAGATACATATGGAAAACGTTCAGTAGGTGTGGCGCATGTTTGACAACAAATATATAAGGTCAATTTTCATCTGTAATGCTAAATAATTTACAGGATTTGTACACTAAAGACTGTACAAAGTGTTCTTTACAAAGTGTATACATGTTGTGTACAGGTACTGGACCCGTACAACGAGCTGTGTGAGAACTACGGCAAGTGTGCCTACGACCGGTTCACCGCGCTTAAGAACAAGAACGCCGACCTTATCACCATCCTGGCCGTCGGAGGCTGGAACGAGGGATCCACCAAGTACTCTGATGTGAGTCTCGCCTGTTCTTCTTTCTTGCTAAACATGTCTTCATTTATAGGTCTTTTAGCCCGCCTTTACATATTTCTAAATGCTAAAGATAGTGTTTGTACCTGAGGGGTCCAGGAACATGGGTTCGATCCCATTGTAAGACCACTGTATTTTCTTAGATTCATTGCAATCTTCTGATTTTATTATGCATTAATCTTCAAACTGCACATATTTTAAAAGTATTAAACAGAGGTGCACATGTTTAACAAATGAAATTAAGAAAAATTGCAATAAGTGTTTGTAGCACGGTAGGGGTTAAAGATGATCTAGTTCACTCCTTTTGCATTTCTTAAAGTAACTAAGTCAGTGTGTGTGTGTGAATGAATTCAGCCAAATGTTGTTCATATTCTCAAAGTAGTAAATACTTTGTGGCATCCTGACATTCTTCCTTTGTGCAGATGGCAAAGGACGCGGGAACAAGGAAGATCTTCGTCGACTCCTCCGTTGAGATGCTGAAGACCCACAACTTCGACGGTCTGGACATGGACTGGGAGTACCCGACCCAGCGTGGAGGGAAGCCGGAGGACAAGGTATACCAGTTACATATCTACTGTAACATTAAATACAATGAATTATGGCGTATTTTGTTATACATTTAACAGAATCTAACATACTTATCCTTATCTAGATTATTCAAGGTGTTAAAGAGACTGAATGGTCGAACTGACCCGAGAGGATCGTCTGGTAAACTATGTTACTCTTAATGGATCACAGGAACTGACAGACAAGGCAGGTCTCCTCAGGAGGAAGCAACAGTATTGAGACGTTGTGTGTGTGTGATGTCCACAGGTCAACTTCATCAGCCTCCTGTCAGACTTGTACAACGAGCTGCACGCCAACGGTATGATCCTGACGGCCGCCGTGTCCGCCGGTAAGCTGACCATTGACCCCGCCTACGACATCCCCGCCATGGCAGAGAATCTTGACCTCATCAACCTGATGGCGTACGACCTGCACGGCGCCTGGGACACCTACACCCACCACCAGTCTGGCCTCTACCAGTATCCTGACGACACCGGCGACAACGTCTACCTCAACCAGGTCAGTCAACTGCCTGGTCGCTAGTACTTCCATGTTATACCGGCGACACAATTTTTGGTACTCTCCTACTCAAACACTCTTCTTATAAACACACATCTCTTACATATATGGGCACTGGGGAAGTTCGAGGTAAGAAAACTTACATACGTAAGTTTTGTTATTTCCCGAAGCTTATGTGATCCCAGACAGCATAAACCCCCATTTTAATAACTCTTGAGACTTGTAACAACCCAAATGCTTCTTTGTTGAGTTTACTAGTTTCACACCTGAAATGTTGCATCCTAATTAAACTACTCTTAATTACACCTACTCTTGGTACTTAATTACTCTTCAGGGAGTAATTTAAGCTCTTGTCCTGAACACGCGAGCACTTCGCTAGCCTTGCCACGCCTCCAGTGACTTCTATCAGTTTTGTTGACATGAATTTATTAAAAGGGAGGAGGACGTTTTGCCTAAAATACACTACTGCAAGCCTGGGGGGAATTAATAATTATTACTATGTGACTTGACGCCAGAGGGGAAATTACTGGAAAATGAGAGAGTAAGGATTAATGCGTCATTGCTGTTCTAATTTATTTAGCCCCGTAAACCCCAGGCCTATCTGTAACATACTCGTAATACACTAATAAACCGAACAGGTAAAAAACACACCATTATATTTTCTTTTTCTGTCACATCTTGTTTATCATCTTTTTCCCATCCCACTTTACCGAAGAGTACCCTAAAGGCTCTCTACTTCTCTCTAGAAGTCCACGAAGTCCACGACTTCGTAGTCGAAGTTTCTGGAAGGTCCATTAATGTCTTTTACTGACCTCTCCTCCAGCTTATTCACGTGCTATCTTTGCTGAACCTCTGATCTACATCTGCCCTCTACTTACAACCCACAAACACTTTTTTTCTAATTAAATCTCCGTTATGAGGCTGACCCTATCAGAACACCCAACGGTCTCCCACCCGCACTCTGGATTTCTGTTTACAATTTCCTGTTTTAAGTTTATCTGTGCGAACCTCTTCTTCAGTTCTGTTCTCACATGTGTGCTCTGTCAACAATAATTGGAACAAATAACGTTGAGGAATATGCTGTGATTAAGACACCTTAGAGTAAATATAAAGATTCATCGCTCTAAGACACTTTTTGGTGTGTGTGTTTGCGCAGGACTTCGCTGTGAGGTACTGGATTGACGGAGGAATGCCGAGCACCAAGATCGCCCTGGGCGTACCTCTCTATGGCCGCTGCTGGAAGCTGGACTTCAACACTGATGAGACCGGCTACTACGCCCCGGCTAGCAACCCAGGACCCGCAGGACCCTACACCAGGAGCCCTGGCTTCTTGGGCTACAACGAGGTAAGGAACAGTTCGATCACTCGTGATGTTCAATAATTCAATTCTTGCAGGCTTGGTGATAGTGAGAGACCTACAATCTTTTCAACAATAACATCAACAATACCAGATGCCATAAAGACCCTCATACTTAACTCTCAAGTTTATCTGTTACAGATCTGCGAGTTCCAGAAGAACGAGGGTGACTGGGTGATAGAGATCGCGCCGGGCATGAACGAACCTTACACCTACAGCTACAACCACGAGAGGATCTGGTGCTCCTACGATGACCACGACTCTTGCGTAGTCAAGGTACAGGTCGATTCTTGGGTTCCCAGAGTAGATATGAGACTTTGTCAAGAAGCTGTACAGTAGACAACCGATAGTTGGAAAGTAAATTTTATTCAGGAAAGTACATAAATAGTTGATTTACAACATAATGTTGGATTTATAGATAAAGCTAGTACATACAATACCTAAAGCTACTAGTACGCATAGCGTTTCGGGCAAGGTGAGGTGGGGGGAAAAAACCACTTGGACTAAAACTTAATAGTAATTGAGCTTAAAGTATAAAGTAAAGTAAGAATGGCGGGGTCCAAGAGCTAAATACTCGATCCTGCAGACACGAATAGTAAATATAAATAGTAAGCACACACGCAAAGGGAAGGGAACTATCAAGGGGAAAGTTCCAAGCCATTACGACTATATAGCACTTGGTAAGGATTTGGGATGGGACGGGGGGAAGAAATAGTGCCCAACCACTTGGACGGTAGAGGATTGAATGCCGACCTGCATGAAGCGAGACCGTCGCTCTACCCTCCACACACACACACACACACACACACACACACACACACACACACACACACACACACACACACACACACACACAGAAGTGAGTTTTTAACAATTTATAATTGCATTTGGTACCTCGGTAGGCCAATTACGCTAAAGAGATGAACCTGGCTGGTATGATGGTGTGGAGCGTAGAGACAGACGACTTCCTTGGTATCTGTGGCGCTCGCTCCTTCGACCTCATAAAGACGCTGGCAGAGACGTACAGTGGTAACGTCATCACTGTTCCCCCTCCACCACCTACCACCACCAGGGTCAGTGGTTCCCTCTTCGCTGGCTCTCCTAAATTTTCATCTCTTTGAAAGTTTGAATGTTTTTCTTATAATTCTTTAATTATGGGGTATTCACTGGTTGATTTGTATAATATGGGAAGTTTCTGATTATTTTATGCTCTTTGAATGGAGTTTTAAAGTAATATCTAAGATTGTGTATTACTTTTTGAGTGCTGACAAAATAACCTTCATAAAACAGTGGTCTCCCCTTAAAATTCTTAGCTTTCTCTCTGAATAAGCAATAATTAAAGAAAACGTGATAGAATAAGACTAACTATTCTAAAAAAGGAAACGCGTATCGCACGCTATTTGTGTTGGCAGAAATTTAGCCACAAAGGCATGTTTAATTTCTTAAGATACATACCATAATTCTAGATCTTTCTTAACATGCATCTCTCTCCTGCTCACCCTTCCCCCAGGACCCTGACGCACCCACCACCAGCAGCGTCAGCACCACCACCCCCACCACCACATCCACCCGCTCCCCGCCCCCTCCTGACGGCGTGTGTCAGAAGCCCGGCCTCAACGCTGACCCCGAGAACTGCCACCACTACTACCTCTGTGCTCCGGTGAGTGCCACCTCTAGCATAGTGGTCTGCATAGTCGCATCACAACCTAAAGGGGCTCGGGTTCGATTCCTGGGCATGAGGAGACGTTTGTGCAAATACCCTTACATCTAAAGCTCCTGTTCACCTATTAGGAAATAGATGCTTAAGATACACTTAGGAAATTTGTTTTAGATACTTAGGAGTTAGGTAACTGTTGTGGTTTGCATGCTGAGAAAGGTCGGTAGTTGGCCGAGAGAGAGAGGACCTCGATAAGCCAAACAGGCTTCCTATTGCAGATAAATCAATATAAGACTCCTAATCAAATTCCGTTCTCTGACTCAGAACACGAGCGGAGGCTACGACGCCACGGAGGAAATCTGTCCCCCGGGCACACTCTACAACCCCGACGCCTTCATCTGCGACTGGCAGAACTCCGTCTGCGCCCTCGGCGACGTCTGTCCGGACGACTGTGCCTAGTTCTGTCCGTCCGTCCCCCTGTTTCCGTTCTTTTGCCTCTGACTGGTGGCATATGTAAACGCGTAGCGCAGCCACAACGTTTTGCTGGACGTTCTTGCGTCGTCGTAGCTGCGTCAGAATAACGTGGTGGTCACGAAGTGTGTGTTCTTGTTGTGTTTGCTGTGACGCGCTTACAGAGCCTCTGTTTCTCCATTGTATACACTAGTCTACCTCTGTGTTTAATTTTCACTGAGGATGATAGCCACACCGTAAACCAGACCGTAGGTGGATTATACCCATTCGACCCCCCTCCACCTCCCAGTTAAGTTTCCTGAAGTATACCCTCCAGATTAATATATTGTAGGTGCTAAATAAATTATTATGCAAATCGGCTATTTAAATCTCTTCCTCTTTTATGTATATTGACCTAACTTTTTTTTTTTTTTTGGTCTAGGCACGTTGTATTAGATTGATTTCGCACATGTAAGTTACTTATGCTTGAAGCTTGGTTGTACATGGATATGTGGGTGATCAGCAAGCCGAGTCTTGGGCTTAATAAACCGGAAATAGACGAGAAAGAGATTAACAGGTCAAGTAAGCTTAGACTGAAGCTTTTATATGCTGTTGTAAGCTTTAAGATTCATTGCAAATGCTGAACGAAGCTTTGTAGTCTCTATGGCTCGTCAGAGACTGCACTAAGCTTAACAGGTTCATAACGCAAAAGCTGCACTAAGCTTGACACGGTCATCACACAAACGCTGCACTAAGCTTAACAAGTTCATGTTGATGAATCTGTGTGAATCTGAAGAAGCTTCAGCTCCAACAGAAGGAATCTGTTGGAGCTGAATGTGACAAAGGCTGTTGGGCCTGACAGAATCTCACCGTGGATACTAAAAGAAGGTACAGAGGCACCAAGTGTGCCACTCTATGATGTATAACAGGTCACTGGAAACGGGAGACCTTCCGGAAAGCTGGAAGACAGCTAACGTAGTCCCAATATACAACAAGGGCGACAAGAAAGAGGCGCTGTAGTACAGGCCAGTTTCCCTAACTTGTATACCATGCAAGGTGATGGAGAAGATCGTGAGGAAAAGGCTCGTAGAGCATCTGGAGGGAAATAGCTTTGCAACGCACCACCAACATGGATTCAGAGATGGTAAATCGTGCCTCACAGGTTCAATAGAATTCTATCACCAAGCAACCCAAATTAGGCAAGAAAAAGAAGGGTGGGGCAGACTGCATTTTCTTGGCCTGTCAGAAAGCCTTTGACACAGTACCTCACAAAAGGCTGTTACAAAAGTTGGAGCAACGGGCAGGAGTAAAAAGTAAGGTGTTCCAGTGGATCAAGGAGTATCTAAGCAACGGGAAACGAAGAGTATCTAATATATGTAAACGATCTTCCAGAGGGTATAGACTCATTCCTGTCCATGTTTGTTGATGATGATGAAAAAATTATGAGAAGAATCAAGACAGACGAAGATAGACAGAGATTACAGGGCGACCTGAACAAGTTGGTGGAATGGTCTAGAAAATGGCTATTAGAGTTCAACTCGGGAAAGTGAAAAGTAATGACATTAGGCGAAGGGAGCAGAAGGCTGAACACAAGGTACCATCTGGGAGGTGATATCCTGCAAGAGTCAAATAGAAAGATCTGGGGGTTGATATCACACCGAACCTGTCCCCAGAGGCCCACATCAAAAGAATATCATCAGCGGCATATGCTAGACTGGCCAACATAACTGTCTTTCGAAACTTGTGTAAGGAATCATTCAGGATCTTGTATGCCACTTATGTAAGACCGATCTAGGAGTATGCAGTACCAGCCTGGAGTTCATACCTAGTTGAACACAAGACAGTTAGAAAAGATTCAGAGGTATGTCACCAGACTAGTCCCGGAACTGAGAGGTATGAGCTACGAGGAAAGGCTAAGGGAGCTGAACCTCTCGTCCCTGGAAAACAGAAGAGTAAGGGGGACACATGATAACCACCTACAAAATTCTCGGGGGAATTGACAGGGTGGACAAAGACAAACTATTTAGCACGGGTGGAGGTTATCTTGAGCTGATTTCGGGGCTTTTTAGTGTCCCCGCGGCCCGGTCCTCGACCAGGCCTCCACCCCCAGGAAGCAGCCCGTGACAGCTGACTAACACCCAGGTACCTATTTTACTGCTAGGTAACAGGGGCATAAGGTGAAAGAAACTGCCCATTGTTTCTCGCCGGCGCCTGGGATCGAACCCAGGATCACAAATCCAGCGTGCTGTCCGCTCGGCTGACCGGCTCCCCGCCGGTCACGTCCCCCCTGGAACACGAACATTAGGACACAAGTGAAGTGTGAGTACCCAAATGAGCCACAGACATTAGACAGAACTTTTTCAGTGTCAGAGTAGTTAACAGGTGGAATGCATTAGGCAGTGATGTGGTGGAGGCTGACTCCATACACAGTTTCAAATGTAGATATGATAGAGCCCAGTAGGCTCAGGAACCTGTACATCAATTAACAGTTGAGAGGCGGGACCAAAGAGCCAGAGCTCAACCCTCCGCAAGGTGGTGTGGTCGACGACCGGGCCGTGGGGACGCTAAGCCCCGAAAACACCTCAAGGTAAGGTAACACAACTAGGTGAGTACACAGCCGGGCTCTAATCACCTCGCCAAACAAGCAACGTGTGGTTGTAAATGGTAGTTTCAGCGCGAACGGCTAACCATATTATCGCCTAATCACACCATTCGCCACGACAAAGGGCATTTTGCCTCACACACGCATGCAAGTACGCACATGTACACACACATGTACACACAGGCGCGCACACACACATCCGTCAGTGGTGGGAGGTCCCCCGCGGGCTATGGACATCCTTGCCTAGAGTGCTCGTCACCGTCTCAGGGAGCTGCTTCACCCTCTCCCCCAGGGTCATCTAGGGAGCCAGGGTGACGCTGTCACTCTACACTGGGCGGTGAGGCGAGTATTGTTATGGGTGTGTGTGGTGGTGGTGGTGTGTGGTGGTGTGTGTGTAGGTGGTGGTGTGGTGGTGGTGGTGGTGTGTAGGTGGTGACACTTGTATTATGTGGTGGTGGTCCTCCTCGTGCTGTGATGGTGGTATTGTGATGATAATGAGATGAGAGTGATGAGTCTGATGTGTTCAGCAGTGAGGCACGAGCACCACGACCCGACCAGCAGGGAGACGAAGAATTACCAACACAACACCAAAAAGGTAACCTATCCTAGGCTTAACTATACTCTAAATGGTCGTACTCGACAAAATATAGTTTTTGGTGTCACAGTCGTGAATACGAAACATAAAACGCAGAGAGGATGAGTCAAGTGAACCATGAACGGTGACTCAGAAACTATGACTGAGATCTGAAATGATATTCGAGAGACTCAACACAGCCCGTCCTCATCAACACAGCCCGTCCTCATCAACACAGCCCGTCCTCATCAACACAGCCCGTCCTCATCAACAACACAGCCCGTCCTCATCAACACAGCCCGTCCTCATCAACACAGCCCGTCCTCATCAACAACACAGCCCGTCCTCATCAACACAGCCCGTCCTCATCAACAAGGCAGCCCGTCCTCATCAACAAAGGTCAAACATTCGTTAATCCAGCCGCCAAACCCTCTGTCTATAAATGAAAAACGGTTCACACACGACTCGCAACTGATGACGTTCGAACATTTCTCGAACAGTGCCTTGTTGACGACCTGTTTCGAATGGCAATTATCGCTGTAAATGCTTCGCCCAGGTACTTCAAGTACCAGTAAGGCCAACAGTATCTAAACACCTAACCTAAGTTAGGCCTAACTATTTAACACATTCTAGTCTACACTAATATATTTAATTTTTTTTTAGAAAATACAAATATTGAGTAAGCAGAAAGTTAAAATTGAAGACTACGTCTTATGCCCGACTTGGCTGAGCCTGGCTGAGCCTGGCCGAGCCTGGCCGGGCCTGGCCGAGCCTGGCCGGGCCTGGCCGAGCCTGGCCTGAGGACATGAAGCCACAAGGCTACACAGGAGCACCACCACCACTAGGACACCAGCATGACGGTCTCCGCCCCGGACATGTACCATACAGGAAGCCTTCCCTGCTGGTCCTTAAATAGTCTTTGTTTCCAAATTGTCATTTCTGTAACTAAAATACCACTTGTGCACGTGCCAGGCGTAAAGAATATTTATAAAACCCTATGTCAGTATGTAATGTATGTACTCACCTAGTTGTGCTGCGCGGGTTGAGCTCTGGCTCTTTGGTCCCGTCTCTCAACAGTCAATCAACTGGTGTACAGGTTCCTGAGCCTATTGGGCTCTATCATATCTACACTTGAAACTGTGTATGGAGTCAGCCTCCACCACATCACTGCCTAATGCATTCCATTTGTCAACCACTCTGACACTGAAAACATTCTTTCTAATGTCTCTGTGGCCCATTTGGGTGTTCAGTTTCCACCTGTGTTCCCTTTTTCGCTTACCACCAATGTGTGTGTGTGTGTGTGTGTGTGTGTGTGTGTGTGTGTGTATATATATTATATATATATATATATATATATATATATATATATATATATATATATATATATATAATATATATATATATATATATAATATATATATATATATATATAATATATATATATATATATATATATATATATATATATATATATATATATATATAATATATATATATATAATATATATATATATATATATATATATATATATATATATATATATATATATATAATATATGTCGTACCTAGTAGCCAGAACTCACTTCTCAGCCTACTATGCATGGCCCAATTTGCCTAATAAGCCAAGTTTTCCTCAATTAATATATTTGCTCTAAATTTTTTCTTATGGAATCATAAAGCTACCCATTTCATTATGTATGAGGTCAATTTTTTTTCATTGGAGTTAAAATTAACGTAGATATATGACCGAACCTAACCAACCCTACCTAACCTAACCTAACCTATCTCTATAGGTTAGGTTGGGTTATGTAGCTGAAAAAGTTAGGTTAGGTTAGGTTAGGTAGGTTAGGTAGTCGAAAAACAATTAATTCATAAAAACTTGGCTTATTAGGCAAATCGGGCCTTGCATAGTAGGCTGAGAAGTGAGTTCTGGCTACTAGGTACGACATATATATATATATATATATATATATATATATATATATATATAATGTCGTACCTAGTAGCCAGAACGTCGTAACTCAGCCTACTATGTAAGGCCCGATTTGTCTAATAAGCCAAGTTTCCCTGAATTAATATATTTTCTCAAATTTTTTTCGTATGAAATGATAAAGCTACCCATTTCATTATGAATGAGGTCAATTTTTTTTATTGGAGTTAAAATTAACGTAAAAATATGACCGAACCTAACCAACCCTACCTAACTTTACCTAACCCTACCTATAACCTATAAAGATAGGTTAGGTTAGGTTAGGTTAGGTAGGGTTGGTTAGGTTCGGTCATATTTTTACGTTAATTTTAACTCCAATAAAAAAAATTGACCTCATTCATAATGAAATGGGTAGCTTTATCATTTCATACGAAAAAAATTTGAGAAAATATATTAATTCAGGGAACTTGGCTTATTAGGCAAATCGGGCCTTACATAGTAGGCTGAGTACGACGTTCTGGCTACTAGGTACGACATATATATATATATATATATATATATATATATATATATATATATATATATATATATATATATATATATATATATTTATTTTGTGTGTGTAATTTCATTAATGAGAAAGCAATTGTATTTCGTATATACATCTGTAATTGTACTGTATTTGCTATTAAGTTAATCACGTAACTTAAACAAAATCATTTTGTGTATTTGCAGGACGCTTCAGCAAACATGAATTGTGACCAGATTCGTCGAGCAGGAACAGGACGAGCTGTGAGTACCGCCTGACCCGGCAAGGGTTCGAACCTCCGTCGCCTGGGTGGAGCAGAGTATTAGGCTTAGGAGGAAGGGTGGGGTAGGCCGTGGATTGTATGGTCGTCATTGGGAGATTACAGGGGGGGGGGTGTCGTGACATGGGAGATTACAGTGGGGGAAGTGTGTGGCTTAGTTCATTTTCATCCCATAGTTCATCTTAGTTTACCTTGGAACTTGACCAGCCAAGCTGTTTACAACCAGGTTGCAAATTCCTGTTCTGGAAAACAATTAAGGATCGGTGTCCAGTCGATCCCTCTTTGTCTAGGGACAGAGCCCGGACCTAACAGCTTGTGAGGGGTGGGGTATCACGGCCGAGGATGTGTACACGTGGTCACCCATGCATTTTCTTCCATGGGTTTGATTTAAGTTAGCGATACTTAAGTCATCCATGAGTTGAATGACGCAGTAGTGTTCATTTTCTCTCATTACTTAATGACAGAAAACGTATGTCAACAGAGCCAGGCTGAGAGGGTAACTGTGGTGTATATCTCGCGGTATATATAATTTTTTATTTTATTTTATTTATTTTATTTATTTATATACAAGAAGGTACATTGGGGGGTTAAGAGAGTACAGAGAAATGATGTTGATTTTACATTCTTGTAAAGCCACTAGCACGCATAGCGTTTCGGGTAATTCCTTAAACTAACATAATTTTAAGTAGATAATTTACAGTAAAATTGACAAGAAAAATTTACAGGTACATTGTAAGAAATTTTGGCACAATAAACAAAGATTAGATTATTACACAATAATAACAATACGCTATAATGATCAAGGATTACTAAGTACATTAGGATCAAATTTCAGGGTTACATATTGGTTCACTGAGGATCATTTCAAGGAGTAATGCTGTAGAATATGTACTCAATATAACTTTCATGATATCAGATGATATCAAAGATTACAATGGTAATGTTACATGGCTTAGGTACATATATTGGGGGATTGGGTGACATTAGATACAGTGTGAGTTAAAGCACTAGGTAGGAAACTAGTGAAATTAGGTACTTTTTGGTTTTATTTTTGAATAAGGCAAAAGTTGGACAGTTTTCCAGTTCATTAGGGAGTGAGTTCCATAGACTGGGTCCCTTTATTTGCAAAGAGTGTTTACACAGATTAAGTTTGACTCTAGGGATATCAAAGAGATATTTATGCCTGGTGAGGTGATTATGGATTCTATTACATCTGTCCAGGAAGAGTTTCAGAATAGGGTTTGCACTTAAGAAAAGGGTTTTGTGAATGTAATTGACACAAGAGAATGTCTGGAGTGAATTTATGTTTACGGATTTAAACAGGGGAGCTGTGTGTTGTCTGAAAGCAGAGTTTATTATTGTCCTAATAGCAGATTTTTGCTGGGTGATGATGGGCTTGAGGTAGTTTGCAGTGGTTGAACCCCATGCACAGATACCATAAGAAAGATAGGGATAGATAAGTGCATAATAGTGAGAGGAGAGCAGAGTAGAGCACATAATATCTGATCTTAGAGAGTAGACCAACTGTTTTAATATAATATATAATAAACGCAATACAACTCGTATCCTACTGCTAACGCAGCTCGTAGAGTGATAAGGGTTAAATTGCACCAAGTTAACCCGATTCTTTTTAACACCGGTAGAACCAAAAAAAAAAAAAATATGATTAATTTTCCAATGATTAAATCATTGATTTGGTATTAATGTCACCGGACACTGAAAAATCATTAATACTGATGATGAAAATAATTTATATTTTCACATTCCTTTCTACAAGAAATTATACATTTCTATATTATGTTTGAAGCATAATTATATTTGAAATATATATTCATAATTCATTACATTTGAAATATTATAATTGCAACCTGAATATGGCAAATCTGATGAATTCTCTGAAAGAAAAGGATCGTCATTCATCTGCAATTGAGTGCCTTCATCTTTCAACAAAGTCAGTTTCCTGTCAATTCTTCAGTCAGATCATTAGTTTTCAACAGCCTATTTTTCTCCTAGCTCAGTGTACTTTAAGAATCAACAGGATACAAGGAAGGAACTAGCACATTTCCCCTTTCAATATATATGTATATGTGTGTGTGTATACAAGGTATGTGGAATCTGGTCAGAATTGCATTTCACCTTGGTAAATGTTACATTAATGACACTATGTAAACAGGCACATCGAACACTGTTTATGTAGGACAGACGTAAATATGTATATTTATGTCTGTAGGTTAGATTAGCATTTTAAAAGCACTACAATCACCTTCTGTGGTTGATTGTTCAATAAGTCACTGAACTATATGTTTAACAGATCTCTCACCCTGTCCATGGAGGACACACACACACACACACACACACACACACACTCACACTCACTCCCCACACACGCACACTCCCCCCCCACACACTCACTTCCCCCCCACACACTCACTCCCCCCCCACACACTCACTCCCCCCCCCACACACTCACTCCCCCCCACACACTCACTCCCCCCCCCACACACTCACTCCCCCCCCCCCCACACACTCACTCCCCCCCCCACACACTCACTCCCCCCCCCCCCCACACACTCACTCCCCCCCACACACTCACTCCCCCCCCCACACACTCACTCCCCCCCCACACACTCACTCCCCCCCCACACACTCACTCCCCCCCCACACACTCACTCCCCCCCCACACACTCACTCCCCCCCCCACACACTCACTCCCCCCCACCACACTCACTCCCCCCCCACACACTCACACTCCCCACACACACACTCACTCCCCACACACACTCACTCCCCACACACACTCACTCCCCACACACACTCACTCCCCACACACACTCACTCCCCACACACACTCACTCCCCACACACACTCACTCCCCACACACACTCACTCCCCACACACACTCACTCCCCACACACACACTCACCCCCCACACACACACTCACCCCCCACACACACTCACCCCCACACCCCCACCCCTCACACCCCCACCCACTCACCCCCCCACCCACTCACCCCCACACACACTCTCCCCCACACACACTCACCCCCCCACACACTCACCCCCCCACACCCCCCCACACCCACTCACCCCCCCACACCCACTCACCCCCCACACACCCACCCCCCACCCCCCCACCCCCCCACCCACCCCCCAACACCCACACACCCACCCCCCAACACCCACACACCCACCCCCCAACACCCACCCACTCACCCCCCCCACACACCCACCCCCCCACACCCACCCACTCACCCCCCCACACACCCACCCCCCCACACCCACTCACCCCCCCACACCCACTCACCCCCCCATACCCACTCACCCCCACACCCACTCACCCCCCCACACCCACTCACCCCCACACCCACTCACCCCCACACCCACTCACCCCCACACACCCACTCACCCCCACACACCCACTCACCCCCACACACCCACTCACCCCCACACACCCACTCACCCCCACCCCCACACACTCACCCCCACACACACACCCCACACACACAGCCACATCCATTCCTCCCAAACCACATACACCCCTCCCCCCTAACCCCCACCCCCCCACGCGTGACCTCGCATGACCCCTAGAGGTCAACTACCCATGGGTCGTTAACAGGCATACTTCGCCCCACGACCCATCAGCATGCCATTAAGGCCAGTCATTAGGCAAGGTCACCCGCTCCTAATTACCTCATTCTTCGTGGCCTAGTGGCCTTCGTGGAAGGTGATTGGAGCTGCTGGAGACATGAAACCGGCTTCGTCACTTAGTTGCTCAAGTGCTTCACTGACGACTGTTGTTCGAACCATTGTTCAACAACAGTGCAACAGGCTTCCTGTTGCACTGGCTTCCTGTTGCACTGGCTTCCTGTTGCTCTGGCTTCCTGTTGCACTGGCTTCCTGTTGCTCTGGCTTCCTGTTGCACTGGCTTCCTGTTGCTCTGGCTTCCTGTTGCACTGGCTTCCTGTTGCACTGGCTTCCTGATGCACTGAATGGTTCATGAGGACGGGCTGGGTTGGGCACTGTTCCTTCTAAGTGCGATGCAATTTAACTTATAATTCACATTTGAGTGAGCTTAATATTTCCTGAAGGCTGAGTCGGCATCGTTGTGATTGGTAATCTTATCAAACGAATGACACATCGTAGAGATCACCAACCACATTCACTCTTGCTGGGATTTTCCATCGATTGTCTGTTGGTCCGAATATTTGTTATGTCTCCCACAAACGAGAAATTCGTTCATGGAATCTTGGGTTAGAAATTTATTTTTTCAAATGTTCGAACGTTTGCCTCCGTTAGCAACGGTTCCTTCTATTTAAAGTTGAATGTTGGTTGGTAGCGGACAGACGTTATCGCCCAACCCGTTCTCGCACTTTCTTTAAGTCAATATTGACTTATTAAATAAGTGCATATGTGGCATACTAATTTATTGTGAATATTTTAGTTTACCTTGAAAAGCTTCATAAAAAATATCGACCTCACCTAACCTTCTTAGTAAGGTTATGGTAAGCTCATGGTAAGACTTACCATGAGCTATGGGAAGGGAAAGCTCTCAGCCTGCTAACAGGAGTCAGCAGTCGTCTGCTCCTGTACCCTCCTGTGTGTAAAACTAGTAGGGTAAGGCTTACCATGAGCTATGGGAAGGGAAAGCTCTCAGCCTGCTAACAGGAGCCAGCAGTCGTCTGCTCCTGTACCCTCCTGTGTGTAAAACTAGTAGGGTAAGGCTTACCATGAGCTATGGGAAGGGAAAGCTCTCAGCCTGCTAACAGGAGTCAGCAGTCGTCTGCTCCTGTACCCTCCTGTGTTTAAAACTAGTAGGGTAAGGCTTACCATGAGCTATGGGAAGGAAAAGCTCTCAGCCAGCTAACAGGAGTCAGCAGTCGTCTGCTCCTGTACCCTCCTGTGTGTAAAACTAGTAGGGTAAGGCTTACCATGAGCTATGGGAAGGGAAAGCTCTCAGCCTGCTAACAGGAGCCAGCAGTCGTCTGCTCCTGTACCCTCCTGTGTGTAAAACTAGTAGGGTAAGGCTTACCATGAGCTATGGGAAGGGAAAGCTCTCAGCCTGCTAACAGGAGTCAGCAGTCGTCTGCTCCTGTACCCTCCTGTGTGTAAAACTAGTAGGGTAAGGCTTACCATGAGCTATGGGAAGGGAAAGCTCTCAGCCTGCTAACAGGAGCCAGCAGTCGTCTGCTCCTGTACCCTCCTGTGTGTAAAACTAGTAGGGTAAGGCTTACCATGAGCTATGGGAAGGGAAAGCTCTCAGCCTGCTAACAGGAAGAAAGGGACTTCATTTAATGGCTGTTACGGTAGAGTTTGTATATGTGACGTGCGAATTTCCCACAAGTGTAGGGAGACAGACAGAAACACAGACGGCCAGCCACAGACAGACAGACACACAGACGGCCAACCAGAGACAGGGATAAAGAGAGACAGTTTCCAACATCCGTCACAAGGCTTCGTAACTTTCCAAGTCTCAAACTTTATCTAATTTGCTTCATTACTCCTCTCTTTCTCCTGCTTTTTCATTTCCTTGCAAACTGCTGGTCTAGGTGCAGTGGGTGATGGAGGGGGGGGGGGGGATGGAGGGGGTTGATGGGGAGGGGGGGGGGGTGATGGGGTTTGGGGGGTGATGGGGTTTGGGTGCGTGATGGGGTTTGGGTGGGTGATGGGGGTGAAAGTGATAGAGCTTGGGGCGGGTGATGGGGCGTGGGCGGTCGTCGACCAGTCTTCCTGGTTGCTGGTCTGGTCAACCAGGCTGTTGGACGCGGCTGCTCGCAACCTGACGTATGAATCACAGCCTGGTTGATCAGGTATCCTTTGGAGGTGCTTATCCAGTTCTCTCTTGAACACTGTGAGGGGTCGGCTAGTTATGCCCCTTATGTGTAGTGGAAGCGTGTTGAACAGTCTCGGGCCTCTGATGTTGATAGTTCTCTCTTGAACACTGTGAGGGGTCGGCCAGTTATGCCCCTTATGTGTAGTGGAAGCGTGTTGAACAGTCTCGGGCCTCTGATGTTGATAGTTCTCTCTTGAACACTGTGAGGGGTCGGCCAGTTATGCCCCTTATGTGTAGTGGAAGCGTGTTGAACAGTCTCGGGCCTCTGATGTTGATAGTTCTCTCTTGAACACTGTGAGGGGTCGGCCAGTTATGTCCCGTATGTGTAGTGGAAGCGTGTTGAACAGTCTCGGGCCTCTGATGTTGATAGTTCTCTCTTGAACACTGTGAGGGGTCGGCCAGTTATGCCCCTTATGTGTAGTGGAAGCGTGTTGAACAGTCTCGGGCCTCTGATGTTGATAGTTCTCTCTCAGAGTACCTGTTGCACCTCTGCTCTTCAACGGGGGTATTCTGCACATCCTGCCATGCCTCTTAGTATAATTTCTGTGTACAGATTTTGAACGAGTCATTCTAGTATTTTCCAAATGTAAATTATTATGCAACTCTCCCGCCTGCGCTCTAAGGAAAACAGATGTATAATTTTTAATCGGTCCCAATAGTTTAGATGTTTTACTGAGTGGATTATAGCAGTAAAGGATCTCTGCACGCTCTCCAGGTCAGCAATTTCTCCAGCTTTGAAAGGGGCTGTCATTGTGCAGCAGTACTCCACTCTAGAGAGCACTAGCGTCTTGAAGAGTATCATCATCGGTATAGCATCTCTAGTGTGAAAGGTTCTTGTTATCCAACCTGTCATTTTTCTTGCAGTTGTGACGGCTACTTTATTGTGTTCTTTCAAAATAGGTCTTCCGACATGGTTGCTCCTAAATCTGTTACATTGTTTTTTTCTTTCAATAGTGTAGTTTAACTGTTCTATATTTAGTTTCCGTTTTGATATTTTCGTTTTTTCCATAGCGCCGGAGCTGGAAGTTTTCCTCATTAAACATCATGTTAATTTCGACGGCGTACTGAGACCTGATTAATATCACATTGGAGGTTTGTCGTGTTCTCTATATTGTCTACTCGCATGAAAATCTTAGTGTCATCTGTGAATGATGATACAGTTCTGTAGTTTGTGTACTTGTCTATGTCTGATATTATGATGAGAAAAAGTACCGGAGCAAGTACGGTACCTTGGAGGACTGAGTTTGGGAACTTCGGGGTACCTTGGGGGACTGAGTTTGGGAACTTCAGGGTACCTTGGAGGACTGAGTTTGGGGACTTCGGGGTACCTTGGGGACTGAGTTTGGGGACTTGAGGGTACCTTGGGGGACTGAGTTTGGGAACTTCAGGGTACCTTGGGGGACTGAGTTTGGGGACTTCGGGGTACCTTGGGGACTGAGTTTGGGAACTTCAGGGTACCTTGGGGGACTGAGTTTGGGGACTTGAGGGTACCTTGGAGGACTGAGTTTGGGGACTTCAGGGCACCTCGGGGGACTGAGCTTTTCACAGTAGATGATCCGGATTTTACTGTGTTGACCATTACACTCTGCGTTCTGCTCGTTAAGAAATTGCAGAGCCATCTCCCAACTTTGCCTGTAATTCCTTTTGGGCACATTTTGTGTGCAATAACACCATGGTGACATTTGTCGACCGCTTTTGCAAAGTCTGTATTTGCATTCGCTGATGTAGTCACTACATTTTGTTTGCTTTTGCTTGCTTGTTTTGCTTGTCTTCCATGACAGGTGAGGCTATGTCAGGGTGACCTAGCAACTGTGAGAGGCAGGAGCGACCTGTTCTGAACCCGTATTGTCCGGGGTTATGTAGATGTTGTGATTCCATGTGGTTTGAAATAATACTTCTTAGCACTCTTTCAAAGATTGTTATGATGCATATTGTTAGAGTTATTGGTCTATAATTCTGTATATACTGTCATAATAGTCCTTAGTGTGAGTTTCAATTAAAGCTGCGAATACTGCATTTGTCTCATTTAAGAAGCCAGTTATAAAGTGGACTTCGTCTTGTGTGTTTTGATATCTTGTATATTGGTAAATAGCAAAGATGTTGTCATGTTTGTGTAAGTGTTGGGTATTTTACTCGGTCTTAGTATCTGTGGTAAGGTAAGGGTGCCATGTTATTTGCGTCTCGTCTAGCATTTGACCGAGTAGATTGTAGAATTTTTACAAACTCTACCATCAACTCTACCACTTTTCAAACCTAATTTTATTTGTGTAATCGGTCGGTTGTGTTGGTTGAACCTTAACAAGAGAATTAAGCTTCGAGGACAAGTTGAGAAATTCCGTCTCTCAAACCCACATAAAAAAAGAACAGACAGGACATGATAACTACGTTGAAGATCCTTATGGGATAAGACAAGGTGAGCAGTGAGATCCTCCGTAATCTCAAAGCAAATAGAATAAGAGAACACAGGTGGAAATAGGCCGTAGGCATGTAAGGAAGCACAGTCCCGTGCAAGAATGGTCAAAAAGTACTTGCCTAGGTATGATTACGGGGGTTGAGCTTCGGCTCTTCGGTCACGCCTCTCTACCGTCAATTTGCTGGTTGTGGAAGCCACCTCCAGCCACAATTTTGAGGCCAGATTTGGCACACGAATTTGAACGTGAGAATAGATAAGTTGTAACGCAACAGGTACACCAAGGCCAGTAGGCGGGGTATGAAGAGCTAGAACTCACTCCCCAGTAGCCACTGATAGCTAAGTATTGATAGACAATTACACACACACACACACACACACACACACACACACACACACACACACACACACACACACACACAGTTGATTGACAGTTGAGAATCGGAACCAATGAGCCAAAGCTCAACCCCCGCAAACACAACTAGGAGAATACATACACACAGGCACGTATATACACAAGCGCCAGCACACACAAACAAACAAACAAATACACACACAGCGTCATTTAAAAGTTGGGTAAATCTTAAGTGAGAAAACTCCACAAGTTCACCCAATCTGTGTGTGTGTGTGTGTGTGTGTGTGTGTGTGT
>NC_091241.1:1783125-1798125 GCF_040958095.1 Procambarus clarkii | reverse complement strand
AAGTGATATGGTGCAACAGTTTTGGATGAGGTGAACAAACGTGTTACAAAATACAAGACAGAACACAAAACAATGGGTATTAGTTGGATATGAGAGCATAAGAATGCCGAGGGGATATTGGTGCCTGCTCGATGGTACCCATGTAGAAGTTCGCAAACAGGACACCTAGGGGAGAACCCATGGCGACCCCAACTACTTGCTTATACATGTTTATACTACTTGCTTATACAAAGGAGCGGAATTCTGTGTTGTTTCACTTACGAGATGGAGAAGGATGGGAAGCTGCTCTTTCTGGATGTAACAGTCACGGAAAGGAGTAGAGGCTTCCACACTGCAGTCTACACTAAAGAAACGAACATAGGAATGTGCCTCAATGCCAATAGTGACTGCCCAGACAGGTACAAGAGGAGTGTTGTCAACGCTTACGTCGACCGTGCTCTCAGCCACAGCTCAGGATGGAAGCAAGTCGATGAAGAACTCTGTAGGGTAAGGCAGGTCCTAGTCAACAACGGCTTCTCTAATGGTTTTGTTGAAGACATCATAAAAAGAAAGATGAAACGCCATGCAACCTCTGAAGAGTCGACTAACACAACACATGTACCCCCTATTAGACTATTTTACAGGAACTTCTTCTCGACAGCTCATAAAACGGAGGAAAGGGTCCTGAAAGATATTGTTGATAAGAACGTTATCCCTACAGACAAAAAACTGAAAATACTATTGACGATTTACTATAAAACCAAAAAAACGGCCAACCTACTCATGACAAACTCCCCAGACACAAAGCAGAACGCCTTGAAGGAAACCAACGTCGTCTATGCCTCCAAATGTCCACTTGGGGACTGTAAGCCCCAAAGAACTCAGTATATAGGCAAGACAACAACGTCTCTTTCCAGGCGACTAACAATGTATAAACAACAGGACTCCATCAAGGAACATATAATCCCTTCTCACCATAGAAGGGAGCCGGTCGGCCGAGCGGACAGCACGCTGGACTTGTGATCCTGTGGTCCCGGGTTCGATCCCGGGCGCCGGCGAGAAACAATGGGCAGAGTTTCTTTCATCCTATGCCCCTGTTACCTAGCAGTAAAATAGGTACCTGGGTGTTAGTCAGCTGTCACGGGCTGCTTCCGGGGGTGGAGGCCTGGTCGAGGACCGGGCCGCGGGGACACTAAAGCCCCGAAATCATCTCAAGATAACCTCAAGATAACCTGGTACCAGGAGGCACTGGTGGCACCAAGTGTGGGGAAACTCTTCCAACATTTAATTTAATATAATCATAAATTAATTAATTAATCTAGATAAACATTAGAGATGTGGACTGTATAAATTTGAATCGTTAGTTAGAATATTTCCACTTCACACCTTTTTGGAGGGATTGAACTAATAATGCTAGAAATACCTAATGAATATAATATGTTGAGTAATTTCAATAATAAATTTAATCAATAAAGCAGAGTTATAGTGTTAGTAGACTAACTACAATATTATAACTAAGTAATCATCTACTTAGACGTCGAGCAGTTATTGAGAAGTGTGTCAGACAGCCTGCTGTAATCAGTCTAATCGAGTCTCGATGTGATGGCGTCGTGGACACGTAACTCACCAGTCAAGACGATCCTCTCTCGTAGATATAATTCCACACTGTGTACTCACCTAATTGTGCTTGCGGGGGTTGAGCTCTGGCTCTTTGGTCCCGCCTGGAAAGCATACAATGTGGAAAGCATACAATGTAATTTCTATATAACTACGAGTATATCAACTAATTTCCATTGAAAGGGGTCGACTGAATTATATAAATACACTTACTAGGGTTTTTTCTTAATCCTACGTCCTAACCACCGGACAATGTAGCACAATAATATATGGCAATAAATAATGATTCGACTGGACGTGGTGTCCTCAGTGTTAGATGAAGCAGGCAGCAACGTCTGGGACTCATTAATGCACGGATGATCCCTATTTTTTGCGAAGCTAATGGCTAGCTTCTGGACACCTATCAAAGATGGCGTCTACTCAGCAAGGACTCTGAGCAAGTGACGTGCGTGTCCCCCTCGTTCCTGTCTGTACAACCTCGGTGTACAAATCACGATACATTATTCTGTTTTACTATCTAATAAGACGTTGCTACGTTATTTTACGCCATAATAATGCACTTCAGGTGTCAACAGACGGGTTTTCGCTGTTTATTGAACCGAAGAGTCATTAGATAAAACAGATAATATTCAGTTTGTGACTTTTATCCAGACAGAATCAGCTAATCGCAGCTGTGGAAAATTCTGTCCAGAAATGGGGATATAATTTGCTTTAATGAATTAAATCAACTTACAATCTATATTACCTAGTAAGTTAAACAAAGGTTAGACTGGGTTAAATTCGATTTAGATAAATAGTTTATTCACGTGAGCACTGGGCGGCTGATGCAATAGCGGCCACGAATAATAGTAACAATTTGGCGTCACTACGCTGCCTGTTAGTAAGTTTAATTTCCTAACACAATAAATTTATCTTATCGTACTAGGGTTTAGTATTTGGGGTGTCGGAAGTTTCCGACACTAAGAGGCACTAGTGGCACCAGGAGGTCAGGTCGTCGCTTGTGGTGGTCAGGTCGTAGTTTGTGGGGGATAGTGTGCAGTTTGTGGGGGATAGTGTGTAGTTTGTGGGGGATAGTGTGTAGTTTGTGGGGGATAGTGTGTCACTTGTGGGGGATAGTGTGTCACTTGTGGGGGATAGTGTGTAGTTTGTGGGGGATAGTGTGTCGCTTGTGGGGGATAGTGTGTCGCTTGTGGGGGATAGTGTGTAGTTTGTGGGGGATAGTGTGTAGTTTGTGGGGGATAGTGTGTCACTTGTGGGGGAGAGTGTGTAGTTTGTGGGGGATAGTGTGTCGCTTGTGGGGGATAGTGTGTCGCTTGTGGGGGATAGTGTGTCGCTTGTGGGGGATAGTGTGTCGCTTGTGGGGGATAGTGTGTCGTTTGTCGGGGATAGTGTGTCGCTTGTGGGGGATAGTGTGTCGCTTGTGGGGGATAGTGTGTCGCTTGTGGTGGTCAGGACGTCGTTTGTGGTAGGTTGGGCGTAGTTTGTGGGGGATAGTGTGTCGTTTGTGGGGGATAAAGCGAGGTTTGTGGGGGGGATAGGGCGGGACACAGTGGATAGGTTAATGTCTGGTGTTGAGCTTCCAGTGAAACTCTCCTTTAAAGGTGGACTGGCTTTTATCCCTCACTCTTCTCCCCTCCTCTTCCCTCCCCCCCCCCTCTTCCTCCTCCTTCCCTCTTCCCTCCTGCTCGTCCCCCCTCCCCCCATTCCTCACCTCTAATCTTCTTCTCTCATTACCCATTCTCCATGGACACTCATTTCCCTTTTCCTTAATTTCCTCTCTCTCTCTTCCTCTCCCTCTACCTCCCACTCCCTCTCTGTCCTTCTCTCTCCCTCACTTTCCCCTCCCTCCCCCCTCCTTTCCCTGGACAGTATTTCAGCACTGTCCACGTTGTGGTCGCTGTAAGCGGAGGTATTGTTATGGTCGCTGTAAGCGGAGGTATTGTTATAGTCGCTGTAAGCGGTGGTATTGTTGTGGTCGCTGTAAGCGGGGGTATTGTTGTGGTCACTGTAAGCGGGGGTATTGTTGCGGTCGCTGTAAGCGGGGGTATTGCTGTGGTCACTGTATGCAAGGGTATTGCTGTGGTCACTGTATGCAGGGGTATTTGCCTAAGCGAAGCACCGGCTTTTATCAAGGGACGCCAAATGGATATATATTTTTGATGCTCTCCAGCTCTTAACTTCAATCCGTTATTGTCAGCCCCTTAATGTTACCCCTTAGTGTCACCATTAGCACCATTATGGTTACTGAAGGGAAACACTCACCCTTCTCATTACTCTTGAAAGTGTACTCAGGTGGTTGAGCTCTGGCTCTTTGGTCCTGTCTCTCAACTGTCAATCAACTGATGTTCAGATTTCTAAGCCTACTGAGCTTTATCATATCTACATTTGAAACTGTGTATGTATTTGCTATCATCTTGATGTATGGTTGACTTGTAGAGAATACACAGATGGTGACTTCTGCAGTTTGAGTAAGGTAACACAGTATATAACTGGCCAGCCGAGGTCCTTCCTACTCTGAGGTCTGTGAGAATACTGACCGGTCACCGGAACGGCTCTCTGTGGGGAATGACGTCAGAGGCTTACTTGATTGGGATTGGTTTCATCTCAACCGTCGTACAATTTGAATTCTAACACCGCTCGGACCCGCTACCAAGTCGACGTCCCTTGTCGACAAGCTCTGGCTAGTTAGATAGTTACAATGATATTGAAAAGGATCCATCATATCCTGTACAGTCTTTGAGTTCTGTTTCTCATGGTATTCCCCTTAGGAAGTTCCTCATCTCGATATATTTTTCTCCTCGGTAATTTAGTCTTTTCACTTCCAATCCCATCCTTGGATAGGTTATCCCTACTTCCACCAGATACTCAAAGGTCAGTACACTGTGGTCACTCATTCCCATGGGGGCTTCAACTTTGACTTCCCTTTTTTCTGACTCATTCAAGGTGATTATCAGGTCGAGTCTATCTGGTTCATCATTGTCTCTCACTCTTGTGAGTTCCCTGATGTTTTGGCTCAGAAAATTCCTTGTTTCCACTTCCAAGAGTTTAGCTCTCCACGTATCTGCACCACCATGTGGGTCCCCATTCTCCCAGTCTATCTTTCCATGGTTGAAATCACCCATGATTAAGAGTCTTGAGCCATTCCTGCAGGCAACTGAAGCTGCTCTCTCTATTATATTAATGGTTGCCATGTTGTTCCTATCAAACTCCTGTCTAGGTCTTCTGTCATTTATGGGAGGGTTGTAAATGACTGTCACTATTATCTTAGGTCCACCCAGGGTTATAGTTCCTGTTATGTAATCTCTGAACCCGTCACAGCCCGGAATTTCCGTCTCATCAAAACTCCAGTCCTTCCTTATCAGCAGGGCCACTCCTCCACCTCCTCTCCCTTCCCTCTGTCTCTCTCCTTATTATATAGTAGTCCTTTGGAAACACAGCATCTGTTATGACTCCTGACAATTTTGTTTCTGTGAGTCCTATTACATCAGGGTTTTATTCTTGCGCCCTTTCTGCCAGTTCACTTGCTTTATTGGTAATGCCATCGATGTTTGAATACATTACCTTGAAGCTCACATTCCTATATCCATTTTCACCCTCACTCTCTCCCCACAAGTGTAGGAAGTTGTTCCATGGGCTAATTGGGTAGGCTCATCCTTTTGTGAGGTAGTTGCCAGGGGTTCAGGGGGAGGTGGGGTGGGGGATTGGAGGGCTTTGGTCTTGCCCAGGCCTGCTTGGTGCAGGAAGAAATCGTGGGGTGGGGGGCAGGGAGTGCTCGTGTGTGTGTGCGCGCAAAAATATTCGACTAATCTCCCGTATTATGTGGTTTATTAGGAGAAACTCCGGCAAAAACGTCTTCAGAAAGTGAGAAAACTGCAAGACTGATCACGTGCGAGTCAGGGAGCCTTGGCTAAACTGAAAATGTAGGCGGCGATCATTACTTTGGTCTTAGGCTACGTCCGTGTCAGGACCACTGGCCTCTTGTGTGGATGACAGGAGGCCAGTAGCCTCTTGTGTGGATGACAGGAGCCCAGTAGCCTCTTGTGTGGATGACAGGAGCCCAGTAGCCTCTTGTGTGGATGACAGGAGGCCAGTAGCCTCTTGTGTGGATGACAGGAGGCCAGTAGCCTCTTGTGTGGATGACAGGAGGCCAGTAGCCTCTTGTGTGGATGACAGGAGGCCAGTAGCCTCTTGTGTGGATGACAGGAGGCCAGTAGCCTCTTGTGTGGATGACAGGAGGCCAGTAGCCTCTTGTGTGGATGACAGGAGGCCAGTAGCCTCTTGTGTGGATGACAGGAGGCCAGTAGCCTCTTGTGTGGATGACAGGAGGCCAGTAGCCTCTTGTGTGGATGACAGGAGGCCAGTAGCCTCTTGTGTGGATGACAGGAGGCCAGTAGCCTCTTGTGTGGATGACAGGAGACCAGTAGCCTCTTGTGTGGATGACAGCATCAGTAGCCTCTTGTATGGATGACAGGATGCCAGTAGCCTCTTGTGTGGATGACAGGAGCCCAGTAGCCTCTTGTGTGGATGACAGGAGGCCAGTAGCCTCTTGTGTGGATGACAGGAGCCCAGTAGCCTCTTGTGTGGATGACAGCAACCCAGCAACCTCTTGTGTGGATGACAGGAGGCCAGTAGCCTCTTGTGTGGATGACAGCATCAGTAGCCTCTTGTGTGGATGACAGGAGCCCAGTAGCCTCTTGTGTGGATGACAGCAACCCAGCAACCTCTTGTGTGGATGACAGGAGGCCAGTCGGCCCTCGTCGACAACGACAGGACCACACACTGGTCGTGTCGTGACCGGACGACAGGACCAATATGGTCAGGGGAAACACAGGAGAACTATAGTGGCTCTATGTCCTCTCCAGAGCACCACATTATATTTTCTGCCTGGGAAAAGACGGTGCTCTCTCTTGCCAGGAGGAAGGAAGGAAGGAAGGAAGAGGAAAGGAAGGTGGAGCAAGGGGGGGGGGGAAACTACGACAGCAGAATAGGGTATTGTATTATCCGGGGAAAAAAGTCCATATTTAAAGCCTCATTGTATATCTTAAAGGGAAAAAAATAGTTTTGTACTTTTTTTCGTTCGTCGAGGCTCACACAGCTTCTTCTTAGGAACGGGAAGGAAATATTCTTCCCTGAGGAAGGGGAGGAGGAAAATATTCTTCCTTGTGGAAGGAAAGGAGGAAAATATTCTCTCTAGCGACCAAGAGAGATCTTGATTGAAAGAAATAGGAAATGAAGTATTAGGACAAGGAGGGGGGGGGTGGTTGACATTGGTTTTCCGAGGAAAAATTATACAAATCCTGGCGAAGAGCTGATCCCTTCCTGTTTGTTTCATTATCCTCTTCTGCCATATTTGTCTCTCTCTTATTTTTATCTTCCTTCTTCTAATCATGCTGCATGATAAGGATCAATATCTAAGGATTAGAATGGGGTAAATAAGTAAGCTAGGAGGATGACAGGGTAGCTACGCCAGCTAGGAGGATGACAAAGGGTAGCTACGTCAGCTAGGAGGATGACAAAGGGTAACTACGCCAGCTAGGAGGATGACAAAGGGTAACTACGCCAGCTAGGAGGATGACAAAGGGTAGCTACGCCAGCTAGGAGGATGACAAAGGGTAGCTACGTCAGCTAGGAGGATGACAAAGGGTCACTACGTCAGCTAGGAGGATGACAAAGGGTAACTACGTCAGCTAGGAGGATGACAAAGGGTAGCTACGTCAGCTAGGAGGATGACAAAGGGTAGCTACGTCAGCTAGGAGGATGACAAAGGGTAGCTACGTCAGCTAGGAGGATGACAAAGGGTATCTACGTCAGCTAGGAGGATGACAAAGGGTAACTACGCCAGCTAGGAGGATGACAAAGGGTCACTACGCCAGCTAGGAGGATGACAAAGGGTCACTACGCCAGCTAGGAGGATGACAAAGGGTAGCTACGCCAGCTAGGAGGATGACAAAGGGTAACTACGTCAGCTAGGAGGATGACAAAGGGTCACTACGCCAGCTAGGAGGATGACAAAGGGTATCTACGTCAGCTAGGAGGATGACAAAGGGTAACTACGCCAGCTAGGAGGATGACAAAGGGTCACTACGCCAGCTAGGAGGATGACAAAGGGTCACTACGCCAGCTAGGAGGATGACAAAGGGTAGCTACGCCAGCTAGGAGGATGACAAAGGGTAACTACGTCAGCTAGGAGGATGACAAAGGGTCACTACGCCAGCTAGGAGGATGACAAAGGGTAGCTACGTCAGCTAGGAGGATGACAAAGGGTCACTACGCCAGCTAGGAGGATGACAAAGGGTAGCTACGCCAGCTAGGAGGATGACAAAGGGTCACTACGCCAGCTAGGAGGATGACAAGGGTAGCTACGCCAGCTAGGAGGATGACAAAGGGTCACTACGTCAGCTAGGAGGATGACAAAGGGTCACTACGTCAGCTAGGAGGATGACAAAGGGTCACTACGTCAGCTAGGAGGATGACAAAGGGTCACTACGTCAGCTAGGAGGATGACAAAGGGTCACTACGTCAGCTAAGGGGTGAAAAAGGGGTAACAGTGCTACCCACTAAGGGATAATGTGGAGTCGTGACTTACCCTTTAGAAAGGATGAGGGTAATTGTGTGTTATGAGGTGGAGAGAACATTTTGTGAGGGGGTGTAGGTGAGTCTCTCTCTCTCTCGTGTGTTGCTTGCGTGCAGGTGTGGGTGTGTGTTGCTTGCGTGCAGGTGTGTGTGTGTTGCTTGCGTGCAGGTGTGTGTGTTGCTTGCGTGCAGGTGTGTGTGTGTTGCTTGCGTGCAGGTGTGGGTGTGTGTTGCTTGCGTGCAGGTGTGTGTGTTGCTTGCGTGCAGGTGTGTGTGTGTGTTGCTTGCGTGCAGGTGTGTGTGTGTTGCTTGCGTGCAGGTGTGTGTGTGTTGCTTGCGTGCAGGTGTGTGTGTTGCTTGCGTGCAGGTGTGTGTTGCTTGAGTGCAGGTGTGTGTTGCTTGCGTGCAGGTGTGGGTGTTGCTTGCGTGCAGGTGTGTGTCGCTTGCGTGCGCGTTATGCCCGCCTTGCCAGGTGTTGAGTGACAAGGTGTCCACACCAGGGTTCCACGCCGTGACTGCGTACTCACGGGTGAGTCCCCCTTGGAGTGTCTACAGTACTCTGATGACTGACCTTTTTTTTGTGTCCATCATTCTATACTCTTGTTCTGGTCCTAGCCTCATAACGTTGCTCTTAGCTGGGTTAAAGTCTAGTAGCCATCAACATTCATTTGAATTAACACACACACAATGTTCAGTTTAATATCATGTACAAGTTGGTAACACAAGTTTTGGAGGAAAAAAGCTAACACGAAGGGAAAAGTAATTTTATTTTCAACACTAAGACATTCCAGCCAGAGGGAGCAGTCATTAAGTAAAATTCCAAAGAGGTAACTTTTGGTAATCAGAATTAAATATTCTGTGTGCGTGCGCGCGCGCTCACCTGTTTGTACTCGCCTACTTGCGCCTGCAGGATCGTACTCTAGCTCCTGGACTTCTAGCTCTTCTAGCCGTTGGTTGGCTAATGCAATGACTCCTGGTTTATTTCCCTATCATATCTGTTTTTAAAGTTATGAATGTAGTCGGCCTCTACAACCTGCTCCTTTAGGTTATTCTATTTACTCACTTCCTGCACGCTTAAAGGAAACTTTGTAACATCTCTATGGCACATCTGAGTCTCAAGCTTCCATCCGTGCCCCCTTGTTCTGTTGTTATTCAGTGTAAACATTTCCTTTCTTTCTTTCCACCTTGTTAATTCCTCATAGACATAAGTGGTATACAGGGTCCTGAACGATTTCTTACACAAGTTTCTAAAAACAGTTCTTATGTTGGCCAGTCTAGCATATGCCGCTGATGATATCCTTTTGATGTGGGCCTCTGGGGACAGGTTCGGTGTGATATCAACCCCCAGATCTGTCTCTCTATTTGCCTCTTGCGGTATTTCACCTCCCAGATGGTACCTTGTGTTCAGCCTTCTGCTCTCTTCGCCTAATTTCATTACTTTACACTTTCCTGAGTTGAACTTTAGTAGCCATTTTCTAGACTATTCCTCCAGTTTGACCAGGTCTCCTGTAGTCTCTGTCTATCTGCATCTGTCTTGTCTCATAATTTTTGCATCATCAGCAAACATTGAGAGGAATGAGTCTATATCCTCTGGAAGATCGTTTACATATATTAGAAACAGGATGGGTCCGAGTACAGAGCCCTGAGGGACTCCGCTGGTGACATCTCGCCACTCTGATGTCTCCCCCTCACAGTTACTCGCTGTTTCCTATTGCTCAGATACTCCCTTATCCACTGGAGCACCTTACCTTTTACTCCTGCCTGTTGCTCCAACTTTTGTAACAGCCTTTTATGGGGTACTGTGTCAAAGGCTTTCTGACAGTCCAAAAAAAATGCAGTCTGCCCACCCTTCTCTTTCCTGCCTAATTTTTATCGCCTAGTGATAGAATTCTATTAGACCTGTGAGGCACGATTTACCATCTCCGAACCCATGTTGGTGGTGCGTTACAAAGCTATTTCCCTCCAGATGCTCTACGAGCCTTTTCCTCACGATCTTCTCCATCACCTTGCATGGTATACAAGTTAGGGAAACTGGCCTGTACTACAGCGCCTCTTTCTTGTCGCCCTTCTTGTATATTGGGACTACGTAAGCTGTCTTCCAACTTTCCGGTAGGTCTCCTGTTTCCAGTGACCTGCTATACACCATAGAGAGTGGCACACTTAGTGCTTCTGCACTCTCTTTTAGTATTCATGGTGTGTGTGTGTGTGTGTGTGTGTGTGTGTGTGTGTGTGTGTGTGTGTGTGTGTGTGTGTGTGTGTGTTCGGATATCACTCACATGTGCTGGCTGGGTCAAGTATTAGCCCGCTATCGCCGCCATTCCAAACCAGCCCAAAAATATTAAACAAGGCTCGTTCCGGAGCTAACGGGACTGAGCTATAAAGAAAGACTGAGGGAACTGGACCTTACTACACAGGAGGAAAGAAGGAATAGGCCAGACATGATAACGACGTACAAGATACTAATGGAGATACACTACATTGTCAATGCATTGAACAATATTGTTAGTCGAAAGGCGGGGTTTAAGAGCAGAAGCCTGACTCTGTAAGCCCAAGTAGGTGAGTATAACTAGGCGAGAACGCGCGCGCGCGCACTCACACGCATAGAACACATTAACTACAGCCTTAAAGAAGCCTTTCCGCCATCACCAGAATCATAGGACCACAGTCGCCTCGTTACCTAATGGTCCATTCGACCTTACCGTACCTCCGGCTCCGGCTGTTTACCCTTATCAGCTGATACTGGAGACGTATCAGCTGATACTGGAGGCTTATCAGCTGACTGGCCCACCTGCGGCCTCGGCCACACGGCGCCACCCTTCTCTCACCACCTCCAGCCGTTACTGACTCATTCCTTGACTCACTTTTTGACTCACTCGTTGACTCGTTAGTTGAATCATTCCTTGGACTCGCTCACTGATTCATTGTTGTATTTCCAGTCCAGCCCGTCCTCATGAACCAGGCCGTCCTCATGAACCAGCCCGTCCTCATGAACCAGGCCGTCCTCATGAACCAGGCCGTCCTCATGAACCAGGCCGTCCTCATGAACCAGGCCGTCCTCATGAACCAGGCCGTCCCTCATGAACCAGGCCGTCCCTCATGAACCAGCCGTCCTCATATGAACCAGCCCGTCCTCGTCATGAACCAGCCCGTCCTCGTCATGAACCAGCCGTCCTCATATGAACCAGCCGTCCTCATATGAACCAGCCGTCCTCATATGAACCAGCCCGTCCTCATATGAACCAGCCCGTCCTCATATGAACCAGCCCGTCCTCATAAACGGTTTACACACGACTCACAACTGATGCCGTCCGAACACTTCCGGAACAAGTGCTTCGCTCACGTCCTCTGTTCGAACCACAATTCTATAAATGCTTCACCCACGAACTTCATATATAAATCATCATCAGAACCTTAAACACCTAACTTACGCCTAACTAAACATAGAATTTTAATAAATAATAATAATTTATATATGAGAAGAAACCAAATTTTTAATGCACAGAATGTTAAAATAGATGAATGCGTCTGGGGAGGACGGCCGCCGCTTTAACCAGCCTAGGGGGGGAGGGGAAGGTAGTTTCGCACACACTCGACTGTCTCAGGCCAAACGCTCAGGATTTCGAACACAGGAAACACCTCCCAACACGCCATAACAGTGTATATTTATACAGTTTAACACCTGAATTACATCTTGAAGCGGCTCCTGCGGGTGTTGGGATATTCCCTGCGGGTGTTGGGATATTCCCTGCGGGTGTTGGGATATTCCCTGCGGGTGTTGGGATATTCCCTGCGGGTGTTGGGATATTCCCTGCGGGTGTTGGGATATTCCCTGCGGGTGTTGGGATATTCCCTGCGGGTGTTGGGATATTCCTGCGGGTGTTGGGATATTCCCTGCGGGTGTTGGGATATTCCCTGCGGGTGTTGGGGTATTCCTGCGGGTGTTGGGGTATTTCTGCGGGTGTTGGGATATTCCTGCGGGTGTTGGGATATTCCTGCGGGTGTTGGGATAGTCCTGCGGGTGTTGGGATAGTCCTGCGGGTGTTGGGATAGTCCTGCGGGTGTTGGGATAGTCCTGCGGGTGTTAAAGGTTCTAGCAAATATTCCTCGTCTTGCCAACACAAATAGTTGAATGTATCTCGAATATTTAAATATTTGAGATTTATTTTACTACAATACATTTATCACAAAAAAGGTATTTTTTTTGGTTTTTGTCTACAAAGTCACTGCGCACTTTTGCCGGCCATATTGGTTTGTATGTATGTAAAAGTGTCTTTTGTCGTCACGATGCTTTTAATGGGTGTATTGCTGGTGTATTTCTTGTATATTTCAACAGTATTTCATAACTGTATTTTGTAGGTAAATGTGTATAGTCGTTTTGGATGTGTATATTTAAAGGGGGAATTTCACAGCCTCGCCACACCGTTGCCACACCGTTGCCACACCGTCGCCACACCGCCGCCACACCGTCGCCACACCGTTGCCACACCGTCGCCACACCGTCGCCACACCGTTGCTACACCGTCGCCACACCGTTGCCACACCGTTGCTACACCGTCGCCACACCGTCGCCACACCGTTGCTATACCGTTGCTATACCGTTGCCACACAGTCGCCACACCGTCGCCACACCGTTGCCACACCGTTGCTATACCGTCGCCACACCGTTGCTACACCGTCGCCACACCGTCGCCACACCGTCGCCTGGGGGGGGATATTTGTCATATGTTGCACGGGGAGATTTTATATGTGATCGATATATCAAGGTGGACCTCTGCCTGTGATAGCTAGAGGAGGAGGAGGAGTTGTAGGATAAGGAGGAGGAGTTGTACGATAAGGAGGAGGAGTTGTAGGATAAGGAGGAGGATGTGTAGGAGGAGGAGGATCCAGGAAGTATGAGGAGGACCCAGGAAAGGGAAGGGATGGGAAGGAAAAGAGAGAGGTGAGGTTGGGAGGTGGAAGGAATGGAATATGAGACAGTAGACGGTAATAATTAGCACACCGATACAGGTGCTCAGGAAGACGGGTCAAGCAGACACTAGGAGACGAGAGAGACGGTAATATAAAGACAGAAGGAAACAGAGGGGAAACAGACGGTAACTGACGGTAACACAGAGGGGAAACAGACGGTAACTGACGGTAACACAGAGGGGAAACAGACGGTAACTGACGGTAACACAGAGGGGAAACAGACGGTAACTGACGATAACAGAGGGGAAACAGACGGTAACACAGAGGGGAAACAGACGGTAACAGAGAGGGGAAACAGACGGTAACAGAGAGGGGAAACAGACGGTAACAGAGAGGGGAAACAGACGGTAACACAGAGGGGAAACAGACGGTAACACAGAGGGGAAACAGACGGTAACTGACGGTAACACAGAGGGGAAACAGACGGTAACTAACGGTAACAGAGGGGAAACAGACGGTAACTAACGGTAACACAGAGGCGAAACAGACGGTAACTAACGGTAACACAGAGGGGAAACAGACGGTAACTAACGGTAACAGAGGGGAAACAGACGGTAACTAACGGTAACACAGAGGGGACACAGACGGTAACTAACGGTAACACAGAGGGGAAACAGACGGTAACACAGAGGGGAAACAGACGGTAACACAGAGGGGAAACAGACGGTAACACAGAGGGGAAACAGACGATAACAGACGGTAACACAGAGGGGAAACAGACGGTAACACAGAGGGGAAACAGACGGTAACAGACGGTAACACAGAGGGGAAACAGACGGTAACTAACGGTAACACAGAGGGGAAACAGACGGTAACTAACGGTAACACAGAGGGGAAACAGACGGTAACTAACGGTAACACAGAGGGGAAACAGACGGTAACTAACGGTAACTAACGGTAACACAGAGGGGAAACAGACGGTAACTAACGGTAACACAGAGGGGACACAGACGGTAACTAACGGTAACACAGAGGGGAAACAGACGGTAACACAGAGGGGAAACAGACGGTAACACAGAGGGGAAACAGACGGTAACACAGAGGGGAAACAGACGGTAAAACAGAGGGGAAACAGACGGTAACTGACGGTAACACAGAGGGGAAACAGACGGTAACTGACGGTAACACAGAGGGGAAACAGACGGTAACTGACGATAACACAGAGGGGAAACAGACGGTAACTGACGGTAACACAGAGGGGAAACAGACGGTAACTAACGGTAACACAGAGGGGAAACAGACGGTAACTAACGGTAACACAGAGGGGAAACAGACGGTAACTGACGGTAACAGAGGGGAAACAGACGGTAACTGACGATAACACAGAGGGGAAACAGACGGTAACACAGAGGGGAAACAGACGGTAACACAGAGGGGAAACAGACGGTAACTAACGGTAACACAGAGGGGAAACAGACGGTAACACAGAGGGGAAACAGACGGTAACTGACGGTAACACAGAGGGGAAACAGACGGTAAACAAGAGTAACCACAGAACAAACAAGACGAACACCCAACAAACACAGCCACCAGGGCCCTTGTATGGCCATATTTACTCGCAAATATTAATTAAGTCAATATTGCTACCAATTAACCATGACAAATGTGGATACGTAACGAGTCATAACAAAGGTAGACGAGGGGAAAGGTGAACATGACTTGAAGCAACACAGGACACATGGCAACACAGGACACATGGCAACACAGGACACATGGCAACACAGGACACATGGCAACACAGGACACATGGCAACACAGGACACATGGCAACACAGGACACATGACAACACAGGACACATGACAACACAGGACACATGGCAACACAGGACACATGGCAACACAGGACACATGGCAACACAGGAC
>NC_091241.1:1760625-1778125 GCF_040958095.1 Procambarus clarkii | reverse complement strand
GAGACCATGCTGGGGCCATGGAAGGGCCCCTGGATGGGAGGCCATGCTGGGGCCATGGAAGGGCCCCTGGATGGGAGACCATGCTGGGGCCATGGAAGGGCCCCTGGATGGGAGACCATGCTGGGGCCATGGAAGGGCCCCTGGATGGGAGACCATGCTGGGGCCATGGAAGGGCCCCCCTCGATGGGTGAGAAATTCCATGGGGGGACCATGTTAGCAGGACCATAATAACATACAAATTAAGGACAGTGCAAGAGTGCCATTGTCCCATACGAGTCAGCTCCTATATATATCCTCCCAGACTTTACCATATATATGGTAGAGTCTGGGTGGATCTAACCTACGCTTGAAACAATCCATCAATTCCTCGTCTATTACGTTATCTGGTGATTCGTTTCATCAATCAAGAAACCAGTATTTACCCAGGTCTCTCCCAAAATGTGTCTGTTTTATAGCACAGTTGGCGTCGTTGTCGAGTCACCACTGTAGATCTCAAGTTCGATTCCCTGGAGTGTCAGAAGTGATTGGGCACGTTTCCTTTCACCTAATTCTAGTATTCACATAGTAGTAAGTAAGTCCACTGTAGTTAGTCAACTGTTGTCGAGAGGTATCTTGGGAAAGGTCAGGAATTGCAATTTGGGGAATTAGAAATGTCTCTTAAGGGGTAAAAAAAATACTAAAAAGTGGTTAATGATGAAGACAGTCGTTTTGTTGGGGGACAGGAAGCCTGTATAATATATAATATATATTATTTGAAGCACTTGCCGTGTCGTCAGAGAAAATGGGTATCTTATCATCGAAGAAAACGTTACCATCAGAAGGGGTAACTACGGTAAACTTCTTCAATATTACGTTACTCGATTTTTAGTACTTAGATGCTTAATAATTCTAATAAATTACATAGTTAAAGCTTAACAAAGAAACATATCTAACGCGCCACCAATTATACGCACAAATATACAACCCAGACAAAATCCATATAGAAGAACACGGCCCAATATACAACACTTGTTACTTGTAACTGAAATATCACTACCAATATTGTCTAAGGAAAAAACACAGTTATTATTATTTACCTGTTAAATCACACCTCGTCAGGTGTTTTAAACTTCACAGGTGTAAGAGCTGTAATTGTCTTCGATCTCTACAACACCAGAAACACTGAGAAAACACCTCCAACATCTGAGGCCTTTAAACATTTAACACAACACTCACGATTATTGCATCACAAAATAGTTGGGTATATGAGCCATTCTTTCACGAAGTCAAATTTGCTTGCAATGTGCAACATACACATTCAATAGGCCTATATTTTCTAGCATAATAAACATTAAACATTCTCATCAACATTTTTCCGCATATATGTTGTTTAAGCCAATTTAATAACCACGAGAGTGTTTAAAGACAGGCACTTGTTCTCAACCCCGCCGTTCCCAACAGGTGTTGATGGCTGTGCTGGCGGTGATGGGCCTGGCAGTGCCAGCAGTGATGGCGGGCACAGTGCCACCCGTCACTGAGAAGGTTCCCGTCATCTGTGCCACATGCGAGTGCCTTGGCACAGTGCCCTTCGACGTGGACTGCACTACAACAGAGTTGCGTGAGGTGAGGCTGTGTGTGTGTGTGTGTGTGTGTGTGTGTGTGTGTGTGTGTGTGTGTGTGTGTGTGTGTGTGTGTGTGTGTGTGTGTGTGTGTGTGTGTGGAACAAGACAGCAACATTAACAAGGTGTTGGTCGTCAGGTACCGGACCTGTCCGTCAACAACTTCACCTTCCCCTGGGAGCTGGACTTCGCTAACAATATCATCTACGAGGTTCCTCAGCTGCCTCTCCTCCACAACTTGCTCAGCTTAAGCTTCAAGTAAGGACTATCGTCGCTATACATGACATGTATAATATACATGTTTATGTATTAATTTGAATTTCATATTTTTTAAATATCTAAAATATATTTTCTCTATACAAAAAGAGGCTTGTATTTAGATTGTGTATATTTATGTATTAATATTGTTATATATATATATATATATATATATATATATATATATATATATATATATATATATATATATATATATATATATATAATTTTGTAAATTTTGTACTAGTCTAGAATTTGTTGTTTAATTATGTATCTCTGTATCAGATGATGTATATAAAATAATGTATGTGTGTCCAAGGAGGGCAGACGTTTGGGCTAGTTTCACCCAACTCTGCACAGTGATTACTGTGAGGTACATGCCAATCATGGGTGGACGTAGCTTTTTCTAGAAAAAAAAATTGCTAAATACCAGCCTGTCCTCTTACTTTAATACACCTGAGAACTAACACTATCAACCGTGGCATCAAAATTCCAGTGTAAACCGACTCACATTGTATTTGTGACATTCATAAACAGGGGGGTTTGGTGGCTGGATTAACGAGCTTGAATCTTTGTATGTGAAGACGGACTGAAATTTTGAATACACTTTGTCAGCTGTTGCCTTGACATCAACGTTCCTTCCTCATGGTGGTTGGCTCTTGCAGTGTCCTATGGCTCTCGCCAGTTTGTAAAAGTTGGCATTTTGTGGTGGGTGAACCCAGTACTGGTTGTGTATCTCTAGATACACAACCAACTTGTTGACACTGCTGCTAAGGACGTCATGCTGACAACATTTCCCGGAAGAGAATTCCTTATTCAGATTTCTACTAAATGATTCATTCTGTAATCCACGACTGTTGGCAAGGTCATTAGCCTGGTGTTTGAGGTAACAAACTGCGTGCTCTTAAAGGTTATTATTATGTATTATTAGTATCATCTTAACTCTTGTGGGTGTGATGAGATCTGCCATATATGTTTATTTTAGTTTGTGTGTGTTAGGGTATTAGGTATGCTTAGGGGTCCGTCTCGCCATGCCCTGTGGCTGGGGAGATCGGGCTCCGAAGCTACATAAAAACCCTATACCCCCCCGAAGTGGCAAGGGGAGTTAGGGGACAAATAAAGTGACCTGTCCCCTTGCCCTTCTTTCTACCACCACAAGAGACGGTGGGAAACGGCTCTGGCGAGGTTACATAATACCCCCCACGCACTCACAACATGGAGCACCTAATGGAACACTCTGTTAATTATTCTCTGAACTCCATTGTTCAACTTAGGCATGCACCGCCTTGTTGAATGTCCCGATTTTCAGGATGTTCATCTGTTCTCCCCTGACGTGTGTGTCCCCTGACGTGTGTGTCCCCCCTGACGTGTGTGTCCCCCCTGACGTGTCTCCCCTGACGTGTGTCCCCCCTGACGTGTGTCTCCCCTGACGTGTGTCTCCCCTGACGTGTGTCCCCCCTGACGTGTGTCCCCCCTGACGTGTGTCCCCCCTGACGTGTGTCTCCCCTGACGTGTGTCTCCCCTGACGTGTGTGTCCCCCCTGACGTGTGTGTCCCCCCTGACGTGTGTCTCCCCTGACGTGTGTCTCCCCTGACGTGTGTGTCCCCCCTGACGTGTGTGTCCCCCCTGACGTGTGTCCCCCCCTGACGTGTGTCTCCCCTGACGTGTGTCCCCCCCTGACGTGTGTCTCCCCTGACGTGTGTCTCCCCTGACGTGTGTGTCCCCCCTGACGTGTGTGTCCCCCCTGACGTGTGTGTCCCCCCTGACGTGTGTGTCCCCCCTGACGTGTGTCTCCCCTGACGTGTGTCTCCCCTGACGTGTGTGTCCCCTGACGTGTGTGTCCCCTGACGTGTGTCAGGGTCACTTGTCCCTAGACAGAATCCTTGATGCCTCTGCCACCTATGACACGACTTGCCCGGTGCTCACGGTCTCAAGTCTATATAATGCTCAGTTTCCGTGGCCTCCACCAGACGTGTTGTGCTCAGCAACACAGGTGTTTACATCCCCCTGCCTGTCTGTCTGACCATAATAAACCTTACTACAACCAATACAAGTATGGTTGTAATAATGGTTGTATAATGGTTGTAACGAGGCGAAAACTGAGGTGGTACACAAAATGGCTCCATCGTTGTAGTTTTAAACAGGATTAATTTGCTTCATGTGTTACATATACATCGTCTATTCCACCTTGATCTTAATTACAGAGAGCCGTCATGCAGCTGGTTTGAGATTTTGAAGATACAGGCCTCGTAGCCTGGTGGATAGCGCGCAGGACTCGTAATTCTGCGGTGCGGATTCGATTCCCGCACGAGGCAGAAACAAATGGCCCAAGTTTCTTTCACCCTATGCCCCTGTTACCTAGCAGTAAATAGGTACCTGGGTGTTAGTCAGCTGTCACGGGCTGCTTCCTGGGGGTGGAGGCCTGGTCGATGACCGGGCCGCGAGGACACTAAAGCCCCGAAATCATCTCAAGATAACCTCTCAAGATGGTTGACAGTACCTTGTAGTGTTATGCATCTCATAGTTCACGTTAAAGGCTTACTTATACTGGTGGGTGATTAAATTATAGAAACCTATGCATCTAAGGGAGAATGTAATTAACAATGCCATAAGGATTAATAGACACATTCAATTATATAAGATTATTGGCACAATTGAGCCACATAGCCTAAAGAGATTGATGGAAAATTCAAAGTCGTTTAGAATGGATCAAAATCTATTTTTAATAACGCAGGGAAGGAACCTTATCACAATTTTCCCCCCATAAAGCTTATCAAGGTGTACAAATCCACAAGGGTCGTGATGAGGATTCGAACTTACGCCCGGGATGATCCCAGTCGCTGCCTAAGTCGACTGCGCCAAGACATAGTCAAAAGAATTGTGGAATTGTGGAAACCTTTGTGAATTTGTTCATTTGATACATCACGCTATTGTGATTTGTGTGTGTATTTATCAAGGTATATTCCTCCCTGCTCCTTGAACTCCCTTCAGAGTACTAAATACCCACGTCTCAGTGCTGTCTCATAATTACCAACCTATTCTCTCATAACCAGTGAGTAGTTAAGAGTTGTCTCCTTGTAGGAGGAACCATGTGAGGAAGATAGCAGACGGAGCCTTTATGAACCTGCCGGACCTCAAGGATCTGTCCTTCCAGTTCAACAACTTGACGGAGGAGTCTCTGCTTGAGGACGTCTTCAAGGGTGAGTGGTGGGGGGGGGGGGTCGCTATAGCAGGGGGTATGACAGGTGGGGACGTTGTTATAGCAGGGAGCATGACAGGTGGAGACGTTGTTATAGCAGGGGGCATGACAGGTGGGGGTGTCGCTATAGCAGGGGGCATGACAGGTGGGGGTGTCGCTATAGCAGGGGGCATGACAGGTGGGGGTGTCGCTATAGCAGGGAGCATGACAGGTGGGGGTGTCGCTATAGCAGGGAGCATGACAGGTGGAGACGTTGTTATAGCAGGGGGCATGACAGGTGGGGGTGTCGCTATAGCAGGGGGCATGACAGGTGGGGGTGTCGCTATAGCAGGGGGCATGACAGGTGGGGGTGTCGCTATAGCAGGGAGCATGACAGGTGGAGACGTTGTTATAGCAGGGGGCATGACAGGTGGGGGTGTCGCTATAGTACGGGGTATGACAGGTGGGGGTGTCGCTATAGCAGGGGACATGACAGGTGGGGGTGTCGCTATAGCAAGGGCATGACAGGTGGGGGTGTCGCTATAGCAGGGGACATGACTAGTGTGGGGCGTCGTTATATCAGGGGGCATGACAGGTGGGGGTGTCGCTATACCAGGGGGCATGACGTTATAGGCTGAAGCAATGAGAGGTATGTCGTTATAATAAAGGGGGATAAGAGGTGAGCAGAAATATTATAGAGATGATTGGAAACCATTTGAAGATTGGGGATCAGAGGCACAGAAAATTCCAACAGTTATCAGCCAGGTAATGCTAAAAGTCTCGTATAATTTGTCCAATTTAATATAATTCCAAAAAGCAATTACAGTGAAAAAATCATTATGTAATAAATTTTCTACACAGGATTTAAATTTCCATCAAAATAGAGAATGTAGATTCTCAAACCAAACTGAAGTAGTCTTGATTCCAGTGAAACTTTATACTTCCAGATTCCAGTTAATATTTTGATGTATTCAGATGTGTTAAAAAGTAATATTCTGGACGATAATTCTCTCACCCAACACATGTTACCAAAATTCTGGCATTTGCACAGACGAGTAATCTGAGAATACTAGAGTTAAACACTGTGTGTGTGTGTCTACGTGATAGATAAGGTAAGACCTGCTAAATTATAACCTCTATCACAGACTCCTTTACGACCTATTCTCTGTGTCCCTCAGGGAACTACAACTCCACCTACCCCGAGCCCCTACCCCTGGAGAAGCTGGACCTGAGCTACAACAATATCAGGTCCCTGAGGCGTAACGCCTTGCGCCACCTTCCCTTCCTCAAGCATCTCTTCCTCTCCCACAACCCCATTGAAGACATCACCTGGAACATGGCTGCTGCCATCACCGAACTTCACAGCCTGGAGGAGCTGGACCTCTCACAGACGGGCCTCAACCGCCTGCCGTCCCACTTCCTGGCAGACCTAACGTGAGTGTGGCAGTGGCGACTGGAGCCCTAATGGGCGGCACTAATGGGCCAAAGTCGTCTCTAAACTCTACAGATTCCGACTGGTCAAAGAACCTGGGGCCAGATTCACGAAGCAGTTATGCCAGTACTTACCAACGTGAACATCTTTCCTCAATCTTTGACGGCTTTGGTTACATTTATTAAACAGTTTACAAGCATGAAAACTTCCCAATCAACTGTTGTTATTGTTATAAACAGCCTCCTGGTGCTTCGAAGTTTATTAACTGTTTAATAATTGTAAACAAAGCCGCCAAAGATTGAGAAAAGATGGACAGGTTCGTAAGTGCTTGCGTAACTGCTTCAAGAATCTGGCCCCTAGAAAATTAATAGATTACCATATATTAAGGTGACGTAGACGAGATGGAATTTTGCCTCAGGATACAAAACGATTCCGTCAAACTCAGGCACCATTTCCTGCCTGGTGAGGGACTCCTAGACAATTTACAAGTCCGTCAGGAGAGGTTATAATAGGATATGGATTGATGTCCTGTAAACGTAGCCGTCACTAAAGCTCTTTGACAGAAATGTCTTAATTTCCCCACGTACAGGACTGTGTACAGGACCCCACATTACCATGTACTCACAGGACCCCCACGTGCACCGCCTTACGAGCCTACTTACTGAGAGGTGCCTTCCGTACCCCTCGTAGAGGAGCCTTCCGTACCCCTCGTAGAGGAGCCTTCCGTACCCCTCGTAGAGGAGCCTTCCGTGCCCCTCGTAGAGGAGCCTTCCGTACCCCTCGTAGAGGAGCCTTCCGTACCCCTCGTAGAGGAGCCTTCCGTACCCCTCGTAGAGGAGCCTTCCGTACCCCTCGTAGAGGAACCTTCCGTACCCCTCGTAGAGGAGCCTTCCGAACCCCTCGTAGAGGTGCCTTCCGTACCCCTCGTAGAGGTGCCTTCCGTACCCCTCGTAGAGGTGCCTTCCGTACCCCTCGTAGAGGAGCCTTCCGTACCCCTCGTAGAGGAGCCTTCCGTACCCCTCGTAGAGGTGCCTTCCGTACCCCTCGTAGAGGTGCCTTCCGTACCCCTCGTAGAGGAGCCTTCCGTACCCCTCGTAGAGGTGCCTTCCGTACCCCTCGTAGAGGAGCCTTCCGTACCCCTCGTAGAGGTGCCTTCCGTACCCCTCGTAGAGGAGCCTTCCGAACCCCTCGTAGAAGTGCCTTCCGTACCCCTCGTAGAGGTGCCTTCCGTACCCCTCGTAGAGGAGCCTTCCGTACCCCTCGTAGAGGAGCCTTCCGTACCCCTCGTAGAGGTGCCTTCCGTACCCCTCGTAGAGGTGCCTTCCGTACCCCTCGTAGAGGAGCCTTCCGTACCCCTCGTAGAGGGGGTATGGAAGGAACCTGTATACACACTGGCACATTGGTGTAAACAGGACCTGGTCAGTGCCAGTGGTGTATACAGGACCTGGTCAGTGGTGTAAACAGGACCTGGTCAGTACCAGTGGTGTAAACAGGACCTGGTCAGTGCCAGTGGTGTATACAGGACCTGGTCAGTGGTGTAAACAGGACCTGGTCAGTACCAGTGGTGTATACAGGACCTGGTCAGTGGTGTAAACAGGACCTGGTCAGTACCAGTGGTGTATACAGGACCTGGTCAGTACCAGTGGTGTATACAGGACCTGGTCAGTACCAGTGGTGTATACAGGACCTGGTCAGTACCAGTGGGACGGACATGGATAGCAAGTTCATTCCAGGTAACATCAAAAGGCTGGGTTCCCAATAGACTTTTGAAAGTCTTATATTTGCTATAGACGAGACTATACTGTCTCCAAATATATAAATATATATATATATATATATATATATATATATATATATATATATATATATATATATATATATATATATATATATATATCCCGAATCCTTATCCCGACTCCCTTCCCAGTGCTGTATATAGTCGTAATGGCTTGGCACTTTCTGACAGTTGCTTTTCCTTTCTGCTGTTGAAGGAAGCTGCGGGTGCTGACGCTGGCGGGGAACCAGTTCACGTCCGTGCCGTCGGAGGTGCAGTACGCCCACACTCTCGTGCATCTCAACCTGAATGCCAATCCTATTGTGGTGAGTACGGGCAGCGGTGCCAGGAATGGTGAGTATGGGCAGCAGTGCCAGGAATGGTGAGTACGGGCAGCAGTGCCAGGAATGGTGAGTATGGGCAGCAGTGCCTGGAATGGTGAGTATGGGCAGCGGTGCCAGGAATGGTGAGTATGGGCAGCAGTGCCTGGAATGGTGAGTATGGGCAGCAGTGCCAGGAATGGTGAGTACGGGCAGCAGTGCCTGGAATGGTGAGTATGGGCAGCAGTGCCAGGAATGGTGAGTACGGGCAGCAGTGCCAGGAATGGTGAGTACGGGCAGCAGTGCCTGGAATGGTGAGTATGGGCAGCAGTGCCAGGAATGGTGAGTACGGGCAGCAGTGCCAGGAATGGTGAGTACGGGCAGCAGTGCCAGGAATGGTGAGGCGGACACTGCGCGTGCGCTGTCATATCCTGGTAGCAAAGTTGGCTTCGTTCTCGACTCGCTATCGGGAATTCCAGGTTTGAATCCCGGGCGGAACGGAAATGGTTGGGCGAGTTTTCTATCACCTAATGCACCTGTTCACCTGGGAGTAAATAGGAAATGGGTGAGCGAGTTTTCTAACACCTAATGCATCTGTTCACCTAGCATTAAACAGGTACCCGGGAGTCATTTTTTTGTAGGGTTGCATCCTAGGGAAGGGTTAGTAATTCGACATTTGGGGGATGGGGGGGGGAAGAGGGGATTTTGATATGAGCCTTACATGTATATACAGTGGCTGCCTGTCCCCTGACAATGAATTATGAAGATATCAGAAGCTCACTTGCACTGCTCCCTGTAGATAAAGATAATCTGTTCAACACTGGTGGGACGCGAACAAGGGGACACAGGTGGAGACTGAGTACCCAAATGAGCCACAGAGACGTTAGAAAGAACTTTTTCAGTATCAGTAGTTAACAAATGGAATGCATTAGGCAGTGATGTGGTGGAGGCTGACTCCATACACAGTTTCAAGTGTAGATAGAGTCCAGTAGGCTCAGGAACCTGTACACCAGTTGATTGACAGTTTAGAGGCGGGACCAAAGAGCCAGAGCTCAACCCCTACAAGTACAACTAAGTGAGCACTGCTGTGCGTGACCATTTTCTTTGATGATTCGTTATAGCACACGAAGATATTGCTGGTATTCATTTTGGTGTTAAGTCTAAATATGATTTTTCTTGACTATTGTAACACTCCTTCCTGCCCCCTGCAGACGGTGATGGCGGGAGACTTCCAGGAAGGCTTGAGCACACTGCAGGTGCTGGAAATGAGCGCAATGCCGGCCCTGAGAAACGTAGGAGTGAACGCCTTCACCAGCCTGAGGGGGTTGCAGGTCCTGAAGATGTCTGACAACCCTCAACTCTCCGTCATCGACAGGAAGGCCTTCCGCGTCACCCAAGACGACGACCTGGCTCTTCAACAGGTGTGTGTTGGCTTCCTTCCTCACGCACGACGTGCTGGGGCGGTGGTAGGTTAAGAGTGAGGGCTCTCTTACTCATGAATGAGCAAATGGTCAATGATGTTAATGCTGTCGACTCGGCTAATTGTTCCTGGGTTCGATTCCCGTGTAGGGCGTGACCTGTGTATCCGTTACACCCGTTCCTTCTGTTCACCTTGCAATAAATAGGTTCCTGGGAGTTAGACTATTGTCGGTTGCATCCTGGGAAAAGCCAGTCAGTTATGTCCTGGAAATTACAATGTAATCATTAACAAAAATTAATAAATAAATGTTTTCATTTATAAAATAAAAATTTCCTCCAAATTGTTTCATTCGTCATAGACTTATATCTTCAAGTTTTGGACTGTTTTCTAAGTGATTTTTGTAACGTGGGTGATTGTCTCTGAGGCCCTGGAAACACAAACCGAAACTGTCTCCATTTTCCGCTTGTTACAACTTGTAATAAAGTTGTTACATCTTGGCTTAACGTGTTTATGACGTATTAGAACGTTGTTACAACGTGCTATATTGGTTATTATAACTGGTTAGGAGGTGTTAAAACTTGTTCGAACGTTGTACCAACGTCGTAGTTTCGGTGTGTGTTTGGCGGGTGAGGACCCGTGTTGAGCATGTTGGTCTTAATGGTCCATCACCACAATCCTTGCACTGACCAGCGCCACTCTCCACCACTCCAGATCCACATCCAGAACAACAACTTGATGGTTCTGGAGGAGGAGCTGCTGCCGTGGCTCGCGCTCACATATGTGGACATCCAGAACAATCCCTGGAACTGTGATTGTAACTTCCGGTGGGTGGCGGAGACCCTGCTCCCAGACCTGGAGGCCAAGAACCCTCAGACCACACTCAGTATACTGTGAGTATGTTACCACACTCAGCATACTGTGAGTATGTTACCACACTCAGTATACTGTGAGTATGTTACCACACTCAGTATACTGTGAGTATGTTACCACACTCAGTATACTGTGAGTATGTTACCACACTCAGCATACTGTGAGTATGTTACCACACTCAGTATACTGTGAGTATGTTACCACACTCAGCATACTGTGAGTATGTTACCACACTCAGTATACTGTATGTTACCACACTCAGTATACTGTGAGTATGTTACCACACTCAGTATACTGTGAGTATGTTACCACACTCAGCATACTGTGAGTATGTTACCACACTCAGTATACTGTGAGTATGTTACCACACTCAGCATACTGTGAGTATGTTACCACACTCAGTATACTGTGAGTATGTTACCACACTCAGCATACTGTGAGTATGTTACCACACTCAGCATACTGTGAGTATGTTACCACACTCAGTATACTGTGAGTATGTTACCACACTCAGCATACTGTGAGTATGTTACCACACTCAGTATACTGTGAGTATGTTACCACACTCAGCATACTGTGAGTATGTTACCACACTCAGTATACTGTATGTTACCACACTCAGTATACTGTGAGTATGTTACCACACTCAGTATACTGTGAGTATGTTACCACACTCAGCATACTGTGAGTATGTTACCACACTCAGTATACTGTATGTTACCACACTCAGTATACTGTGAGTATGTTACCACACTCAGTATACTGTGAGTATGTTACCACACTCAGCATACTGTGAGTATGTTACCACACTCAGCATACTGTGAGTATGTTACCACACTCAGTATACTGTGAGTATGTTACCACACTCAGTATACTGTGAGTATGTTACCACACTCAGCATACTGTGAGTATGTTACCACACTCAGCATACTGTATGATACCACACTCAGCATACTGTGAGTATGTTACCACACTCAGCATACTGTGAGTATGTTACCACACTCAGTATACTGTGAGTATGTTACCACACTCAGCATACTGTGAGTATGTTACCACACTCAGCATACTGTATGTTACCACACTCAGCATACTGTGAGTATGTTACCACACTCAGCATACTGTGAGTATGTTACCACACTCAGTATACTGTATGTTACCACACTCAGCATACTGTGAGTATGTTACCACACTCAGTATACTGTGAGTATGTTACCACACTCAGTATACTATGAGTATGTTACTACACTCAGCATACTATGAGTATGTGTTGGTTATACCTCATCCTCTGTCCCATCTCCCTACAACCCCTCTCCGTCCTTCCCTCCTAACTCCCCCTCCTCACCTTCTCCTCTTTTCCCCTGTCCAACCACTTGGGCTGGACGGTAGAGCGCATACGGTCTCGCTTCATGCAGGTCGGCGTTCAATCCCCGACCGTCCAAGTGGTTGGGCATCATTGCTATCTAATACCTACATTGCTATATCATAGCTATTTCTCCCGATAGTTCCCACTCTCCTAATTCCCCTTCCCTTTCTGTCACCCCCTTGTACTAACCCGTCACCTTGCATTAACCCGTCAGGTGCGCCGAGCCAATTGCGGATCGCGCCAATCGCGTTGCGGACCTGCTGGGCCGCGCCCATACCTTTGAGTGCGGCGCCCCTCGCCCCTTCGTCAGTGAAGAGGGCCACTATGGTGTCCTCATCGTCAGTTCCATCGTCGTCGGCGTCCTCTTGCTCTTCACTGGCACCCTCGTCTTCACCTACGTCCTCTTCAGGAGAACCAGGGTAGGTGGCACCCCAGAATTCCTACCTCTCTTATGGCTTTGAAGTATGGTGCAGTGGATAGTGTGTGTATCTGCCACTCTGTGGGCCAGGGTTCGAGTCTCCTGGTGGGTTGAGTGTTAAAAAGTTATAAACTTCAGCTTGCGATTAGGCAAGTCTGTACATTGAGCATTTACACCGAGTTTTCCCACATAACAGGGCTCGATTAAAGAACACCAGAGGTCCCTCATCATCTCATTGCCTGGGAGAGTAATGGAATTCTGTTGGTTAAATACCCCCAGAATTCCTACCTCTCTTATGGCTTTGAAGTATGGTGCAGTGGATACAGTGTGTACCTGCCACTCTGTGGGCCAGGGTTCGAGTCTCCTGGTGGGTTGAGTGTTAAAAAGTTATATATACATATATATATATATATATATATATATATATATATATATATATATATATATATATATATATATATATATATATAAATTGAGTATAGGTATTTTTTAATGTGTGTTCGTTTGTCTCGTGTGGGAGTGGATGAGTAGCACCTTCACTGTCAGATCAAATTGAATTAAAAAAAAATATATATATATATATATATATATATATATATATATATATATAAATTGAGTATAGGTATATATATATATATATATATATATATATATATATATATATATATATATATATATATATATATATATATAACAACATTGTCAATAAAGATTATTAAATAAATGTCAGTTTCTGAGCCGTCAATAAGCGGAGTTTAATTGTTTAAGTCTTTGAAGCTCACTTAATACAAATGCCAGACGGCAACCACCCCCCCCCCCCCTCACCTTCCTATCTCTAAAATGATGGTATTACATCAAACGTTCAAAAATAAACGATTGGATCCAAAGGAGGCATCACGTTTGGTATCATTAAATTAGCCCCAATGGTACTATGAACAAATCCACAAGGGCCGTGATGAGGATTCGAACCTGCGTCCGGGAGCATCCCAGACGCTGCCTTAATGTTCATTTGATGCATCACGCTATTGTGATTTCTGTGTGTAGTGCCCATGTACTATATTAGGCCTATAATAGTGTGCTATACTAGGCCTAGCAATATTTGAGTTTCCTTGTCTTTTTTACCTTGCTGTGTACGATATCAACAGTACAAAGCGTGAACATTGCCACTTGAAGCAGTACACTTTGTAAGTTCCAGTAAATAACATGAAAGTACTTGAATGAACTAAGAGAATGGGGGGCGCCTTCTCGATATTCTTCCCCTCTCCCCCCCCCCTCTCCTCCCCTCTCCTCCCCCATCCCCCCCTCTCCTCCCTCTCTCTCAAAGCCTCACCTGTCGACCTATTAATTACATCACCTCTTCACCACAACACTCAACCTGAGGCCTTTCAATCTCAACAGCCCCCTCCTCCTTTGACCTCCCCCCCCCCTCTCCTTCCCCCTTAAACCCCCCCCCCCACCCCCCATCCTTCACCTCTCAATCAGTCTCCCCTTTCCCACCATCTCCTCCCCCCCCCCACCCCCACCCCGTCCTGCAATGCACTCCGCTCCAATGTTCTCTAATTATTGTGAGTGGCGTTATAATATCTTGAGGTGACGGTGTCTCTCCTCCGGCAGACGAGGCAGATGTTCGGAGACAGCGTCAAGTACCGGAGAGCTTACAACGACGACGTGGACACTATGAACCAGACCGTCCACTCCTAGACCGTGCGACCCTCCTGGAGGGGTGGGGGCGGGGTAAGGGACTTGCCGGAGTGCTGGAGGGCGGCCTGGAAGACAACGCCTGGCTGTCTGGGACCTTCAGCATCCACCTGAGAGGATCGTCAACTACCCCAAGTCTTCATCTTCCTGAAGCCATTTTGAAACACTTGAGGACCCCCTTAAAACGCGGGAACCACGGGAGGCGTTGTGGTCTTTTTTGGTCTGGTAGGGACGCGAGTCTTATTTTCCTCGGCGTCACCCCTTTTATATAAAAGGAACCATCGGAAATGCATCCGAGGTGCCGTGTGGCTTGTCGCCTCCTCGTGTATATATACTTTGGTCATCCCTCTTTGACTTGGTGCTTTCTCCTTGGTAGTTCCCTCGCCCCTTAGCCAGGATTCTTCAAGTGTTTAGGCATCTAGTTGCGAAACCTGTACATCTTTCCTAAATAATGGTGGCTTAGTTTTACGCTAATGAATGAAAACTATGTCGCCATTATCGAAGGAAGATCTACAGGTTCCGTGAGTGACTGTGTAAATGGTTGATAAATTCTGCCTCCCTTCTCCCACTTTAACTCCATACCCCCCCCCCCCCACCCCATAGCCTCCTCTCTCCCCCTCCAAGCCTCTGTACTCCAAATAAATCCCCCAGCAAGTGTATGGCTCGAAGTCGCAATCGGATGCAATGATTGGCTCCCTGTTTCTTCTGGCTGGCGTTGATTGGCTCTGTGCCTTCTGGTGCGCCATGATTGGCTCTGTGCCTACTGGAGCGCCATGACTGGCTCTTCCTCCAGTGACCAGGGCCATTCACTGCCTTACAGCGTGATTTGTAAGAACAAATCAAGCAATACAGAAGTTGTGAACCAGTCACTCTCGGAGACCAGGAACCAATCGATGAATACCTTAGTAAGGAGCAATGCAACCCGTTCTCGCACTTTCTTACAGTCAATATTGACTTATTAAATACGTGCATATGTGACATACTAATTTATTGTGAATATTTTAGTTTACCTTGAAAAGCTTCATAGAAAACACCGACCTTACCTAACCTCCTTAGTATGTTAAGATAAGCATCTTATTGCTTCGTAATTACAATTATTACTTAACCTATACCTATAATAAGTTAAGTAACAATTGTAATTACGAAGCAATAAGATGCTTATCTTAACATACTAGGAAGGTTAGGTAAGGTCGATGTTTTCTATGAAGCTTTTCAAGGTAAACTAAAATAATCACAATAAATTAGTATGTCACATATGCACGTATTTAATAAGCCAATATTGACTATACGAAAGTGCGAGAACGGGTTGAGCAATGACAACGTGCTGTCACCCACATACACAAGTACTAGGGACTTGAATGGCCTCTCTTGGTCCTATATAACTTCAAAGGTTAACACAGTCCAGTGTAAACCATCTATATAATGCCACATTTCCGCATTTCCGTTTCCTCTTGCCCCCGTTCTGTCTCCGGAATGGTCTACGTCCTTTGTTGTGCCCTGATTGCTTGGGCAGAGTGGCAGCCTGTCTTCCATCGGAGCCTGTGATCATGCAAATTGCAACCAGTGCTCGCTGGGGCTACATGGGAAAAAGAGAACGATAGAGAAGTGTGTGTTTCCATTACAAATACAACATTCAGTATAGCATTTCTTGCGTGTATAAACTATTGTTGTCAATGATTGACTTCAAGACATTATCTGAAAGAGGGTTGTATGTCTGTATGATACAAATATAGTCTGTTATTTGTATTTCCTGTGTAAACAAGGACACATGTCTTTCCTTTGTTATATAATAGAACAGACTATGCCTTTGTTAAGCTTCCATATCCATGCTGTGAAAACACAAGAGTTCCCATATTTTGTATTAATGTATATTTTATATATCTATATATATTTCTGGTATGATAAGTGTTGATTGATGACTAGTTTTGTGACAGGTAATTGGTTCATTAACACGTACACACCATTGTAACACCGGTACACACACATATACACATACGCGCCCACACTTATATTCTACCAACTAAAGTGCTTTGTAAGTAATAAAGTTTGAAAATTAAGTATTGTTTCTTCGTTTTTTTACTAAAATCTTTAATGTCTGTGAGAGGGAATGTTGAAGGAAGTGGTGTCAGACGCTAGGGGCTACTCTCACTATACTTTGTAGCATGACTGGTGAGTGGAAGGGGAAGATCATAGACGGATCAGGATCAAATCTCACACCCCCCTTGAAGAGAGGTCGCCTTCTTGCTGCCATTCATGGCCCCGATTAAGTCTTTGTGGGGGAAAGACGTGACAAAACGCATATTCAGATAAGAGATTTGCATTCTAAGGGATTCCCAACATTGAAATAATGTAATTTTCTGTGATGAACCCACGGGCACCACCAGGGACCCCGGGCACCACCAGGGACCCCGGGCACCACCAGGGACCTCGGGCACCACCAGGGACCCCGGGCACCACCAGGGACCCCGGGCACCACCAGGGACCCCGGGCACCACCAGGGACCCCGGGCACCACCAGGGACCCCAGGTACCACAAGGGACCCCGGGCACCACCAGGGACCCCGGGCACCAATAGGGACCCCGGGCACCACTAGGGACCCCGGGCATCGCCAGGGACCCCCAGGCACCACCTGGGATGCCGGGCACCACCAGGGACCTCGGGCACCGCCAGGGACCCCGGGCACCACCAGGGATCCCAGGCACCACCAGGGACCCCGGGAACCACCAGGGATCCCAGGCACCACCAGGGACCCCGGGTACCACCAGGGACCCCGGGCACCACCAGGGACCCCGGGCACCACCAGGAACCCCGGGAACCACCAGGGACCCCGGGCACCACCAGGGACCCCGGGCACCACCAGGGACCCCGTGAACCACCAGCGACCCCAGGCACCACCTAGGACCCCGGGCACCACCTAGGACCCCGGGCACCACCTAGGACCCCGGGCACCACCAGGGACCCCGGGCACCACCAGGGACCCCGGGCACCGCCAGGGACCCCAGGCAGCGGTGAAAATCGCGATTTTTGCCCGCCAGCTGCGAAAATAGCATAGTTTTTGGCCGGTAGCGGCGAAAATCGCAATTATTGCCTGCCAGCTGCGAAAATCGCATGGTTTTTGCGCAAAATCGCGCCGTTTTCGGCCGTTAGCGGCGAAAATCGCGCGATTTTTGG
>NC_091241.1:1684095-1760125 GCF_040958095.1 Procambarus clarkii | reverse complement strand
GATAGCTTATTCATAGACAAGATTTCATTTGACACACGTTTGATAATTGGTTTTTGACCATTTTGGAAAATTTGACAATTCAATATTTTTTGCCCTTATTTATGCTATGATGCCGAGACTTGAACCAGATGAAACCCTTTTCATATACAACTCGCCAAAAAAGCTTGAAATCAAACCATTTTGAAAATCGTACCTAATAGCCCCTTAATAAAAGTTATAATAAATGAGTTTGTGACAATAATGAATACCATCTCCGATAGTTGTGCAGTAACAGGAGGAAAAACTGGGGTATCAGTTCTACTCCCCAAAATTCAATATGGGGCCTATGAATTTGAACAGTCACTTAAGGAATAATGCAATTATATTTATCACATCCTAAAATCAATTAGGCAATCCCATTAGACATATTTTCAGAAGATACTTTATAAAAAGTTCTGCCTAAGTGTCATTTTACAAAATCTTAGTCAAATACCTTCAGTGAATTACTAGTGATGCAGGTTATGATGAAAGTTATCAAGCAAGTATTCAATAATCCCTTTATGCTGAATATCTAAAGTCTGCATCACCTTGGCATGGCTGCGAGAACAGGGAAGGTGGAGGTACCAGTGGAACCTGCTCCCACTCCTGATAAGATGCTTTAAAAAGTTTGCCTGTAATTCCTCTAGCACTTTCACATGGCTAGTTTGACTAGCTTAGATTGGATGCTTTTTTCAAAACTCGGTGTAGATTCCACCAGTGCTGTTGGGTAAACATGCTATGAAGCTTGTCCTAAATTCTGACAATTTATTTCCTATAATCAGGATTGGGATTCTGACATGGATGGTGCAATATCTCGACAGTCCATGAGCTCTCTCAGGATATCACGACTGTTCTAAAAAAAGTTGGTCACCAACAGTCTTTTTGCTTTGTGGCCACAAAGCAAACTTGTGGTGGAGCAAACCGATAGTCTTCCACACAAATATCTTGCTACTAGGTTTGCTCAAAGTAGGTCTTTGGCATGTTTTGCTTAGGCTGCTGCTGTTCATTTACTGGGTTGAGCAGGTATAAAAAAGCTCAAATTGGACTGCCTCATGGAGGATTAAACTAGGCAAACAGTGTTCTATACTTTGGGGGATAAGTAATGTAGTCCAGTTGAGCTCGGTCCTCTGATTTGACTTGTAGTCAGGGCAGGATTGACCTAACTTATTGGGTAGAAGAATAAACTGTTTGGCACCAATGATCAAATTTATCTGGCACTAAAGCATCTAGGATATCTACTCTTAATTTGAATAAAAAGCCTTTTGATAATTACTAGAGTAGCAAGCAGGATTGAGAAATGGAAGACTTAGGATTTTTCTTGGCAAAAATATAATGAAAAGTAGTTCTTGTTTATCTTTCATAAAGTATCTTGAGTGTACTTCAAATGTCTCCCTTTGATTAAACCAATTTTTAACGCATGGCTTTAATTCTGTACAATGCTACATGTACTCTAGTTTTTTGTATTGGGATTAATTTTTTGTGGCTTCATTAGGATTGTAAAGTTTACACGATCTTGTCATGTTGCCACTTTATACAAGATGATAAATAATTTCAGAGGTGACTCGGTATTATCCCCACGCTGATGACTCTAGTGTTCTAGTGGACGTAGCCATGGATGGGACAGCAAGGTACAGTGTGCAGGTAAAGTTTCTTGAATTCTATATTATCTATATATATCTTTCTAATTTTATCAATGTTCAACTATGTATTGCTTGATGTATTGTAAGTGATCAGTGATTGCTGTGGTAAAGGGAAACTATTGCGTAACATTCTTGCTCCTAACATGTGCTGCCATTGGAAGTGGACAAGGTGTCACCCCCCCCACCCGCATGAATTATAACTGTACTACAGTGGTTTTGTTCATGTGTATAGAAAGAATGGTTACAGATGGTTTCATTCTAGACTGAATTAGATTGTCTTAGATTCCCAGGTGGGGTAGAATGGTTGGACTTATTCTGGGGAGCTGCTTATGGCTTCCTGAAGCCATCTTGTGAAGATGGCTCCCAACTACTAGATCACTTCAGATATGAAGTCGTTTCCCTACTGGGGACCAGAGCCAGAAGCTGGCCCCTTTGGAGGCAGAGAGAACGGGTGCTATCCCACAAAGAAGCATCCAGAAACTCGGTGAACTAACTCGGACAACTGCAGGGTTCAAAGACTTTAGCCTCAAAACTGCCAAGCAAACTCTCCAAACAATGTGTATAAATGAGCAATTCTCTTGACCCTTGCACAAGCTCATTAGCACCAGTCCCTGCCAGTAGGGTGGGGGCCTGGAGTTTAGTCTCACAGCCCATTGAACCAGTTCAGTCAGATTGTGGACACCATCGATTGTCCTTTGTAGGGTTAGTTGTTAACCCAACCCGTCCTCAGACAGTCCATTCCATCCAGCGGTTGACCCCAAAGACACTCTTAAACTTTACCATTTTGAATAAATGGCATGTTAATTTTCTCAATCATAAATGTATTATTTTATATTACCATATAAAAGCTAGCCCCTTGATTGGGGGGAGGGGGGAATTTAGGTGGTTGGGGCACACTGTAGGGTTTGCACACTTGATTTACACTGCACACCATCATCGTCCTTCACAGCTGCATTAACTAGTCTGGTCTCCTTGTATCACTCCAGGCAAGCATCTTCAGTGCCTGGGTGTCCTGCTTGGTCAGTCTTTTGGGCTCTGGTAATCCTCTGCTGGTTTTGGTGTGGCCTTTAGATTCTGTTGATACTACTAGGGATACCCTCTGAGCCTGTTCTTGCCATTTGAGCTGTTATTTGCCTGCCATGGGGTGGCGATTAATTCTTTCTGCCTCTGACAAGATGCCTGTTGTGTTGACACTTGTGGTGACCAGAGTCCTGTGGGCTCTGTTCCCCCTCCCACATGTGATGCCTCTTCTCTTTGAAGTGAGGTGAAGGTTTATTAGGGAGCTGGTACCTTACAGGTTAAGTTTGCCCACCTTCAGTGTTCACGGCTCTATGCCTAATTGGGTATCCTGGAGTTGGTCGTCTTGTTTTCGGGGGACCCAGAACTAGATATCGTCCCCCCCCCCCCTCAACCATGATTCTGGCACTCTTCCTCTGCCGTCTCTCTTAGTGTGGTAAGCCTGACTTCCACTTCTCTTACCCCCCCTTCCCTCCCAATCCCTCTGCTTCTAGCATGGAAATGTCAGTGTTTCACAGGTGACAACTTGTTTGGCCTTTCTCTTCTCGCTTGGGTCTCTTCCTCTTCTGGGGAGGGAGGGGGGGGGGGGCTTGCTGCAGCTTTTGGTTTTTACATGCTTAAGTGACCTATGTTCTCTGCAGTTATTCTGGTATTTTTGGGCAGTGCTTTTGAGCCACTGACAGTTTGCTCTCAATCTTTACCAGGATTTTGTTTTTACTCTTCATTGGTTTTTGGATTTAGTCAGGTAGGCCTTGATACAAATTTTGCCTGCTACTGGCAGCCGATCCTCGCATACAAAGATCAAAGCTTGTTAATCCAGCCAACAAACCCCGTGTTTATGAATGAAAAGTAGCTTACACACGCCGCACAGCTGATGACGTCCGAACACTTCCGACACAAGTGCTTCGCTCGCTTCCCGTTTGAAAAATTCTATTAATGCTTCACCTTTGAACTTCAAATACAAATAATTGCCAACAGAACCTAAATGTCTTAACCTAATCTACACCTAACTGATATTATTTTTATGTATAACTAGCAGTACCCGGCCACGCGTTGCTGTGGCTCGGCAACCTTCCCTGTCCCACAGTCCTCCCCCCACCATTTCCCCTCATCCATCTGCCTCCCAACCACTCCCCACTCCACCATCCCCTCTTCCTTCCCACCATGCCCCTGTCCCTTTGTCCAACCCACCATTCTCCACTCTCCCTTCCTTCCCCACCATTACCCCTTCCCTTGTCCCTTTGTCCTCCCCACTCCCCTGTCCGATGCCTTCCCAAAGGGTCTGATGTTCCAATCACCTGAAATATAAGAAACATAAATGAAAGGAAAATATGAAAACATATAAACTATATTCACGAAATGAACGGTATGGTAAACACGGCTCAATTCCAACACAATTCACACAATAATTAAATCAAAATGAAAATAAATAAATCTGAATTTAATTTATCAATGCAATCAAACATTGAAATGGAATTGTAACATACTTAGTATAGTACGTGTATTGCTCTTGCATGCAACAGATGGTGCCGTTTTTCAAGAAAAGCAGTTTTACCTGTCACAGGTGTGACATATATACTTGTACTTGCAAAATGAACGGTATGGTAAACAACACAGCTCAATTCCAACACACCACAAAATTTGATAAAAAACAATCGCTCCATCTATGAAAATACAATATCAATGCAATCGGAAACATTGAAATGGAATTTGTAACACTTGGTATAGCGTGTATGTTGCTATTATGTGCAACAGATGGCGCTGTTTTTCAAAAACACTTTTTTTTTTTTTTTACCTGTCACTGGTGGCATCTATGTAGTAGGTATATGAAAAGACGTGGCTATTTGAATGAAACGTCAAAGTTTCAAAGCAATCGTAAAGAGGTTTCGAAGACTTCCTTTGCATGGAAAAAGTTCATTCCATTCAGCGGTTGACCCCAAAAATGCATTCATTGATTTTAACGTGCTGTTCATTAAAAAGTGGATCTTCTCAAATATAAATAGTTGTATTGTAATACTGTGCGTATTTAAGTATCGCTTACGTGTTTATGTTCTGGTGGCGCTTATTTATTTGTAGTACATAGGTGAAGCATTTACAGCATTGTGGTTCTGACACAAATTGTCAGTGAAGCACTAGTTAGAAAAGTCTTCGAATGTAGTGTGTGAAACTGTTTCATTCATAAACAGGATTTGGTGGGTGCACGGAAAGGACTTGGACCTTTGTTTATGATGGGCTGCTTGGAGAGTATCAGTAGTTCAACCTGTGGGGAAGGCCTTGATACAAACCTTTTAAGTATCCATACACATGTTTCCTATCCTGGAGAATGGGAATTAATATTGTATCTTGGAAAATGATTATGGTACCATGACTACCTATCCCAACAGGTAGGGCATCATGGTAAAAAAGTATAAATTATGTCAATGAATGTGTAGTGATATAATTAAACTGGCTTCTCCTAAAATAAATCTAGTGTTTGTAGAGCTATTTGGGTTGTAGGTTTTTAAGTTTTTAAATGTAAATGTTCCCAAATGATTGTTCTATTGTATGGTAAAATAAAAAATTTCATACTAGATTGATTTTACTTAAATATTAAATAGATTTTGTAGTAAGTACCTTCAACTTCATTATTAATGGCTTGCAATTTTTCTTTTGCTTCTAAGTGGCACAACAAATGCTTTAAGATTTCCTCCTCAGACACTTATAAAAAACTTTAAGTGTAATCATTCTAAAGTTCCACCCCCCCCCCCCTCAAAACAAAAAAAATGACACTACAGAATTTGCACCATGTGAGTGGATGGAGCTAAGCATGATTTATAGTCAGAATCGTCTTTTTACAAATTTAAGTACTGTATACTGTACGTTACATTGTTAGGATAAAATTGCTAGATTTCTACAGTAATTACTAGAAAAGTTAAGATACTATAAAAATTGAAATGTTAAATAATCTTGCAGGGCAATTTGATACATTTACAAAAGGTCTAGGGTGAATAAAACTAAATTGGTATTCCACAGGTGGGAGCATTACCAAGAACGACCAAAGATGAGCTACAAAGTGCAACGGGTGCCACATTTACTGACTTACGGGTTGCTCTCTTCATGGTCTGCTGGAGAGATGCTCACACGCTCTCTCGTGCAAATTCTCTACACTTATGGAATAGAAACAGTGCTTTTTGTGGAAAGTGTGGTGCTCTAACAGAAAGAAGTGCTGCAGGTTAGTGATAGTTTCTTGCAACATTTTAAAATAGTCTCGCACGTTGCACAGTAACCATTTTAACGACAATTTGTAGACGTTTCGCATTGTTAGGAGGGGCAATTATTTAAAGATAAATGCAGCCACAAAAATAGCCTTCCAACTGACCGCACATGTTAATGCAGACGAGTCGCAATAATAGGACTGAAGATACGACCGAACCACACTTCAGAGGAAATAATGACGTTTCGGTTTGTCCTGGACCATTATAAAGGGCTAACACATGACTTGATAGTTCAGGATGGACTGAAATGTTACTTCTGATATGTGGTTTGGTCATGTATGTTAATTAAATTTTGTTCTGCATTTCAAGTTTAATGTACCGTTATAGATACACATCAAACACGAGGTAACCTGGACTTTCACGGTTTGCATTCTTGGGACTTGAACAGACCAACAGTATGGATGTCTCTCGGTAACACACGGGGTTGTGTAATACAACAACTTAAAATTTTTCTTTATCATTGTGGGGAATTTACCAGCAGGTAAATATTAATGATTATATAAAATGGACTGTATTAGACTTCTGCTAGATAATACCGTGAACACACATCATAAGGGGGGGGGGGGATTCATTCAATAGTAGTTATAACGTTAGTTATGTTTCAAAGAAATTATAGGGTTAGTCACTAACTGAAACTAGTGTAAGCTTAGCAGATTAGGTTTCAACATGAATTATCTGCTGAACATCAGAAGGGTCGGGCAAGGCAAGCATCCCATAGCTGACACTAAAGTCACGTGTTGCCATAGAAGGTAGCCCCAAGGTCTCCATTGATCGCCGCCTCCTGCGAAAAGTTTACACCGTAAACACTAAAGCAAGTATCCTCACGGCTAATCTCTTGTCGGTAGCAAATATTCCATAGTTATACATGTGCTCAACATGGAGATTTGGGTTTTTAATGTGGTATACCTGATTGGTCACTAGAATGCCTGATTATATGGCCATGCATCAATGAGTAAGACTGGATACCATGTGTTTTGTAATCTGAAGGTTGCAGTAGTGTTGGAATGTTATAGAACCACGGGTGACTTGGATATCCATCACTACTAATTTTGCTTCCCTCGTTAGACTTGCTCCTCTCAGATCTTTTGCAAAAGTGCCATCTTCCTCCTCCTATTGAGGTGTGCATCACAATAAGTCATGCTACTAACTTTTACCCGTTCATTAACTAGAAGAGTTGGGCATTATTTTTATGCCTTGATTGAATCTAAATCCAGCAGTTTTTATTATTCCTAATGCTGGACTAGAAGTTAGTGGGGGTTTAAAGCACATTTGATGTGCTAAACTTGTGGTGTGACTCTCTCACTGGCAGTGGGATGGTATTCACAACTGCGGTAATTTACCTCGCATGGAAGATTACATTAATTCTAAGTTAATTCCATTCTAAAATAAGGTTTTCTGAGAAAGGAGAAAATAGTAGATTGGAAATATTAATATAAGAATAATAATAGCGTTGCTTCGATACTGACTTGACGCAATCGTCCTATACATTTTGAGGGACTTCTAGACTTTTCCTAACAGGAAATTGATAAGTTACTAGTGTAAATTGACAAGATTTTAACTAGTATTGGGCGTTAGTAGTTTAGGGGTCAGAAATTTCGGACAATTATACACCTCATACCCATTCCATTGGCAGTGGTGGAAAGGGTTAGTGGTGCATAATGGGTTCAGGAACTGAAGCTCATTCATTTAGCTAAGTGACAATTTTAAGCTAGTTAAAAATTAAGTGTACATACACGTCCAATAATTTACACATATAAAAAGATTGATACAGTATATATATATAGCAATTCGACAAGAAGCTCGCGAGTCACTGTACAAGGCACTTTACATCTATGGTGGGTCACGGTTACTAGTCTTGCTCCACACCCCACCCAACTGGTGGCAGCTTTAATCTTGTGCCAGCTGCACCTACAGTATGCAAATTTTGGATACTTTACTAAGATTCCTGACAGTATTATGAATGAAGTACTTGCACATTTCTTGGACTCCATTAATGGTGTTCTCAGAATTCTGCAATTTTTTGACATTCCATTATATAATGAAGCAAAGTATGCAATTAGTTCTGCTGACATTGTCATTATATTTGCCATTAATTATAAATTGATTAAATATTTTTTTTCTGCACTCGAGGGCACCTAACAGCTGGGTGGACAGTGCTTTGGATTAGTAGTCCTGAGGTTCCGGGTTCGATCCCCTGGTGGAGGCGGAGACAAATGGGCAAAATGTTTTTCACCCTGTTGCCTAGCAGTAAATTGGTACCTGGGAGTTACAGCTGCTACGGGCTGCTTCCTCGGAGGTGTAACAAAGGCCTGGTTAAGGACCGGGCGCGGGGACGCTAAGCCCTGAAATCGTCTAAAGATAACGGTTTACATTTGGTCAAATCTACATCAGCAGATGTTACAAACTCCAGAGGTACTTGTAGCTGAGCCTGAGCCTAACAGTGGTAAAGTCTAGAAGTCTGACCTTATATAATGGGGAAACCTTGTATAACAAGGATGACATTTATCACTTGACAAAATTAATCATACAGTACACACTGAAATCACAACTGTACAGTCCATTCTAAAATAAGTGAAAACAAGGAGGAAAATGCCTGAGACACCTCGCTCACACCTGACTCCTGCCAGTTTCATCTCTGTGCATGCAATTACTGGGATGCTACCCCTCATGGGTACATGTGGGAAATGTACTTCACACACTCCTAAGACAAACATACTGAACTTGCAAATGCGGATAAATGAAACTTAAATTTTACATTTAAACTGCTTAATTTATTCACTCTGCATTGAATGACTTCTGAATGTGTCTTATGATAATGATTATACAGAACTGTATTTGAAATTCTGGTATAACAAAAAAAAATTAAACCAATTTTTCTTTCGCACTCAGGCCACTCACGCAAATGCAGAAACTGCAGTATGACTAACTATCCAAGTGCCGTACCTGTAGGCATCGTCCTCATTACAGACTCTGCCCATCAAAATATCGTCCTTGTAAGACAGCCTCGTACTCCAAGGGGAATGTATTCATGTATTGCAGGTTTTTCTGATGTTGGTAAGTTAATATTTCTCTTGTTATGCATATTTGTTGGGGCCATTTCCCTGAACTTTTTCCCATAAATAAAATTGGCCTTGTATCTAGGGTGTGATAGTGGTGTCGAGCTAGAAAGCTCGTATGGCTGTGTAGATGAGAGTATCTGAAGGAAAGAGGATGGAAGGAACAAGTTTAAGACTTGTTTGGTGAGCCAAGTTTGAAAAGCAGGATGAGACGGGGATTGGCAGAGATGAGTGCAAAGCTAACCTGGTCTGTGGAAACATGCGTCAATCTCTCTGGAGCTGCTTCAGAGCTATTGTACCTGGTGCTTTTATGCTTCATGTTCTGCTGAATTTGCACTTGAAGTCGTGAACTGAACTGCACATTGTGTATATGTGGATAATCAAAATAAATAGATCCTGAATGTAGTTGTCCTTGTATAAAAGTTGCCAAGAGACAAATCCTCGGCAGTTTAAAGATCGATTAATGAAATTAGGATACTGCTTTGATCTTGCATACCCAGCCCCCAAATACCTAGCTTGGGGACTGCAGTCTGTCGCCTGAATTACAGAAATGTGGCAAATATATCAAAATTGCAGAAGTTTAGTCGTGGACAAATGAACTCTTGCTGCGATAATTGCCCAGTGTAGTTGCAGGATGAGCTACGCTCGGTAGCCAGTCTTCCCAGTACTCTTCATATGCTTTGAAACTACCCATGGTTTTTGCCTGCACCACAACCTCACTTGGCTCACTACCACTCTGCAGCCCGTCCTCCAAACAAAGACCCCCAAGAGATTCCATGCACCCGCCAAACCCCTGTTCATAAATGAAAACGGTTTATGCACGACTCGCAACTGATTTTGTCTGAACACTTCCGGACAAGTGCTTCACTGACTAATCTTTCTTGAACCACAATTTTATAAATGCTTCACCCACGTACTACAAAAAATTGCCAAAAGAACCTAAACACCTGACTTTAGCATATTGCGTATATATAGGCATAGGTAATCTAAAAGTAAAAAGGAATGTTTGTTCAAAAGCGCTAATCTCCAAAAGTTCTTCACCGATTGCTTTGAAATTTTCACAACGTTCTATTTGCATCAGAGCAGGTTTTTATATACATACCATGTAGATGTCATGTCAATGATGGGAAAAACATGTTTTTTTTTTTTTTTAAACGGCGACATCTATTGGACGTAAGAGCAACACGTGCTGTAATCTTAAGTTTTTCACCAATTGCTTTGAAATTGACAAGTTACATTCGAATATGCAAGTTACTATATACCTATTATTTGGATGCCACACATGTGATGGGTAAATTTTTTTTTAAACGGCGCCATCTGTTGCACACAATAGCAACACGCACTATACTAAATGTTAAGATACCATTTCAAAGTTTGATTGCATTGTAGAAGTGAGGTGCCGCATGGGAACAACTTGGTAGATTTTCATTTTCTTGCTTTCAAATAGTTTTGTTTAACAGGTTATACTTATGTCAAAGTTGGGGTTCATCATTATGTAAAACTTAAAATATACACGTGTACAGCCATGTATAAATATATGCACCATTATATTTAATCATGCACTACTTGCATCTTTAAGCCTAAATCTTATATTTATAGACAATGTGAAATTGTTAATCATTCATTTGCTTGTGTTAAACGTCCATGGCTCCTAGTATGGCCACCCTGCAGATTCAGTGGTGTGCCAGACATGGTTACTTTGTGGTTACCTTGTTGGTTTTGGGGATTAGCATCCTTGTGGCCCGGTCATTGACCAGGCCTCATTGCTGGACTGGTCAACCAGGCTGTTGGACGTGGCTGCTCGCAGCCTAATGTACAAGTTGCAGCCTGGTTGACGAGTATCCTTTGGCGGCGTTTATCATTCTCTTGAACACTGTGAGGTGTCGGCCAGTTATGCGCCTTATTTGTACTGTAGTGGCAGTGTTGAACAGTCTCGGGCCTCTGATGTTGGTTCTCTTGTACCTATTGCTCCTATGCTTTTTCAACCTAAGCATAGATAGGGGGTATTCTGCACATCCTGCCATGCCATCTGGTCTCGTGTGGTGTTATTTGTGCAGGTTTGGGTCCAGCCCCTCTACTATTTTCCACGTGTAAATTTCTCTCTCGCCTGCGCTCAAGAGGACACAGATTTGGTCACTAGTCGGTCAGTCCAATGGTTGTCATCTTCACATAAAGGAAAAAAAGCATGTATCCGAAAGCTAGATGCTCCCAGTAGTCTCTATTGCAAACAATACCCTAGAAAGTTTTGTGGTAAAGAATGGTATAATCAATTCAGATCTGGTATATGTACCAGTATGTCTTATAACCATTCCATAGACTGTAAATTATCACAACTTGTCTCACCCCTGCATGTCAACAAGTAATTGATATTGCCTCAATATTTCCTCCTCCCTTAATTGTATCCAAATACAATCACTACTTCACTAGCAATACAAACGTGTATGTACAAAATCAGCATGCATACGACCAGAACCACTGCTATGGAAACTAGAACCATAACCAAATGCCACAAAATTCGGTAATCATTATTACCACAGCCAATACTGCAACTACGATTACAGCTACAAACGCTTCAATCACAGCATGCAGAACAACCAACCTTTCCACAACTGCTACAAACCATAACTACCACCCCAAATACAATTTGCTACTAAAGTTGGCATAACTGCATTCCACCATAACTATAGCGTACAAGCAAACAAACAAAATTCCCAAAATTACAACCATATGCCGCTGCTACAATCCCCTCGATGCCAGTCATGCCCGCCCCAAAATGTTCAATACTTCTCAATTCATTACACCAGCCTACTTGCTGCGCTTCTTGAACTTGGACGACCACCCTGTTCATAGTAAAAGGAATGGTCGCTTGTGATGTCCCACCCATGTAATTTGAAATGCATTTAATTTGTAATATCTTTGACATTCTCCTATACTGTGCAGTTCCATTTAGCACTTTCTTTCACCGTTTCCTACCCTCGAATGTGAGAAATCGATCTAGTAATTCTTTGTGAAGGAATTTGGCCTTCATCCCCTTGATTGCAGATTAGTATCTTGAAACCTTTCCTCATTTATTTTCATGTGAATTAATGAATGGGTGCTTTTGCAGGTGAAAACTTGGAACAGACTGTGCATAGAGAAGTAGCAGAAGAAGTAGGGATAGAAGTGTCTTCTGTACGATATGTTGCATCCCAGCACTGGCCCTTCCCAGGATCTTTGATGGCTGGATGTTTTGCTACTGCAGAAAAACAAGAGGTTAGATTTATGGTCTTGTATAGTTTATTTGCCATTTTGTTTTACACAATGTGTAGAATGTGTTTACAAGCAATTAGAGTACTGTATATAGGCATGCAATATAATAATGACCAAACCACTTCTCTGAAGCTGGAGAAGCGAATGTTTCGGTCCATCCTGGACCAAAACGTGACAGATTTGGCAGGTGTGATTTAGATGTTGTCGAATACGTTATGTAGTGCAGAATTTAGTGAGGATAAGAGCAATTGATGGTACTAGTTTCTAGTGGTAATTAACCCGTTTCAATGACCAGAACCTAGTTTTGCCTGTAACCATTCAGATGTGGGGGATAATGTTAAAAGGAGAAAGTGATAACAATACTTGAAACTTAAAGGTGATGGAACATTGAGCAAAGAAATGGCTATACTATTTTTATTGCCTACAGACGAAGGTTTTAAATGTTAAAATTTAGTCTGACAAATGTTGAACTTGGTGGGATACTACTTTATCGGGACCAACGTGGGTTTAAACCAGGATGCTCCTTTCTCTTGCTGTTAGACCACTGTGAGTTGGCCTTGGATGCAATTGAAGATAAGCAAAATGTTGCTGTAATACACACACTTGCAATAGTGTGGCATTGTGTGCGATTATGCCATGGTCACGGTGTGAATGAAGGGAATAACTGGTAAAGTAGGAAAGATGCACATTTAATCCCCTAATGGCACCCAAGAGTCAACAAGGTAAAATATGGATTGCTATTAAAAATCTTCTAACATTGAGTAGAAGCTAAACACTGATAACCTCAAAATTGTTTACATCGTTGTCAATGGGGCCACCCAATGGTTAAGGGGGGGGGGTACCCACTATGGTGAAAATCTAAATCAAACCCAGGACCACACTTAAAATGCAATCAAACCACATAGAAGTAAAAATCTATGGAAAACCATGAAGTAATTATATAAAAGTAGTAAAACTACAAAAGAACAGTGGCTGTTGGCACTGAAAGACAAAAATGACAGGCTGGAAAACTAGAACCTTTCAAACATGGTGCCGTTATGCAGCAGTGAGTTTTTTAATAGTATTAGAGTAAAATATTTTTGCACATAAAGAGCCCCATAAAATAAACTGGTGTTGACCTGGAAAATTCGGATTTTATGGCCCAAATCCATTCAATGAAACCTTAAATTACTGTGTTGGGACTACTTAAAATTTCATGTTGTACTAACTTGAGTGCAGACAGAAATGGAATTTGAATTTAAACCTGGAAAGTCTTTAATAATTTGAGTATAAAGGACCAGAAGCTTTCAGACACTCGGTAATGTTACGACTGGTTTAGATAACGCAAACCCAATATGGTAACTATGTACAATATTGTGAATTGTTCACAGCAACGGTAGTCGTCGTATGATAAGACAGCATCGTGACGAGGAAAGCTGTAAGCCACAGCTGTCTTGGTGCTGATGGCAATAGGCTAGTCACACCTGGTAAGACCAAGGCTGACAAGAAGTGATGCTGCTGGCTGTTATGTTGTAAGGCTGCCAGTTGAGGCAGATCACGGGTGTTGCTTCTGGCCAAGCTGTCTACCAGGCTGTTTAGAGCATGACTGCTTTTTAACCAGTTTATGGGAAATGGCTGTCATTTGTAGTACATGGAATTCCTGAAACATTATTTCTAATGCAGTTGCTAAATCTCTAAATGTGGCATAACTACCCAACATATCATTAAATAGGCGACTACATAAGTAGGTACCTGATCAACTAGACTCGTGTTTGAGTTGAACTGCATTCAGTGGCATCGGTCAACCGAGACCCATCCAGCAGCCCGTCCTCCAAAGACCCAAGAGATTCCATGCACCCACCAAACCCCCTGTTTATGAATGGAAAAACGGTCTACACATGACTCTAGACTGATTTCGTTCGAACACTTCCGGAACAAGTGGTTCACCGATGAATTTTGTTCAAACCACAACGGTGTAAATGCTTCACCCATGTATTGGAAATACAAATAATCGCCAACAGAACATACACCTAACCTATGCCTATACTGTATATGCACAATATGCTAATATATTGTAATTTATATTTGAGAGAATTCCCATTTTGAATGAACAGCATGTAAATTTATGAATGCGTCTGTGGGGTCGACCGCTGGATGTAATAAACTAGTAGAGGACGGGTTGCAGCCGGAGAATGAACTGCGAGGACATTGATCCTTGGACTCGAGGTAACAATGATATATACTTTAATAAGTTATTTTGTAACGAGACATAACTTTTCTTTTCAGTTGACCATAGATGAGAGAGAACTAGAAGAGGCACGATGGTTTTCTAGAGATGAAATAAGTGGAGCTGTAGAAAGAATAACCTCTAATCCTTACTTGAGGCTCCGTGGTAAAACCTGCGAAGAATTGCTTATTCCCCCGCCAGGAGCTATAGCATATCACCTTATATCCCACTGGGTCAAGGGTACCCCTATTGAAGAGATTTATCACCATATTTACTAATATTCCTTATGAAATTGAATGATGGACTTTGATTTTTCTAGTATCTACCTAACGAGAAAGTTCTAAAGCAATTGCCATTTTTGTCCAAGTATTTTCTTAACCAACACTAATATTAAAGTTAACATGCTTAATATGCATTTTGGATACCAGATATTTATTTGTAATGTTGACAGATGCAACATTACTGTACATAAATTTCGTACATCAATATGATGTGATGTTTTAGCATAGTTTAAATTGTAGAGCTATTGTATTTATTTAAAATTTAACATTTTAATGTCGCTTCCCCTTCTATAAGAAAATTGTACGTAAATTCTAGTAATTGAAACTTTGCTGGGTAATTTTTGGGAAATATTTTTTTAGGAAATATCTTTATTTTAATTGTAGTCTTGGGTATAGCTACCATTTTCAATTAAAAAAAAAAATAAAAAAAAAATTAGAAGGGGATTATCAAAATTGTTAAAATTCTTAAGGGATTGGAAATAAATGGTTATAAAGTATCATGTATTCAATTGGCCACATTACATTTAAAATCTGAAAGTTTTGCCATAACTTTTCTTAATATTGCAACAACAGGAGAGTCGGAATCGAGTCTCTGAATATTGTATCCGTCCTGAGCAGCTGCTAATTTAGGGTCCAGTGGTAGACATGCCAGAAGAGGAACGTCATATTTCTTGGCTAAGTATTCCCCAGCCCCTGAGGAAAAAACTGGGCTCACATCCTGAAAATTAAAATTAATTTTTAATTCCATTAATAAAAGTTTTCAATGTCTAAATATGGCATGATTAATATTAACAAATGGTTTTCAATAAGTTACTCTAAATATCTGAAGTGAAATCTTCCCCATTTTACACATGAGGGTATGGAACAAAAGCATGACCCAGAAATGCTGAGAACACAGGATAAAGAGAGGCACCCTTGCCCCTCCCCAATCCCCATTTTCACAACCCAGGTGAGTTGGGGGAAATTGTCATCATTATGAACTCTCTGCGAATGACCTAAATTTTCCCTCCTTCCACTTTGACATTTTGTGCATCTATATTCTGGCCTAATCATTTCCAAATATTTACCTTTTCTGAATCTAAACTAGTCCAATATTTATTTTTATACTAGCTGTACCCAGCCACACATGCACGTTGCCAAGTCACAGCAACCCTACCCGTCCTCCCAACCATTCTCCTCTTCCTCCATCCCCACCATTCCCCACTCCCTCGTTTGATGCGTTCACAAATGGCGTGATATTCCCATCACTGAAAAGTAAGAAGTTAAATGAAATTAAAAAAAAAAACATGGTATGGTAAACGCAGCTCAATTCAAAGTCATATAGATAAAGGTTTTTACAAAATGTAGGGAAGGGGTGGGGGGGGGGGGGTCAAGGATGGAATGAGACATTGGTAACAAACCGAAAGAATCTAGTAGGAGAGAGAACCGTACCGAAAGAGGTTTCACCTTCCTACTGTTCTGAAATGCCTTTTCCTTGAATACTCCATTTCCGTCTTCACCTACGGGTCCAAGTCTACAGATGGTGTAGGCTACTGTTGTTTTTTCCTGACCACACCTGTGTTGCCTGCCTCTGGAAACCAGCATCTTCACGGCAGAACTTTATGCTATTTTTAATGCTCAACAGCTTTCTCGCTGTCAATCCTCCTTTGTTGTTGTAGTTTACTTGCAGTGCCCTCATAACTAGTCATTTTAAGTCCATACTGTGGTAATTGAAATTCAACATTGGCTGTTTATCTCCAGCAGGTTTAAGATGGTAGTTTTGCTGGGTTCCCAGCCATATTGGCATTTCCTTAACCCTTGTGCTGCTAAGGGCCTTAAGCTGCTCTGGGTTATTTGGCCTGTCACCCACAAGCGCACAAATTTTTTTCTTAACCTGTTAATTTGTTCCCTAACCAAGAGAAAAATTTAATTGTACATAGGGGAGGGCATAGTTTGTAGAACATTAAAAAAAAAATCATATTGGCCTATTGCACGCTTCCCTGCTGGTGGCAAATGTTTGTGCTTGAAAGGCCTCCGTGTAAGTGAGCCTGTGTAGCAGCATGGTGCAATACTGGGTTCATAATGGGTCATTGTATGCCAGGAATTTTTGCCAAACTGTTGGTAACTGTGTCAAAAGTGTAAAACCAAACTAATGAAAAGTTGGTTTACGTCCTTTTTTTTTTTTTTTTCACCAGCTACATATTGTAATGTTCAGCATTCTTACGTCAAGATGGAAACTTTTTTTTTCATCCACTTCCCTAACACTAGACAGCCCCCACCATCATGTCACATTTATCAACCAAATGCATGTTGATATAGTAAAGAACACAATCTGGCTTGTATACTGGTTGTTTCGTTGCTCGGTTCACTCTTGTACCATCGTGAACGGTTGTCAGCAAGTTCACTTCTCGTCTTTCCACCTAACTGAGAGTATTTGATCACTTTTTCTTAGCTGGCAGTCACCAACTTAGACTGTCAAACACTGGCATTTCCCTTCTTGGCTTTACTGTGCTCCACATTCTAGTTCTATTTTCAGTCAAGAACCTAGTTAGCAAGGGACTTTTATAGTAGTTATACATGTACAAAATGTGGCACTTGTTCATCCATGGTGCCATCAGTGACTTCACCACACTACCTGAGAAACCATGTTGGTCTTTACTGGAAATGTCAACATCGCTAGCAAAATACAGAATCTTGTAATTACCAAAGTGTAGTTACAGGATGGGAGCTACGCTCTTAACTTGTGTAACACGTTTCTTGTTTCAGTCACACAGAACATAGAATTTAAATCCATATCTGGTGCATTTGGAGGGAATATATTGCTTGAACCTAATACGTCCTTTGAAAAGCACAAGGGATTCGTCAATTGCCAGCTTCCATGCTGGTACGTAGAAATCTCTGTACTTTACAATCGCTTCATAATGTTCCCGACTCCAAAGTCTATCATCCTGTCTGGTCTTCAAATCAAATGTTTATTCAGGTAAAAGTACATTCATAGAGGATTAATTACAATGTTGGATTAATAGAGCTAGTACATCAAATGCCTAAAGCCACTAGTACGCATAGCATTACTTGCAAAATGAAGACACCTGAAGAGTTTCTGAAACCTGTCTTGACATATATTTCCTGAACAAAGGTGTTGGAATAGTCTGATCTTTGCTCCAATAATCTGAGAACGTGTTTTACAATTTCATACAGTGCCAAAAATACATAAATTTCACCTAAAGTAGTGTTTTTCCTATGCTGTAATCGTGAAAATTGTCATCTCGAAGGGAAAGAGTTGAGCTGCATGAAGGTTAGTTTGGTGTACAATATATTCCATGAGCGGCTCATCATAAAATGCTGTAAAATAATCCATTTCACACATGTCCTCACCAGTATCGGGGAAAAAGGTCGGTAATCACAACACCTTTATTGTCAAAGGCAGGAATTAGAGGAACAAAACTGTCACCATCACTCCACAAAAGTACACCTGGTGTCCTGCGAGACGGAACGGGGGAGAGAAATTTTTGCACATCATGGACCAGGAGCTAAAGCCCATCCACGTAAAGTACGGGCGCTACATGAACACAAGGTAGAATCACGTGAACGTGAGGGTCTTGGTTCCTCATGTGGTGGCGCTTGGCTGGGCGAGACCCTGCCGACGTGACAAGATCTCGCTTGGTAATGCCACTGGCACTAGTGGTAATACTATGCTCTGATTCCACTTCACTAAAACCAGAAAAGCCTCAGTCCTCTGACTTGTCTCCCAAAATATCCTCGTACTCTAAATAAAACTGTGTGGTCGTGCGTGAATTGGAGTAGACACTGGGCAAGGTGGCACTGGTGAGCGTGTAGGCTGCGCAATGGGAGCAGGCTGAATCTCAAATTCTCACTGTGCTACTATTATTGGTCATTGTGTGTAATCCTTATCAATGTCAGTCATCGATCACTTTCCTCGCCATCGGAAAATAATTCGCTAGTTATTTGCTCTTAAATGATTGTGTGGTGCATGCTCGGAAGGCGTTTGGCCGTGCGCTCGCCATGGGTAACTGAGGCTTCTCACTCTTTGGTGGCAGAGCTGGATTTTTTTCAAAATGACGGCTGTTTACTATAGCCCGTGGGCAGTGTATGGGGGGGGGGGGGCCCCCCTACCCTGTTGGCCATTCCAATCTTGCGTGGTACTCAGTCATATGATGTGTTGGGCAGTATAAGGGTTAAGGGCTTCAACATTGCTAGGCACAAGGAAAAAAAATCCAATTTTTTTTCCCAAGTGTTTAATTGTATTCCCCGAGTTATCTTGGAGTTGTTCCGGGGCTTAGCGTCCCCGCGGCCCAGTCATCAACAAGGCCTCCTCGTTGCTGGACTGGTCAACCAGGCTGTTTGACGCTCGCAGCCTGACGTATGAATCACAGCCTGGTTGATCAGGTATCCTTTGGAGGTGCTTATCCAGTTCTCTCTTGAACACTGCGAGGGGTCGGCCAGTTATGCCCCTGATGTGTAGTGGAAGCGTGTTGAACATTCTGGGGCCTCTGATGTTGATAGGTCTCTCTCGGAGTACCTGTTGCACCTCTGCTTTTCAATGGGGGTATTCTGCACATCCTGCCATGCCTTCTGGTCTCGTGTTATTTCTGTGTGCAGGTTTGGGACCAGCCCCTCCAATATTTTCCACGTGTAGATTATTATGCATCTCTCCCGCCTGCGCTCAAGAGAATACAAATTTAGGCTTTTTAGTCGGTCCCAGTGGTTTAGATGTTTTACACACTCCAAGTCGGCAATTTCTTCAGCTTTGAAAGAGGCTGTCATTGTGCAGCAGTATTCCACTCGAGAGAGCACTAGCATCTTGAAAACTATTATGGGCACAGCCTGAGCACAGGAAAAATGATAAAAAATTTAATTGTACTTGCCAATGATGTAAATGAGCAGAGAATTTGGCTGATGTTAGGGTGCTTGCTCAAGCATGCTGCATCCCGTAAGCATTACGCGTGGCATTCAAGCTGCCCGAGTTGCCATGAATATTTCTGTGGCATTATTTGCAGTATCTATGGCATATTTTACCATTTTTGTTATTCCATATATTTTCACATGTTATGTACATGTTATTGCATTGGTATTGGACATTTGGTAGTTCTGGAGACTGTGATACTGTGCGAAACAGTCTACATAGCACAAAGGGGACAGCACACCCCTCACACCATGTTGGAACCAATCTTTCGTTTCTGTAGCCCCTCGTGTGGTCTTGCAATGCACTCATGATGGTCTATTGCATGCATTCCAGTTGGTGGTAATTTCTTTATTTGGTGTAGATGAAAGCCTTCCCTGTAAGCGAGCCTGGGTGTGGGAGCATGGTGCAATACTGGGTTATGAATGGGTCTTTGTATGCCAGAGATTTCTTTGCCAAACTTTCTTACTAATTGTTTCATAACTTGAAAACTAAATGTACGGAATCATGGTTTTCTACCCGTTTTCACATGATACATATTGTGACTGTTCAACATTGTTACGTCAACAAGGAGGAAATATATCCTGGTCCACTTTACTGTTTTCTGTACACACACTACTACCCTACCTTTGTAATACATTTATCAACCAAATGCATGTTTGTTGTAATTCATAACATTTTGGCTTAAAGATTATTTTTTGTTCTGTTCACCTTGCCACTGTCCACCATTGTACCAGTGTGAATGGTGGTCAACATGTTCATTTCCATCTGCTTGATACCTGCTTGATGGGGTTCTGGGAGTTCTTCTACACGCCTGGAGACCGAGCCCAGGCCAGGCTTGACTTGTGAGAGTTTGGTCCACCAGGTTGTTGCTTGGAGCGGCCTGCAGGCCACTCCAAGACCGCACATACCCACCGCAGCCTGATTGGTCCGGTACTTTTTAGAAAATATTCTAGTTTGCTCTTTATGTACATGGCTGTTCCCACAATATTTCTTATACTCGCTCAGAGGATGTTGAACTGTAGACCTCTGATGTTTATACAGTGTTCTCTGTGCCTATAGCACCCCTGCTCTTCACTGGTTCTATTCTGTATTTTCTTCCATATCGTTCACTCCAGTATGTTATTACCACCAGTTATTTCTTGGCTCTCAATTGCCTACCTGCATAGCAGTGTCCAACACAGGATTTTTCCGTTGTTTTGCCTTTACTGTGCCTCACACTCCTGTTCTATTTTCAAGCAAGAACCTAATTGGCAAGGGACTGGTATAATAGTTGTGTATAATGTGGCCCTTGTTTAGATATGGTGCAAGCAGTGACTTCACCACACTACCCGAGAAGCCATGTTTTGTCATTACCAGGAATGTCTAAATTTGTACCCAAATACATTTTCATGTGTAACACTATTCCTACATCAGAATACAAAGAATTCTAAACCTAAATCTGTGGTATTTGGAGGGAATTTACTTGAAGGCAGCACATTTTTTGAAAAGCTCAAGGGATTCATCAATCACAAGCTTCTGACCTGGTTCGTAGAAATCTTTGAACTTTCCAATAAGGCCATTTAGTGCCGCACCCTCCAAAGCCTATCATCCTGTCTCATCTTTAGTACTTTCAAAATGAAGACGCCCATTTATCAAAAATCTGTCTCGAGACATGTATATATTTCCCGAACGATGGTGTTGGAACAGCCTGGGCATTGTCAAACACGTAATAAACCATTATTGGAGCAATGTTTCATCAACATACACAGTGCCAAAAACACGCATTTTACCTACAGTTGTATCTTTCCAACGCCGTAATCATGAAAAATCTGACTACTACTCGCCAATGAAATCAGTCATGTATTTATTCATTTCATGAACAATGTCCCATGAGTGGCTTATCAAAATATGCAGTGAAGAGGTCCATTTCATACATTTAATCACCATTATCAGGAAAAAGGCCTGTAATCCCAACATTTTAAGCAGAAGGCAGTCAAGGGGAAGATTTTGTTCCAGAAACTTCTGCCATCACTCCACACAAATACACCTGCTGTCTTCCAAGAGGCAACAGCTGCAACAGTGACGAATCAGTTACTAGGAGGTGAAGCAGGTCTAGCAACAGTAGGGGCAGGAAGGGACGATGAGGGAAAAATACTTGAAGATGAGGGGCTTTGTTCCTCATTGTTGCCATGCAGTGGTGCTTGGCTGGGTCACACGATGCCGATGTGACAAAACTTGGCAACACCACTGCCACCAACAACAGGCGTGGTAAAACTATTCCAATTCTAAATCGCTAAAACCAGAGTGATTCATCTTCCTCAGACTCTTCAACCAAAACATCAGTCTTGCAAAGTAACACATGAACTGTGTGGTTGGGCACGAAGTGGTATCGAATGTGGAGGAGTAGGCACTGGCGAGTCTGTAGGCCTCCTCATCCTTGTGGCACCCTCGTGTTCATTCTCACTGTCCGTGGTATCAACATCCTCAGGCTGTGTGTAATCTTGATCTATGTCGGAGTCGTCAATATTAGGTTCATCAATCTCATCAAACAATTCATCGGCAGCGTGTCCCCATAGCCTTCCTCCTACTACCGTAACCGGTGGTGGGGAAACGGCTCTGGCAAGGTTATGCGTTTGCCATACATGTTTAACACTTTCGCCCGGGCATGACGCAGCATTGCGTCACCCACTTTAAATAATCGCCAAAAATCAGGTTTTTATCAGATTTTTGGGGGACTGGTTTTAAAATGCGCGCCGATGTCTTCCCATTTTCTTTGTTGAGCCTCGTGCCCTCGGGCGGCTTGGCACACGCCGTGGGCTCATTGTTTTCGCTCCACTGTTGTGACCAATGTTGCCTCCCCTTGCATCTCAAACGTGTGAACATTTTGGCTATTTTCCGTGGCTCTATTTCTTACTGCGGCTTTAGAAACTATCTACGCTTACTCCACGATGGATAGTGATCATGAACAAGGCCCTTCCAAGAAGAAAATTGTGAAAGAAAGGCTTGAAAAAGGCGGGAATTGGGAGTGTAGCTGGAAGGTGTCCGAGCGCTCACTTGCGGCTAACGCATGGCCCGTCTTCAACTCGTCGGCGGTTGGAGCGTGACCAGGTTTTTTATTTTATATGCTAATGTTCCTCTAGAGAATTTTATTGCGAACCCATTGAGACCAAAATGAAAGACCTAGGACGAAAATTGAGGTGACCAGAGTGAAAATAGTGAAAACATTTTATCGCGTTTGCGTGCTCCTGGGTAACTCGTTCGCACTTTCTCTGTTTGCTGCGGGTAATTAGCCGGGCTTTTGGAGTTTATATGCATTTAGTGCTGTAGAGAATTCTATTGCGAACACAATGATACAAAATTTAATCTTGTAGGACGAGAATTAAGGTGACAAAGTTGAAGAGTATACACTTTTCAGAATTTACGCGCGCTCCCGTGACACCCTGGGTCCCGATATCGCACAGTTGAGAGGTGGCGCGCGGGGTACGCCAAAGTGTTAACTCATGGGCACTTGATAGAGTGCTGCCCTGCTCCTTATTGTCCAAACTGCATTGTCCTTCTTACATTTGTGCAGTCTTGTTGAATGTCCTGACTTTCAGGATGTGCACGTGTCTTGATTCCTGACTGTACCCTGGTCGTCGCCTGTCCCTCGGGTCGAGGGAGGCACCCTCGACCAGGCCGCGGGGACGCTGAACCCTGAACTCATTGCAAGGTAAGATCCCTCGATAGAATCCTTGGTAAATCAGATATCTTTGATATTGTTCCCCTTATGCACTTTTGTTCTAGTATTTTCATCCTTAGTGATATTTAGTGCCTTTTGAATATCCTGCACATTTGATGGTGCTACATAGTCTTTCCCGCTTTGCGTCCTTCTTTGATAATTTGCATGTACTTGCTTCCCTTTCTCCCGCCCTCCTCCCCCCCTTTTTCCTGTCAGAAAATGTAATACTGTAACCTAAATAAATTCATGTTACTTGTTTTCAAGTAGACTGTGAAAATAAGCAGGTAAATAGAAATAAGCATAAACTCCATGAGAAAACACCACCAATTTAACTTCAGGCTATGAAAATGGCAAGAGGGCTACTATTGATGCTGGTGCAGTATTTCTTAAAGCATGGCACTTGGGCTGACTTGACTGGTCTATGATACTTGCCTTCCCTCTCCCCCACCTCCCTCTAGGATTCATGTGTGGAAGTGAAGCGAGGTTAGCTGCATGCACCTGACTGCCTACTTTGGACACTCAATATTTTATGGATACAGATGGCTGACTGGTGGTCCACATAAAATGGCATGCACTGTGCAAGGGTTAAACTTGTATATGTGAATGTAACAGTGAGCTGCTTTAATATTCATGCCTGTTCAGTCATTTAATGCAGTTGTTCTTGCAGGCTCTCCAAAACTTCTGCCTCCATGCAGTCCCCAAGCTCTCATGATACCAGATGTGGGCCCAGCCAAATTGGAAACGACATTATGCATGACTTCTTTCTCTAGCTGCAATTGCTGTCTCTACAACAGAAGCCTCCACCAGCACTGTGAGAGGATACAAAATGCACGACGACAGCCCTGCCATGACTTTTCGAGTGCACAATGTCAATCACAGCCCACTCTTCCTCTTCCAGACAGTTGCCCTCAGTGTAAGGAAGGGGTCCCTTTTGGAAGAATGTGTTATTAATACTAACTCAACTGTGTTGGTTTGTGAGGGAACATTTGGAATTCTCATTAGTGCAGTGGCTAGTCCTGCACATATGCAGTGCATTGTTACAGTGTGAGCATGTGGCCCTCTAAAAATATAAACATCAGTCCAATGAAGGAAAATATAGTCCCAAGTACATTCAGTGGTTGAAAATGTGTACAAATTGGTTAACAGTAGGAAACCAGTTTGGAACTCGATGAAAGAAAGAAAAATTTGGGATACAATCTGAAAGAATATTATAGGAATGCTGGTGGTTAGACAGAAGTGCACCAATGATTCGTTCACTTGGCTGGTGGTGGTAGAGAGGACCAACTGACGTCATGGGATGCTCGGCGGTTTTCAACAATGCGGTAAGTGCAGTAATGTCAATTTTGGTGTGTTATTGTTATATAGTTAAGTGTAGTATATAGATATATTTAAATTATGTACATGTCCCAGTGGACGGTTGGTATTTAGTGGTGGATCCATCCCAGAGTGGGTATTGTTGAGCACATGTGTGTTCTACCAGTCATTTTCTGTGTTATTTGTTTAACCAATAAGAACCTTGTCTGTTAAGATTCCTGGAATTTGTGAGAGGATTGTAATGTATTATTCCTATAGTATTAAAAGTAACCCTATTCCAAGTAATACCTATTGTGAACTATTAAAATGGTGATAATATTTTATCTTGGTGTCTTAATGCCTTGATACCATGTGAGGGCACGAGATAACCTTTGCCCAACTATAACAATAGCACCACCCTGCACTTACCATATTGCTAAAAACCGCTGAGTGTCCCTTGCTGTCAGTCAGTCAGTCTTTGCCACCATCAGCCAAGTGAACGAATTATTGGCACTTCTGTCTAACCACCAGTGTTCCTATAATCTTTCAAATCGTATCACAAATTTATTTGTTTCAGAGAGTTCCAAACTGGTTTCCTTTGTACGCATTTGTACACATTTTCAATCACTGAATGTACTTGAGACGATATATTTTCTTTCATTGAACTGGTGTTTATATTCTTTTAGAGAGGAACATACTTGCACTGTGACAATGCACTGCGTATGTGCAGGACTAGCCACTGCACTGATGGGGATGCCAAATGTTCCTTTACAAACCTTAGTGTTAGTATTGATAACAGTCGAGTTATCAATACTAACACCCTTTTCCAAAAAGGAGCCCTTCCTTACATCACTGTCTCAATGCCATCTTGCTATATATACTGCCTCTAGTTTTATCAGATGGCCCATGGTGTCCAGCCACCATTTTCCCCATACAAACGGCTTCCAAATTGGCTATACAGACTGCAGTGTCCTGCCGTTTTCTCACCATATAGCCTCAGTGTCCTGACACTATCTGGCTTATCTGGACTGCCTCCAGCTTTGCCCTATGGTCTGTAATGTTACAAAACTAGCTTGCCATATGGATGGTCTCCAGCTTGGTCATACAGCCTGCATGGCCAAGTGTCAGGACATTGTGACTGCATTGTCCTGACACTATCTCACTATACAGTACAGTCTGTGTAGCCAAGCCGGAGGCATTGTACTGATGCTCTCACCATATGGATTGCTTTCAGCTTGGCCATATAGATTGTAGTTTCCCAATGCCATCTTGCCCTATGACAGTTTGGTCAAGCTAGAGGCAGTCTATATGGTGAGACAGCATCAGGACACTACAGACTGTTTGGTAAAATGCACAACTATCTACACACCCAGGCATCTTTCAAGAAAGCTTTGTTGTCATCAGCATGTCTGTTATTGGGCACTGTGCAGATGCCTCCTAATCTGCGTGGGGAATAACGTCTTGTTCATCTTTGATACATTGACTATAGGCTGCCCCTTTCCCTGGAAGAGATTGAATATCTGTGCTTGAACCATTTTTTTTTTTATTTACGTAATAAGAATCTTTATCAACACTTGCCAACACATTTTATACTAACAAATTCTACAGCATTTCCTAAAATAAAAACTTGTACTTCCCTCAGTAATTGACTTCATACAAACCCCCAGTAACATTAGATGTAAGATAAAAACTCACCCTTGTATATTTTTTTCATTTCTGTAAGGAATTTACACCAAGTTTTCCCGAGTGCTTTGTCAAGTTCTGAGTGTTTGATTAGGATGAGACTTGCATCTTGACATCTAATCAAGATTAGACATTGAGATGCAAGTCTCGTCCTAATCGCACACTCAGAAGAGTGTGAAAGACTGAAATTTATGTAAGGAATTTACACCAGCAAACAAGTGTGGGTTTTATCTGTTATTATGTCTGTGAGAAGATATTACCATTACTAAACATTTAATGTTTTATTTCTAATGCTTTTAGATATAAATTTCAGTATCTTATTTAGAACATTTATACATTAATGGTGATCTTTATCCCCAGAAATACAAAGATTCTCAACAATTCTGCTACTCTGATGAGCAATGCCTAAATAAATATAATGAATGTATTATCATCCAGCATGCAGTCTTGGTTTAAACTATCCAATCTTTTCTTTACAGCACATCATGTAAGTTTTAAGTAGTTTAACACTTTCGTCCGGGCATGACGCAATGCTGCGTCATCAGTTTACTGTCGGTAGTCTCGGGGATGACACAATGCTGCGTCGTCCACTAAAATAATAGCCAAAAATCAGGATTTTATCCGATTTTTTGGGGACTGGTTTTAAAATGCGCGCCTATGTCTTCCCTACATGCCTATGTCATGTTCAACACACAACACTGAGGTGGTAAGTACAAAATATTGCATTATTTTGTATATATTTTTTTTTTGTTCATACTTTCGCGTATTGTACAGGCAATATTGTTCTTCAATTGGCCCTTATATGCACATATCCATCTAAAGCATTCTATTAGGAACAATTTCATACCTAAATGAGCGCTGTAACACGAAAATTGAGATTAGCAACAAGTAATAATACTAAACATTTGTGGGCAGGAATTGGGAGTGTAGCTGGAAGGCGTCTGGGCGCTCACTCGCGGCTAACGCGTGGCCTGTCTTCAACTCGTCGGTGGTTGGAGCGTGACCAGGTTTTTTTATTTTATATGCTAATATTCCTCTAGAGAATTCTATTGCAAACCCATTGAGACCAAAATGAAAGACCTAGGACGAAAATTGAGGTGACCAGAGTGAAAAGAGTGAACACATTTTATCGCTTTTGCGCGCTCCTGGGTAACTCGTTCGCACTTTCTCTGTTTGCTGCAGGTAATTAGCCGGGCTTTTGGAGTTTATATGCATTTAGTGCTGTAGAGAATTCTATTGCGAACACAATGATACCAAATTTAATCTCGTAGGACGAGAATTGAGGCGACAAAGTTGAAGAGAGTATACACTTTTCAGAATTACTGCGCGCTCCCGTGAAACGCTGGGACCCATATCGCATAGTTGAGGGGTGGCGCGCGCGGTGCGCGAAAGTGTTAAAATCCGACACAGTTTAGATGGTTTAGAGTGTTACATAAGAATAAAGGTAACTGCAGAAGGCCTATTGACCCATACGAGGCAGCTCCCATTTACAAACACCCATTCTCATTAATCGCAGTAACCATTTGAAAGTAACTCATTGAAGTAACCAACATTACTTGTCCTCCACAGCTACAATGTTTACATGACAGCGTGTCGCATCCTAATTGTCACTACAAAAAGGCAAATATGAAACCATGAAAGAAAACCAGGGTCATTACATAACCAGGATAAATATTACTAAAATCTGATAAAAAATAATAAGCGATTACAAAAATAATGTCGTACTTACTGAGCAACACGGGCAACAAAAGCCCGACATGTTTTCTATTATCCCTAAAATGGGTATGGCCATCTTCTGACAAAACTTGATCTCTCTGCTGACAACACCTGTGAAAAATATTAAATAAAATATTTAAAGATTTAGTAAAAGTACAGACCAAAATGTTAAGCACCCAATTCAAATAATTTAATCCTTTGTTTATTAACACTCCAACCTAACTTGAACATCCGTGTACAACGTTGTGGTCTATTATGCATCTTTTTAATTATACAGAATTTATTATAGAGTAAATTGAAATATACAGCATCCAAGATCATGAAAATAAATAATAAACCTGTATAGCTGCAAGAATTTATGGGGATTTTTAAAGAATAGCCTTGTGTAAATTAGGTCAAATCATAAAAATCCACAAAATCACAGAATTTCCATATAAATTTAAATCCAAGATTCTAATACAAAATGGTAAAATTAGAACTAGGGAGAGAAATGGTGAGCATTGTGGGAGACCTTCCATTCCTGGACAGGACAACAAAGAGTATTTCCTATATTTTTTTTTTTAACCCTTTAACTGCGCGGTTTATAAATATGACACCCTCCCAGTGCGCAGGAAATAAATTCTCTTGAAAAAATTCTTTTGTTTTTTTAAAGTGTCAAAAACCCTTCCCTCAGTATGGGTATGTAAAAAAAAAAATTGAAATTGTACTTACTTTGACTGCTACAGGGTCCGTAAGTTGGTGCGTGACATCATCATTCCCCGTTTGCCCGTGACGTATGCTCCCGGGACCAGTAGGGCGCCCAGGGCGGGGCGCACCAGTTGCCGCAAATATATTTTTGTTCATTTTTTGCGCACAGTTCCAAATACATTTTATTTGTTTCTACGTGCTAATCCTATGTATAATGAACACGTACACTATATTATGGCAGACATCCGTACTATCTGAGGACACTGTTATGTGCATGACACTTGTGTACACATATGTTGGACATATTTACCATGTATCATGCTAATTTATGTAAATTAAGATCAGAACACTGGAAAGAGTACATGTGTTAGTGTGGGTGCGCGCTCCCAGGAAACGCCAAGCCCACCTTGGGGCGCATGTGCCGGGTGCGCGAAAGTGCTAAAAGCCAGGGCCCAAGCTGAATAAAAAAACAGAGGACAGCCTGCCAACGCTCGAGGCGAGAGGCAAAAAAACAGACACTGCCTCCTGGAGTATCGGCACAAACAGTTTCAGCAACGCCGCCAAAGCCCCAGATGATGGCCCGGCACTCAATGCCTCCACATCTTCCACAAGCCAATCCATGGACAATTTGAGAAGAGAATATAAGGACTCAAGGGTGCAGACTGAACCAAGGTTGAAGCGACCAATGCCAAGTCCGGGTCACTAAAACCAAAATGAGGCAGCCTCGGGGCATTTTTGCGGGTGACCAATCTAGCGCATTGCAACAACAAAAACCTACCATGCAACATGACAGCCGCTTGACCCCTAAGAACTTCTGAACAACGGGTGAATTGAAGAATGAATGGGGGAACAAGTCTCAAAGGTGTCACCAACCTAACAAGCAGCATGGCGGAGGCAAAATAGATGATCGTCACCCTGAGACAAGGGTAACGAACAACATGCAATCTTGCATGAGACGAGGGGGGGGGGGACTCGGAAGAATGATCCGTAGTAAACCCTGAGCCCTGACGGGGCTTTCCAGAGCCTGCAGGAGGATGTATCCCTAAGGGAAGTCCTGGCACTGGTGCTGCAAAGCCAGTTGATCCCCCTCAATTACTGGGCAAACTGACTCCTGTGAAGGATGCAACCTCAGGGGCCTAGGGGAAGACTACCGAATGGAACCTAGGCGTACCTAATGGGAAGCCAGGCAGAAAAGAGCTTTGAAAAGAACTGAAAACAAAACCCCCAAAAGTGCACCACCACAACAGGAGGTTAGAGGGAAACACGGCCGCCGCTAGGTATGCGAGCTGTGCAGCACCGTGCGCCCCAACCAGCAACAAACACATCCTACCTAGGACAAACGAAAGCACCAAGACCCCCGCAGACCCCAAGGGTCAATGTCAATGCCAAGCGACAGCAACCCCTACGGGAGTGAAGACCCGAAACCCCCAGAAGATAACCCTGAGACCCAAGGAAAGTACTTACAGGGCGCCTAGAGCACATGCAGACCCCTAAGCACATGCAGCCCGAAGTACAGCTTACTCCTGGCCATCGCTGAACACACAGCAGGTACAACCGTAAGGGCAAAAACCTGACAGGAAATTGAGGCCAGAGAAGACGTCATCCCTAGCCAGCTTCAAGCGACGAACTGCAGTGTGAGCGGCTGGCTCGGGTGGGGCTCAGGAGGCGGAAGTTCTTGGGCTCTGTTCGGTCTTGGATTGCAATAATCTACCAGTGGGGATTTGTTTTGAGATGCCTACCTTTCTGGGTGCCCAACCCTGGTTGATGTCAGACATGAATATACTCTCAAAGAGTAGAATTTTCATAGGCCATTGCTCCCCGCGCCTCTCTGAGGGAGCCAGGTTCTGGCTCGTGGTTCCCGGTAGGCAGAACCCTGTGACTGAAGCCCCAGACTAATATAGCATATATCGGTCCGATAGCTCCAGGGAGCCGACGGGGCTCCCCACAGAAAACTGTTCATTAAATACAAGAGTGCAGAATAAAAGACAAATTACTATCATGAATGTTACACACAGTACATACCAGCAGACAGCTTCTGGGGTGATGTCACAATTACTGCCCCATCTGGGTTGGTAGTGGAGAGGAGTTTAATGATGGTGAGGTGCTCGTCACTAGTCCCTGGTGGAGTGTCTATAATCAAATCATCCAATCGGCCCCAAAGTGTGTCCTGTAGAAATGCAGTGTTCATTAATTACATGGGAGCAACATGTGCTGCATATCTGAAAATTTAAGCAAATGGTTCCCATTGCCAGAAACAGGAAACTTGTTAGGCTTATGGAGGAACTCTTAGGATAACAACTCGGCTCCAGAATGCAACCTACAACAGTTTCTTAACTCGCAGATAATGTATATACTTATTGCAAGGTGAACAGAGACAACAGGTATAAGAAATGTGACCAAACATCTCATACTACTACTGTATATGTAAAAATGCAACAACAAAAATAATTGCTGGGGCACTTGAAAATGTTTCTTGGTGAATATGTATATAACTCTATATGCCATTGTATGTACTGTGTGTGTGATTACCTAAGTGTAGTTACAGGATGAGAGCTACGCTCGTGGTGTCCCGTCTTCCCAGCACTCTTTGTCATATAATGCTTTGAAACTACTGACGGTCTTGGCCTCCACCACCTTCTCACCTAACTTGTTCCAACCGTCTACCACTCTGTTTGCGAAAGTGAATTTTCTTATATTTCTTCGGCATCTGTGTTTAGCTAGTTTAAATCTATGATCTCTTGTTCTTAAAGTTCCAGGTCTCAGGAAATCTTCCCTATCGATTTTATCAATTCCTGTTACTATTTTGTATGTAGTAATCATATCGCCTCTTTTTCTTCTGTCTTCCAGTTTAGGCATATTTAATGCCTCTAACCTCTCTTCGTAGCTCTTGCCCTTCAGTTCTGGGAGCCACTTAGTAGCATGTCGTTGCACCTTTTCCAGTTTGTTGATGTGCTTCTTAAGATATGGGCACCACACAACCGCTGCATATTCTAGCTTTGGCCTAACAAAAGTCGTGAACAATTTCTTTAGTATATCGCCATCCATGTATTTAAAAGCAATTCTGAAGTTAGAAAGTGTGGCATAGGCTCCTCGCACAATATACACACAATATGCAGAGTAATTACCTAAGTGTAATTACCTAAGTGTAGTTACAGGATGAGAGCTACGCTCGTGGTGTCCCGTCTTCCCAGCACTCTTTGTCATATAACGCTTTGAAACTACTGACGGTCTTGGCCTCCACCACCTTCTCACTTAACTTGTTCCAACCGTCTACCACTCTATTTGCGAAGGTGAATTTTCTTATATTTCTTCGGCATCTGTGTTTAGCTAGTTTAAATCTATGGCCTCTTGTTCTTGAAGTTCCAGGTCTCAGGAAGTCTTCCCTGTCGATTTTATCAATTCCTGTTACTATTTTGTACGTAGTGATCATATCACCTCTTTTTCTTCTGTCTTCTAGTTTTGGCATATTTAATGCTTCTAACCTCTCCTCGTAGCTCTTGCCCTTCAGTTCTGGGAGCCACTTAGTAGCATGTCTTTGCACCTTTTCCAGTTTGTTGATGTGCTTCTTAAGATATGGGCACCACACAACAGCTGCATATTCTAGCTTTGGCCTAACAAAAGTCATGAACAAATTCTTTAGTATATCACCATCCATGTATTTAAATGCAATTCTGAAGTTAGAAAGCATTGCATAGGCTCCTTGCACAATATTCTTAATGTGGTCCTCAGGTGATAGTTTTCTATCTAGAACCACTCCTAGATCTCTTTCTTTATCAGAATTCTTTAAAGATTTCTCACATAATATATAGGTTGTGTGGGGTCTATGTTCTCCTATTCCACATTCCATAACATGACATTTATTTACATTAAATTCCATTTCCCAAGTGGTGCTCCATATACTTATTTTGTCCAGGTCTTCTTGAAGGGCATGACAATCATCTAAATTTCTTATCCTTCCTATTATCTTAGCATCATCAGCAAACATGTTCATATAATTCTGTATACCAACTGGTAGATCATTTATGTACACAATAAACATCACTGGTGCAAGAACTGAACCCTGTGGTACTCCACTTGTGACATTTCTCCATTCCGATACATTGCCTCTGATTACTGCCCTCATTTTTCTATCAGTCAGAAAATTTTTCATCCATGATAGAAGCTTACCTGTCACCCCTCCAATATTTTCCAGTTTCCAGAACAACCTCTTATGTGGAACTCTGTCGAAAGCCTTTTTTAGGTCCAGATAGATGCAGTCAACCCAGCCATCTCTTTCCTGTAATATCTCTGTGGCCCGATCATAGAAACTGAGTAAATTCGATACACAGGATCTTCCTGATCGAAAACCATACTGTCTGTCTGATATTATATCATTTCTCTCCAGGTGTTCTACCCATTTAGTTTTGATTAGCTTTTCCAATACTTTCACTATTACACTTGTCAATGATACAGGTCTATAATTGAGGGGGTCTTCCCTGCTGCCACTTTTGTAGATTGAAACTATGTTAGCCTGTTTCCACACGTCTGCTACGATTCCTGTACACAGGGATGCCTGAAAGATCAGGTGAAGTGGAATGCTGAGCTCAGATGCACATTCTCTCAGAACCCATGGTGAAACGCCATCTGGGCCAGCTGCTTTGTTCCTCCCGAGCTCCTTTAGCATATTTTCCACTTCATCTCTAGACACCTCTATCCGCTCTATGTTGTTCTCTGGAATTCTTATTGTGTCTGGTTCTCTGAAGATTTCATTTTGTACAAACACACTTTGGAACTTTTCATTTAATGTTTCACACATTTCCTTTTCATTTTCCGTGAATCTGTTTCCCATTTTCAACCTCTGGATATTATCCTTTACCTGCAATTTGTTGTTTATGAATTTGTAGAATAGGCCCGGTTCTGTTTTACATTTATCTGCTATCCCTTTTTCAAAATTTCTTTCTGCCTCTCTCCTTACTGCTGTATAAATGTTTCTCGCATCTTTGTATCGCTGGTATGTTTGGGGGTTTGGCCTCTTCCTATACTGATTCCATTTTTGTGTCTTTTGGTCTCTTGCCCTCTCACAATTTCTGTCGAACCAATCCTGTTTTCTGGTCCTGCATCTCTGTTTTGGTATGAATGTGAGTGTGCTACTTCTGGTGCTGCATGTTTGAGAAAAACAGTAAAGTCTGGTCAGTATCCACAATTGGATGCTGCAGTGTATAAGTGGTTTATTCAGCACCGCACAATTGGCATGGCACACTGTCCTGTCAAATCCTGTAAGATTTGGCAGGACATTTTCTTTTAAAGATTTATTGTAACCATGAAGTAAGCAGCATTACTTATAAGAATGTTGTAGGTGTGTAGACTGAAAATTTATTTGTATACTTTTGAATAAATTAAACACAGATATAACATACCTTTATCATACGTCTTATTAAAGCAGTTTTGCGAGGTCCTCTCCACACGACAGCTTGGGACCCAGAGCTCAAAAGGGATCCCACTGACAATGTTTTAATTTTGCCATAAGGAGATCTGTGTAAATTATTACAATTCAAATAAATAATATTATACAAGAAAAAGCTGCTCATGCTCATGGGGTCTCAATATGCAATCAACACTTTAAATGTGTAGAAGAATATGATCCCACTGATCATATTCTTCCACACATGAAGAATATGATCAGTGGGGATATAAACAAATATATAATTACAAAGTGGAGAATTAATCACTACCAGAGGGTTGAAACAAATCTAATGATGCTGATAGCTTCAACAGTAGGGATTGTAGCCAACCTGCCACGCTTTCATAAAACTCCCAATGATTTTTTTATTTTACAATTACTTATATTTTAAATTAAAAACCTGTACAGCTGAAACAAACAAAATGGGTAAAACAATATATAGTAAACCATACTATGTTATGAAAAATGGTGCGATGTAAGGAAAACAATAATATGTTGGGAAAAAACAGCATTATGTAAGGAAACACAGCACTATGTACAGAAAAACAACACTATGTAAGGACAAACGGTACTGTGTAAAGAACCAGTGTTGAATGTAATGAAATGCCATTTTCTGGGTGAGCCCCAGAGGCTCCCTGGAGCTTATCGGGCTAATGTATGTTATATTGGACCGGGACATTAGCTAAGGAGTTCAGACCTACCAGGGACCAGCGCCAGAACCTGGCCCCTTCAGAGAGGTTTCAGGGAGCAATGGCCCTGGAAAACCCTCTTGTGGTTGGGGTTTTCCTTATCTGCCATCGACCGGGGTTAGGCACCCAGAAAGGTAGGCATAACAAAACAAACCCCACATGGTAAAAAAACTAAAACAAAAAAACGGAGGTAAAAACTCCCTACAATCACAAGCAAACAAGCAAACATCACACTTTACTGCCGCGCCGATCGTCCGCGCAGCCCTCCCCACCCCGAGAAGGGGAGGGGGCAGCCCCGGACCAACCGCGCCGGCTTCCAAGCTTCAGTTCGGAAGCTAAGCTTCAACCAACGCGAAAAAACCGCCGACCGAGGGAGTAATAGAGAATGCCGGTGGGAGGGAGGGTTGCCAGGGAGCCTGGTAAAGAAGGCACAAAACTGCATCAAAAGGCCCACCTCGATAACAAAACTTCAAAGTCCCAGCACGACCACAACATGTGCCAAGACCCAAGAAGATTAGTCTGCAAGCCAGGAAGACCCCGGAACTCCAGAAGGCAGAACTGGGTCACACGAGGAAACAAAGCCCCCTGAACCCACAAAGGGGGCCCAAGAGGAAGAAACCTCCGGAACGAAACCAAAGAACCCAAAGGAACCCAGAATCGAACCAGAGAGAGCCCAAACCACCACATTTGCCGGCGGAGAACACCACAGAAAGGCAAAGCACAGCCCCCAGACAGAACCCTCTGGGAAAACGGTCATAACAGACCGAAAACCGAGGGACAAGGTGTGGGAGCAAGCATAACAGCCAGGGGACACTGAGCCCAAACCCAAAGGCCCAGACCCAAAACAGACCAAATGGAAAACCCAGTGTAAAATCAACACCCAAACGTTCCCAGAGGAACAGGCAACGGGCAGAAAAAAACAGAAAAGCAAAGAAACGACAACAGGATAATAAAAACCCCTGAAAAAAGGTGAAAACTCCCCCAAGAACCTCGCTCGCACACCCAGTCGCATGTAAACAAACCGCAACACTGCCCTAGTGGCCACGCCGGGTAACCGGCAGACGAAAATGGCCGCCAGCAGGGGCTGTGACTGACACTAAAGATACAAAAACACGCCAGCAAAAGTGGGAAGCAAGCAGACTGGATGGGCGAAAAGCGGCGCCCAAAAGCAGAAAACCCAGGCAGGGGCAAACCGCCCCAGAACTGCTAGCAGGCATCCCCCACAGCCCCGGGAACCAACAACAGAGACCCCGGGGCAGAGCCGTCCTCCAAGCCCTCCGCCCTTAAAGAAAAGCAAAAGTTCATGGGAAAGGCAGCAAGAAAGGGCCGCTGGTAAGACCCAGAAGCCTCGGCAGGAGGAACTGGCTCGAAAACCTCCATCCCCCAACCCGAACAGGGTAGACCCCGAAAACCGCCCGAGTCTCGGCCCCAACTAAACCCCGCCTGACCCCGAAACCCACAGACAGGCCGGAGCCGGGAACAGGGAGGGAAAGGGGCGAACAGCACCTAACCAAACGGGGCGGCCTCGGAGCATCCGAGTGGGAAACCAACCTAGCATGTTGCAGCAACTTAACCTAGCTTGCAACATGGATGCTGCCTGTACTCTGAACAGTAATAACATCAGGAGAGTACTGGAGAACAAGCAGAGAATCTCTCGCAAGACTCCGGGTCAAGGTGTCAGTGACCCAATAGGCAGCATGACGGAGGTAAAAGTGGCGACTGTCATCTGGAGACAAGGGCACAGCAACCAACGATCCTGTACAAGACGGGTTGGAATCCGGAAGACACATTCAATGGTCCCCCGAGCCCAGACGGGTTTCCAGGGCCCGTAGGCTGACTGCTACGGGAAGTCCGGGCAAGGTGTTGCTAACCGGTTAAGAAACCCAAACATAACAAGAGGGTAAAGGATAGCACTGAAAACCCCTGCGACGTGTGCAAGTTTCCTGTAGTACAGTGTTCTTTGTTGTCAACTTGCAATCCCTGGGTGTGACAGATGTGGTTGGGCACGTTTCTTTTCATCTGATTCCTCTGCTCATCTAGCAGTAAATAGGTGCTCGGGAGTTAAGCAACTTGTGAATTACATCCTGGAGAAAGGTCTGACTTAAGTGGGGATGGCATAATACTGTACAGGCTTCCTATACCTGACAACACCAATTATGTCCACTGTATACATGCTAAAAATATGATGTGAGGACAAGAAGAAATAACAAACTCACATCACAGGCTTCCATCCCCATTGTGAATCCAAAATAGGTTCATCTGCCACTCCCATGAGTAAGGGAATGCTTGGACCACAGACATCTACATCTAAAATTCCAACACGTCTACCATCATTCGCTAGTATCTGGGAAATTATCGCTGCTATGCTGGACTTCCCTGTCAAAAAATGCATAATTATGTACATAAATATGAATATTATGAATATTAAATGTTCACAACTAATAAATAATGAAATCCAATCATTTAACACTTTGCGTGACTGATAATGGATAATGCGTCCATATATGAATATACTCAGTGTTTGCACGCTGCGTGCTAAAATTTAAATATTTGTTAAAATTTCATTTATTGTTTGATTATTATGGGACTAGTTGTAAAATGCACACCTTTCAATTGCGAACAATTTGATACCAATATGCATGAATGAAAATTAGTACGAGTATCGAAATTAATTTTCGGTACTCGTACTCAATTTCTCAAAAAAAATTGATTCGGTACTTGTGGTTTTCCTCGGTGCTTGTAGTTTGTTTATACACATGTACGAGCTGAAGACTGCCAAGCACGAGCATGGCGCTTCAATTTACCAGTGTCTCCCGCCTAGTGATGATCGCGCTTCAATTCTTTGTGAAGAATTTCATTGTTTTTGTGCTTTTTTGGTTTCTGAACATTAAAGTTTTTATTATATATCACGCCATAGGTTCCAAGAAAATCAGTGGTAATGTTAAACTTAGGTAAACCTAAAAAAATAGTTGAGGATGACGATAGAGGAAAACAAGAGCTCATTCATGGTGAGACAATGTGATGTCTCACTACAGACAAATGTTAAAACATAGGGAAAAACAAGTGTCTATAGACAGATTCTTAGTAAGACAAGAGAGCAGTGAGCCACAACCAAGTCCTAGTGGTATGCATGCAAAACGTAAGAGTACGCCAGAAATGTCATCACTGCCCGATGTTAAAATGGAAGGGGACTCCCCTTCCAAACACTAACACCTCTCCTCCTCCCCCACTCCTCATCGTCTTTCATATGCCAACAAGAGTCCTTCATAAAGGTAAGGTACTATGAGTAGTCTTCTGTATAAAATGTATTTTTTGGGGTAATATTTTTTTGGGGGGTGGAACACATTAATTCAATTTACATATTTCTTATGGGAAAACTTGTCTCGGTATTTGTACTGTCTCTGGGAATGGATTAACTACGAAAACTGAAGTATCCCTGTATCCCTTTAGAGCATTCTATTGCAAACAATTTGATACCAAAATGAACGACGTAACATGACAATTGAGGTAAAAACAATGAAAAAGTGAATAAACATTAGAGTGCGGGTGGCGCATTGGGCCTTTTGACCTTATAAAAAAAATCAAATCAAAATGTTTATTTAGGTAAGGTACATACATAAAAGAGATTTTACAAAGAGTGATGGATTTATAGATAGGGCTAGTACATACAATGCCTAAAGCCACTATTACGCAAAGCGTTTTGGGCATAAAAAACTTAAATGACTAAAGCTTAATACTAATTGAGCATAAAGAGTAAAATGAAAACATGGAATGAAAACATAGCTGAAAAAGCAGCACAAATACAATTCTGTCGACAAACAGCGCTTTTTAAAAAAAAAAAAAAAAAAAAAAGACATTGGATGACATTAGAGGGGAAGGTAGGTTACAGGGAATTTATTAGGTATAGCTTCGTTTTTATCTTAAACTGGTTGAGAGAGGTACAGTCTTTAACATGGTTGGGAAGGTCATTCCACAATCTGGGTCCCTTGATTTGTAGAGCATTTCTAGTTTGATTAAGTCGTACTCTAGGAATATCAAAACTGTATTTATTTCTGGTGTGGTGCTCATGGGTTCTGTTACAACCTTCTATGAAGCTTTTGAGATCAGGATTGGCATTACAGTTTAGCGTTTTATATATGTATAATACACATGAGAGAATGTGCAGTGACTTAATGTCTAACATATTCAGAGATTTGAGTAGGGGTACCGAGTGATGTCTGGGGCCAGAGTTGGATATTGTCCTAATAGCAGCTTTGTGTTGAGTAATTAGAGGACGTAAATGATTTTGGGTAGTAGAACCCCAAGCACAAATACCATAGTTGAGATATGGATAGACGAGGGAGTAATAGAGAGTTACCAGGGCAGGGCGGGGTACATAATATCTGATCTTAGAAAGAATGCCAAGCAGTTTTTGAAACTTTTTTTGATATATTTAGAATGTGGCCCTGGAAATTCAGTTTGTGATCAATGAGAATGCCAAGGAATTTGCCATCTAATTTGTTACAAATTTGGATATTTTTTATTTTGAGATTTATTTGATTAGAGGATTTATTGCCAAACAGAATATAGAAAGTTTTGTCAATGTTAAAGGTGAGTTTGTTGGCAGTTAGCCAAAGGTGGACTTTATTTAGCTCAGTATTTACTGTGGCATTTAGAGCAAGGGGGTCAGGACTGGCGTAAATGAAGGTTGTGTCATCAGCAAATAGAATTGGTTTGAGGTGTAGGGAGGCATTTGGAAGGTCATTAATGTAGATGAGAAAGAGGAGAGGGCCAAGTATGCTGCCCTGAGGAACACCAATGTTGATGGGTAGGGTGGGAGAAATTGAATTATTCACAGAAACATACTGGAGCCTGTCAGTAAGGTAGGATTTGAGGTATTGCAGGGAGTGTCCTCTGACTCCATAATGATGTAGTTTAAGAAGAAGGTTTTGGTGGTTGACAGCGTCAAAAGCTTTACGCAGGTCCACAAATAACCCAACAGGGAACTCATTTTTATCAAGAGCTGTATGAATCGAGTTAAGCATACTAATAAGTGCATCGCTAGTGCTTTTTTTGGGTCTGAAGCCATATTGGCATTTATGTGCATATATCCCTTTAGAGAATTCTATTGTGAACAATTTGATACCAAAATGAACGACATAGCACAAAATTTGAGGTGGGAAAAGTGAAGAAGAGTATATACATTTTAGTGTGGGTACGTGCTCACTGGAAATGCTCAGTCGACCTTGGGATGTGCTGGGGGGTCGCGCGAAGTGTTAAATACCATAGTTAAGTAAATATTTAAAATATATACAGAATAAAGATAATTTGCAATATTGGAAAAAATAGCTTTATAGGGACCATCAAATAGCACTTACCAACTGCTAGTTTCTCACCTTGTCGCATACCCTGACTACCACCACATGGCAGCACTCTTGCCATCAGCAGGTTACAAGCTTTGAGCCTCTATTACATTTTACCCACACAAACAGAACTCTGAACACGGGAAAATTAAAGCTGTGAGCAACCTCATCCAACAGCCTGGTTGACCACCAACCCAAAGGCCTGGTTGGAGACCGGGCCACAGGATTGTTGATCCTCGGAATCATTGAAGGGTAAATGAAAGGTAAAGTTAAACACAGTTGTTAATAGGGTAGAAATAAAGAATATATGAGCATTACATACCTACACCTCCTTTTCCAGAAAGCACCAAGATCTTGCGTTTTATTGCTCTTAATCTTGTATCAATGATTTCCTGTTCTGGGTCTGGTTTGCTCACTAAAACAGAAAACAGTGGTATATATTTAGCTTCTCAAACTATTACAAACAGTTACTATTAAACTATATTATTTCATAACACGTGCAATATTTATTTTTATTACCCAATTAGTAAAAGGGACAGAAAAATTTATCTAAACAATAGCACCTTGAATATCTGGACTACATTGCACCAGAGCTGCTCCACAATTTGAGAGGAATTCATATTTTGGCATATAAAGCCATTTTGATTATAAAAAAAATGCATGAGTTATAAAAAATAATAGAACACATCATGTAGATGTGCTATATTACTTGTGTCTGAGGTCTCAGCTCCTGCTCCACTTGGGTCTTAGCAAATTCAGTGGGGCAATCTAAAAATATCACCCCACAGAATTTACAGTATTACTGTATAATATACACTACTATACTGTTAGAAATTATTAAATTATAAATGATTAAAAGAATTTTAGCAGATACAGTATTGCATTGGGAATCACTTGCTAAATTTGTTTTTCGTTTTTCGTTTTATTTATCTTGCTGTTGTCCGTTTTGTTTTGCTCTACTTTTCTGGTGGTCTTTCTTGGTCTGAGTGACCTAGTATCCTTAGCTCCCTATGCCTTTCTAGACGAGGCCAGATTTTTAACCTCTGGTCCCCAGGAGGCTTTCAATGACTCACGAGGGCCTGGTGTGATTAGAATTAGGGTAGGTGGAGCTGTCCAGGTTGCTAGCAACAGGGAGCCATGTTATGAGTCCTCCCCAGAATTACTACAGTACATTCCTGTACTGTATCTCTGTCTAGTCAAATTCCTGGGACTCATCAATATGGAAAATAGATTGGTTATAGGAATTCAATTATAATAAATTTCACTTTACTTCCCTAAAATATGACAATAAAATATAGTGTGCTATATTGGTACAATGGTTCAAGATGTCAACACACAATACCTTCAGAAAGGCATAGCTCTCTACCAGGACATCCTTTACACACGTCTGCACACCCAGCCTCCTCCTAAAAAAAAAAAAAAAAAAAAAAAAAGTACAAATAAAAGAGCTTCATAATACATCTTGACAGTTCATAAACTTCACAACTAACAATTTCAATTAAACTAATCTAATACAAGCTGATCATACAGTATTATTATATTTAACTGTGCTAGATCTTGTTATAGTTGATCTTAAAAAAAATCCATTTGCATTTCAAGGTAAAACATATACAATGCAATACTCTACTGTAAACATTCAATTGCATCCTCTATAAGATGCAATCTGGGCCCTGTCCTCTGGAAGTTGAATTTTCACTGTACATGTGTGCAGAGCTAAATATTATTTATCTTAACTATAACAGTAAATACAACTATGATCTATAAACAACAGATATCACTGTACCGAATCTGCTGGGCATTCTTGTATTCCCACATCTTCAAGATCACCTGGTTCAGTCGACATGCTGCTAGTTACTTCATACACCTGACAAAATATACATTTTGTCATACTCAACTTGGGATAAGATTTTGAGTAGGATTAAGTAGGATTGCTTCAGGGAGCCAACAGGGCTCCCCCAAAGAAAACGTCACTCGTAATGAATAATAACCAAAGATATTTATATTTCATGTTAAAAATGTTTACTAAAAAACTGATTTGATTCTGCTGCTAGCAATAATTAATTTTGTGTGCACCCCACACTGCAAGTGGCAGCAAAAAGAATTACAGAAAACATACAACCTCCTAGCTAGACCCCTGTGGGCGCTGCTAGACATTGTCAGCATTTCTATTTACATGCAAAACAAGTATTGCTTGTACTGTAATTACTAAGCATAACAATGTAACTTGCAAATTCGGGTCGAATCATTAGATATTAGGCTATACTGTAGTTCTTTGTATGGATTTTACCTAAAAGTAGAGCCCCATGGATTTGTATCTAAAGAGCATAGAGCTTGATGGGCTTCTATCTAAAAAGTACAGTGCCTCAAGCTTGTATAGAAAGAGTGCAAAACTCCAACACCTGTGAAGTTTGGTCATATTGTATACTGTATAGGCATTTTCATAAAACTCATTTTCTAATAACTAAAATTGTATATATCATTAGACAAAGATGGGCACCCATTCCTCAAATACACCAGATGATCTAGTCCCAGTCCTTGCCTCAAAACAGACCAACGATCTTTGTTACAGTTCTTGCCTCAAAACAGGCCAACAATCTTGGTTGGGTTGGGTTAGATAGTATTAGATAGATTTTAAAATTCACTGGCAAACCTTCTTGGCTATGAAGTTACCTGCATCCAAAAAACATACATTGTGACCTATATCAACACAACCTGACCTAACATTGTCCACTCTGATGATGTATAGAACTTTTAAATTTAGAAAAGTTATGAGTGATACACCTGTGTACAATTTAACCTCATTCAGTACCCTACCTGGTACTTGGGTATAAGGTACGTGGGTATTATACCAAAGGGGGGTAACCTCGGTATAAGCCAAACATGAACTATATATATAAACTGGCTTCCTGTCTGCTGACACAATGAATTATTATTATTATTAATATACCGATTGAGAGTATTCCTAGGCATATACAGTGATAAGAAACTTAACTTTATCACTAACAAGAAACATAGCCCAAATATTTTGCAACTGGGCGCAAATCGTTAACTGTAGCCTCTGTTTAATTCAACAGAAAAAAAGAGTACTTGGTTGTAACAACGATTCTTCGCGGTGGGGATCGTATTCCAGGGACCTGCTCGAAACGCTACGCGTACTAGTGGCTGTACAAGAATGTAACAACTCTTGTATATATCTCAAAAAAAAAAAAAAAAAAAAAAAAAAAAAAAGTGAAAATCTGATAGTTTCACACTGTATCACATTAGGTTAGCCTCGTTTGACACTGTAGTCTCTGGGAACAGCCACAGTTGTATGAGGCCACATACAAAACTGTAAGAGGAATTAACAACAATGACAAAGAATTCTTGAAAACTACAAAATCAAGAACAAGAGGATATACACTGAGGAGTGTACACACTGAAGAAACAAGGCTGCCGAAAAAAAATAAGTAAATTTTACTTTTGCAGAGTAGACGGTTGGAAGGTTAGGTTAGGCCAAAACCGTCAGTAGTTTCATGCTATAACTACACTTGGGTAACTACAGTTGTGGTGTGAGGCAGGTCACATCATCATCATCACCCAGCGATACTGTGTAGGCGCACAACCAACTCATTGAACCAGAGTTATCAGACACATGTGTAGGCGGATAGGTTGTTGTTGTTGTTATTGGGTTAGGGGCAGGTACAGCACAGAGCCGTGCCGGAGAGACAGTGCTGCCAGAACTAAATTGCTGAAAGTAGCGAGCTAGTCAAATCAAATCAAATCAAATGTTTATTTAGGTAAGGTACATACATACAAGAGATTTTACAAAGAGTGATGGATTCATAGATAGGGCTAGTACATACAATGCCTAAGCCAAGTGTTTCGGGCATGAAAAACTTAAATGACTAAAGCTTAATACTAATCGAGCATAAAGAATAAAATGAGTTGAGAACAAATAAAAAAAAAGAGATAAAAAGGTGGGAACATGGCTGAAAAAGCAGCACAAATACAATTCGGTCGACAAACAGCGTCATTTAAAAAAAACCGACATTGGTTGACAATAGAGAGGTAAGGTAGGTTACAAGGAATTTATTAGGTATAGCTTCGTTTTTTTCTTAAACTGGTTGAGAGAGGTACAGTCTTTAACATGGTTGGGAAGGTCATTCCACATTCTGGGTCCCTTGATTTGTAGAGCATTTCTAGTTTGATTAAGTCGTACTCTAGGAATATCAAAACTGTATTTATTTCTGGTGTGGTGCTCATGGGTTCTGTTACAACCTTCTATGAAGCTTTTGAGGTCAGGTCATTTGAGTCACAAATATCCTAGACATGGGACCTCTATTAATTTCTCCAAGCGTCGGAGGTATACAAAGCCATCATGTCATTTCCGCCAGGCTCAGCAGGGGATATACACTGAAGTAAGACCTCAGCACCTGAAGGAGATGACAAACCCAGTTCTCGGCGAAGTTCTCGAGACACTACTGTCAGAGGTCACGAAGTTTGTCAACGACTGCCTCTCTGGGCTGATCCCAGATACAATTAAACCCTTCTTCTTCGGGGGTTGGAGTCAGTCCCATTACCGTGGGTAACACACTTCGGCGCTTTGTTGCTAGGGCAGCTGTCAGAAAAATTAGCATAGAAGCTGCAACGATGCTTCGACCCCATCAATTAGGTTTTGGTGTCCCCCATGGCTGTGAAGCAGCAGCTCATACAGCGCGAGCCTATATCAAGCACTTTCCAGAAAATAAGGCATTAATTAAATTAGACTTTAAAAATGCCTTCAACCAGGTAAAAAGGGATGTGGTACTGGAAGCAGTTCGAACAAGCTTTCCTTGTCTACTTCCCTTCGTTTCAGCAGGGTACAGTAGGGAATCGACACTGTTGTTTGGGGAACATGAAGTTGTTTCCGCAGAAGGTATCCAGCAGGGAGACCCACTTGCCCCTTTTCTTTTCTGCATGGCAGCTAAAGAGGTCACAAGCAGGTTGTCCAGCGAATTCAACATCTGGTTCCTGGACGATAGTACCCTGGCAGGGACACAGGAATCCCTGCTAGGAGATCTACAGCTGGTGAAATCTAAGGGGGAGGAGTAAGGCCTTACCCTTAATCCATCAAAGTGTGAAATCATCTCATCCAGCCATCCAATCATAGATGCAGTACGTATCTTATTGCCAGGAGCCTCAGTAATCGCTCCCACCAACAGTGTGCTGCTAGGGGCACCTCTGGGCTCGAACGCCATTGAGGTAGTCCTCGAAGCTGAACGACTTGAGGACAGCCCATTTCCTTTTCATTTTCCGTGAATCTATTTCCCATTTTCAACCTATGAATATTATCCTTTACCTGCAATTCCCCTTGAGTACAAAGATTCCGCGAAGCTTTTGGGGTTATTCCTTGACACTCGTTTGTCTTGGTCTCCCCATTTTCTGATCAGGGGAAGAAAGATACTGACAGTATGGGGCTTAAATGTTTATTGATAAAATAAATTTGCGAGGGCGGGCGAAGTGAGGGCAGAGCCCCTCTTTACCACAGTATTTATATGGCCCCAGACTGCCCGCGCAACGCCGCGGGACGCAATGGGCAATTGTTTCTTTCTCCCCCATCAGAAACATCCCTGCTTGCGAAGCAGTGGCCGTATCTCTTACCTCCGTGTTGTGCTCTAAGGCCCTTACCCTCCTTCGGGTCTTGTCCCATCCTTCTTGGGGGGGGGGGGGCAGATAAGCGCACTCTCCTTGCTTTACATTCCTCTCTCGTCCTGTCTAAGCTCGATTATGGTTGCTCTGCTTACTCGTTTGCTTCTTCTACTCTTCGCCGTTTTGATGCTTTGCACCATACTGGGTTGCGCCTCAGTTCTGGTGCCTTTCGTTCGACTCCCGTCCTTAGCTTGTATGTTGACACTGCAGGCTTCCTGTCTCTCCAGGACCGCCGTGATCGCTAATGTCTTCGCTATCTTGCGCGGTCCTTACAACATCCTTCCTCTCGCCTCTGTCGTGCTTTAACTTTTACCCCTCCTGCGGTTCCTGTTCCTCTTCACCACCTCCCTCTTTCTGTCCGTTTATCTCGCCTACAGGATTCTCTTTCCGTTCGTATTTCTAATGTTTCTCCTCGTGTTGTTCCTTCTTTGCCCCCGTGGAGAGTCCCTCTTCCGCGGTTTTGTACATCCTTGACCCGTATCACTAAAGCTTTTACCCCTCCTACGGTTCTCAAACGCCTTTTCCTTGAGCACTTTTCTTCTCACTCCCGCTCCGTTTCTGTCTTCACCGATGGGTCTAAGTCTGCGGACGGTGTTGGCTACTCTGTTGTTTTTCTGATCGCACTTATATGTGTCGCTTACCTCCGGAGACTAGCATCTTTACAGCGGAGCTTTATGCTATTCTCTATGCTCTTCGTCTCCTGCTTTCTCGTTGTCAGTCTTCCTTTGTAGTTGTTGTTGACTCTCGTAGTGCCCTCATGGCTCTCGGGTCCTTTAATCCGGTTCATCCAGTAGTTGTCGAGATCCAGCATTGGCTGTTTCTTGTTCACAGTAAATTTAAGTCGGTTGAGTTTTGTCGGGTTCCCAGCCATATTGGTGTGTCTTTAAATGAGCGTGCGGATGCTGCCGCCAAGGAAGCTGTCCGCTCTTGTCCCATCTCTCATAAAGGTATTCCATATTCCGACTTTTACCCGGTTATCCATTCCTCCGTCCTTACCCGTTGGCAGGCTTCTTGGTCGTCTGTTACTGGTAACAAACTCCGTACTCTTAAATGTTGTGTTTCCTCGTGGCCGTCCTCCTCCCACCGTAACCGGCGATGGGAAACAGCTCTGGCAAGGTTGCGTATTGGCCATACTCGCTTAACCCATGGTCACTTGATGGAGTGCTGCCCTGCTCCCTATTGTCCTAGTTGCATTGACCCTCTTACAGTCGTGCATGTCCTTCTTGAATGTCCTAACTTCCAGGACGAGCGTGTGTCTTGCTTTCCGACCGCCCCTTGCGGTCACCTGTCCCTCAATAGAATTCTTGGTGACTCGGATACTTTTAATATCGTTCGCCTTATGCGTTTTTGTTCTCGCATTGGCATCCTTGGTGATATTTAGCGCCCTCTGATTATTCTGCGCATTTGATGGTGCTACATAGCCTTCCCGGTTTGGTGCCTTCTTTGGATAATTACTTACTTACTTTACCTGCAATTTTTGTTTATGAATTTATAGAATAGACGCAGGACGGCGGGTTCTGTTTTACATTTGTCTGCAATCACTTCTTCAAAATTTCTTTCTGCAGTGGAATTTCTTTCTTCTTTAGTGGAAGACATTAATGCTCAAGCTCCCTTGACAATCATCACTCCCCGACAAAAAAGTTTCGGCCAATTGATAACTATAATATCAAAAGGGTTTTGGCCAATTGATAATAATAATACACAAAAATCGATCATTTGTGGTCAGCAACTCCAGTAGTAATGATACGCAAAGATCAATATATAAGCATAAAGTAAGGCTTTTTATTCCTCACTCGCCGCTCGCCGGTCCCCAAGTGTCCCGCTGTCCGCAGCTAATACTTTGCCCAGTCTAGGTGCTAGTAAGCCCTACTTGTAGTCACACCCCCTTCTCCTTATCCATTAGGTCTTTTACGGCCTCTTGGCCGGGTACATTACGTGTTATGTGGTCTCTCACTTATTAGTTATTCTTTGTGTCCTGCCTGTTATATCCTAGTGTTGTATAATTACTACACATTTGCACTCGGCCTTAATTCTAGTACCAGTTAACCTTTAGGTTTCTGCAGAATTAGTTTCCATGTCACTATAGGCTAAGGTCTCATACTTACTACGGGTGTACCTTTAAGTTAAATCTAGTCCTTGGAATTGTTACTGTTAATTCTTACTTTATATATTTACTTTATATATTTACTTTATATATTTTAATATAAACGTTATATATTCCTTAAATTATATTTGAAACTTTGTATATTTACATGTTCAATATTAAGTTTTATATAATATCAACTTTGTTAAGTCTATAATATAAACCGTGTTTAATATAAACTTTATATAATTACTTACTTTATGTGAACTTTATATATTTACATGTTCTGCAGAATTTAATCTTCAATAAACTTTAACGCCCCATACTGCCAGTATCTTTCTCCCCCTGGACAGAAAAGTAAGGCTTTTTATTCCTCAAAGAGACAGAAAAAGTGTAAGTTGAGTGTTAAGGTGTGAGTGCGGAAGGCTGACTAAGATTCTCAATTCAGTTTGCTAATACACTCTCGAACCCATTGTTGATGTGACGACTTATATTGAATTTTGTAACTAGCTCATCAAGATTGTAACTAGCTTAGCTAAATGAATTGTGGGGGTTCAGTCCCTGAGCCCATTATGTGCCTCTGTAACCCTTTCCACTACCGCCCACAAGATGGGTATGGGGTACACAATAAATGAACTAGTTTTTATTTGAGTTTAGTTCATTTATAATGCACCCCATACCCATCTTGTGGGCGTAGTGGACTAAACTAACTAACAGCCCGAAACGCTGCGCGTACTAGTGGCTTTACAAGATTGTAATTTCCATATTATGTATCCTCACATTCCCAATGTACCTTCTTGTATATGCATAAATAAATAAATAAGTAAATAAATAAATAAATAAATAAAAACTAATACCCACTCCCCCCCCCCAGGCCACAACTGATGGCTTGTTTACATTGAGCCGTTGCAGATGTACAATAACACATGACACCATACACTCTATATTACCTCACTATTATACTCTACACTCACCACTATATCATTTATGATGACAATTATTATAATACAGTAAAGGGATAGTGTAAATGAGTGTCATGAGACCGGTGAGTGGCGGAGAAATGCGGTGTGTGAGGTGTGGCGGGTGTCGTCAGCTGACGCTTATCAGCGGCGGTGATGGTGGTTGATAGTTGTGTGTGAGGGACGGCAGGCACCACACTCCTCCAGGTACTGTGAGGGACGGCAGGCACCACACTCCTCCAGGTACTGTGAGGGACGGCAGGCACCACACTCCTCCAGGTACTGTGAGGGACGGCAGGCACCACACTCCTCCAGGTACTGTGAGGGACGGCAGGCACCACACTCCTCCAGGTACTGTGAGGGACGGCAGGCACCACACTCCTCCAGGTACTGTGTGTGAGGGAGGCAGGCACCACACTTCTCCAGGTACTGTGTGTGAGGGACGGCAGGTACCACACTCCTCCAGGTACTGTGTGTGAGGGACGGCAGGCACCACACTCCTCCGGGTACTGTGAGGGACGGCAGGCACCACACTCCTCCAGGTACTGTGTGTGAGGGAGGCAGGCACCACACTCCTCCAGGTACTGTGAGGGACGGCAGGAACCACACTCCTCCAGGTACTGTGTGTGAGGGAGGCAGGCACCACACTCCTCCAGGTACTGTGAGGGACGGCAGGAACCACACTCCTCCAGGTACTGTGTGTGAGGGACGGCAGGTACCACACTCCTCCAGGTACTGTGTGTGAGGGAGGCAGGCACCACACTCCTCCAGGTACTGTGAGGGACGGCAGGAACCACACTCCTCCAGGTACTGTGAGGGACGGCAGGCACCACACTCCTCCGGGTAGTGTGAGGGACTGCAGGCACCACACTCCTCTGGGTAGTGTGAGGGACGGCAGGTACCACACTCCTCCAGGTTGTGTGTGAGGGAGGCAGACACCACACTCCTCCAGGTACTGTGAGGGACGGCAGGCACCACACTCCTCCAGGTACTGTGTGTGAGGGAGGCAGGCACCACACTCCTCCAGGTACTGTGTGTGAGGGAGGCAGGCACCACACTCCTCCAGGTACTGTGTGTGAGGGAGGCAGGCACCACACTCCTCCAGGTACTGTGTGTGAGGGAGGCAGGCACCACACTCCTCCAGGTACTGTGAGGGACGGCAGGCACCACACTCCTCCAGGTACTGTGTGTGAGGGAGGCAGGCACCACACTCCTCCAGGTACTGTGAGGGACGGCAGGCACCACACTCCTCCAAGTACTGTGTGTGAGGGAGGCAGGCACCACACTCCTCCAGGTACTGTGTGTGAGGGACGGCAGGCACCACACTCCTCCAGGTACTGTGAGGGACGGCAGGCACCACACTCCTCCAGGTACTGTGTGTGAGGGAGGCAGGCACCACACTCCTCCAGGTACTGTGAGGGACGGCAGGAACCACACTCCTCCAGGTACTGTGAGGGACGGCAGGCACCACACTCCTCCGGGTAGTGTGAGGGACGGCAGGCACCACACTCCTCCGGGTAGTGTGAGGGACGGCAGGCACCACACTCCTCCGGGTAGTGTGAGGGACGGCAGGCACCACGCTCCTCTGGGTAGTGTGAGGGACGGCAGGCACCACACTCCTCCGGGTAGTGTGAGGGACGGCAGGCACCACACTGCTACGGGTAGTGTGTGTGTGTGAGGGACGGCAGGCACCACACTCCTCTGGGTAGTGTGAGGGACGGCAGGCACCACACTGCTCCGGGTAGTGTGTGTGTGTGAGGGACGGCAGGCACCACACTCCTCTGGGTAGTGTGAGGGACGGCAGGCACCACACTCCTCCGGGTAGTGTGAGGGACGGCAGGCACCACACTCCTCCGGGTAGTGTGAGGGACGGCAGGCACCAACAATCGGAGAAGCAACATAACTGTTGCTTCTCCCATTCCTAATTTGACTTTTGTGTCACAGAACAGATGACATCCCTGGAAGATTTTTATGTTTAGATTTGTTTGCCTTTTTCTGTGAGTAATTTGGTTGCGGCCATAATTTTTAACGTGGAGATAGTGTTTTACACTATCTAGAAATATTCTGTATTAGCCCTATTGTATTTTTTTTTGGAATTGAAAGCAAGATGCTGCTCTCTTCAAAGTTTCTTCTCTGGGTATCCTTTTAAAATATTACCCATATGATGACTTCTTGTTCATCTGAGACAAATAAAAAAATAAATAAATAAATAAATGTTTATTTAGTTAAGGTACATACATAAAGAGATTTTACAAAGTTTGTTGGGTTAATAGATAGAGCTAGTACATACAATGCCTAAAGCCACTATTGCGCAAAGCGTTTCGGGCAGGAAAAACATTAATGACTAAAGCTTAAAACTAATGGGTAAAAAGAATAAAATGTGTTGAGAACAAATAAAAATAGAGGTAAAAGAGGGGGGAACTCGGTTGAAAAAGCAGCACAAATACAATTACAAATTATTACAGAAAATTACATTCAAACAGCGTTGTTTTGAAAAAAAAAAAAACATACATGGGTTGACAACAGAGGGGTAAGGTAGGTTACAGGGAATTTATTAGGTAGTGCTTCGTTTTTATCTTAAACTGGTTGAGAGAGGTACAGTCTTTAACATGGTTGGGAAGGTCATTCCACATTCTGGGTCCCTTGATTTGAAGAGCATTTCTAGTATGATTAAGTCGTACTCTAGGAATATCAAAACTGTATTTATTTCTGGTGTGGTGCTCATGGGTTCTGTTACAACCTTCAATGAATCTTTTGAGGTCAGGATTGGCATTACAGTTCAGCGTTTTATATATGTATAATACACATGAGAGAATGTGCAATGACTTAATATCTAACATATTCAGAGATTTGAGTAGGGGTACCGAGTGATGTCTGGGGCCAGAGTTGGATATTGTCCTAATAGCAGCTTTGTGTTGAGTTATTAGAGGACGTAAATGATTTTGGGTAGTAGAACCCCAAGCACAAATGCCATAGTTGAGATATGGATAGATGAGGGAGTAATAGAGAGTCACCAGGGCAGGGCGGGGTACATAATATCTGATCGTAGAAAGAATGCCAACAGTTTTTGAAACTTTTTTTGATATATTTAGAATGTGTCCCTGGAAATTCAGCTTGTGGTCGATGAGAACGCCAAGGAATTTGCCATCTAATTTGTTACAAATTTGGGTATTGTTTATTTTGAGATTTATATGATTAGAGGATTTATTGCCAAACAGAATATGAAACGTTTTGTCAATGTTAAGGGTGAGTTTGTTGGCAGTTAGCCAAAGATGGACTTTCTCTACCTCAGTATTTACTGTGGCATTTAGAGCAAGGGGGTCAGGACTGGAGTAAATGAAGGTTGTGTCGTCAGCAAATAGAATTGGTTTGAGGTGTTGGGAGGCATTTGGAAGGTCATTAATGTAGATGAGAAAGAGGAGAGGGCCAAGTATGCTGCCCTGAGGAACACCAATGTTGATGGGTAGGGTGGGAGAAATTGTATTATTCACAGAAACATACTGGAGCCTGTCAGTAAGATAAGATTTGAGGTATTGCAGGGAGTGTCTTCTGACTCCATAATGATGTAATTTAAGAAGAAGGTTTTGGTGGTTGACAGTGTCAAAAGCTTTACGCAGGTCCACAAATAACCCAACAGGGAACTCCTTTTTATCAAGAGCTGCGTGAATCAAGTTAATCATACTAATAAGTGCATCGTTAGTGCTTTTTTGGGGTCTGAAGCCATATTGACAAGAGCTAAGTATATTGTGTTTGGCTAGAAAAGAGTAAAGCTGCTTGTAGATTAGTTTTTCGAATATTTTTGACAAGTTAGGCAGGATTGATATAGGTCTGTAGTTGTTAACATCTGTGTGATCACCACATTTGTGGACAGGGGTTACTCCTGCTTTTTTTAGAGTGTCTGGAAAGGTTTGGAGTTCAAGTGACTTGTTGAAGAGCAATGCAATAGCAGGGGCTAAAGATCTGGAGGCTTTTTTGTAAATTAAAGTTGGTATCTCCTCGAGGGCACTGGACTTTGTTTTAAGGGAAAGGATTATCTCATTGACATCAGTGGAATTAGTAGGCTTTAGGTACAGAGACTGTGGATAGTTACCTGTAAGATAGTCATTAACATCAGTACTGGAAGATGGAATATCATTTGCAAGGGATGACCCAGTGGAAGAGAAGAACCTATTGAACTCAATAGCAGAATCAGAGGCTGAAAGCTGACCATCGTTATTGGAAAGGAGTGTTGGTTTGTTATTTAAAATCTTCTTTGATCCCAATATTTGTGAAATTGTGCTCCAAGTTTTTTTTAATGTTGCTCTTTATTTGGGTAAATTTATCTTCATAGTATTTAGTTTTGGCTCGTCTAATTATTTTAGATAGCAATAACGAGTAATTCTTTGAGAATTCTTTGGAGACGGTTCCTAACCTATACTTCTTCTCAAGGTCGTGTTTTTTGTTAATGGATTTAAGTATTCCCTTTGTAAGCCAAGGATTGTTAAGCCTTTTGTTTGTGACTTGTTTTGTAAGCATAGGACAGTGGGTGTTATAAAGGCTAAGAGTTGTTTGTAGAAAAGATTGCACTGCTAGGTTGATGTCCCCTATGTTACCTAACTCGGACTCCCAGTTGGCATTATCAGCAGCAGTTATAAAATTGTTTAAAGCAGTTTCATTGTGCAGCCTAAAGCTTAACTCCCTTGACTCAAGAGGTGGTTTCATAATGTTTAAGAGAAATGTGGGGTAATGGTCTGTAGTGCTATCGGTGATTATACCTGAAGTAAGCGGAGAGGTTATGTTGGTCCAGATGTGATCTAGAGTCGTAGCAGTACTATCAGTGATTCTAGTTGGTCTAGTGATTAAGGGTATGAGGAAGCAGGAATTCATACAGTTGAGGAAGCTAACAGCAGTAGGGTGTTCAGGCTCGCAGAGGTCAATATTAAAGTCCCCTGCGATAATTAGATGGTTTTTGTTCAGTCTGTTATCTAGTATTAGATTTCTAAGGTTTGAATTGAATTCAGACACATCAGTGTTAGGAATTCTATAGACTGCACCCACAGACAGGACAGACTCGGCACCCTTGGCTCTGAAACTGGCGAAGATATACTCCCCACAGCAGTCTCTAGTTCTAATTATTTTTAAGCATTTTTAACAAGGACCTTTATTGTTGAATACTGTAATATGCTGCTTACAATTAATTTGATTAATTAATAAATCAATGACAAATTATTACAATACACTATGATGTGGGTTGTCAAGCTGTCATAGACCACTACTTATTGTGTGCTGTTGCAGGTTCTCTGGAGTAGCAAAATGGAGCACCCAGTCACCAAACCTAAGATTGTGGGGTATTGGTTCAATGAGAAAAAGTGTCAGAAATTTGGAGTGGCAGATTTGAAAACAGAATGCAAGTAAGTACAATATATTGGCAGCAAGCTGTTGGATAATATAAATTTTTTATTAGGTGTTCTCTGTAGATATTACTTTCCCCTATAGTGTATTTCTGAGCTGTATCTCACTTATGTGGGTGTAAGGTAAGAACTGAACTATAATTGCTGTGTCACAGACATGATTTATGTAGCGAGGCAAGACCATAGGGATCTTTTAGAGTGTCTGCAGGTTCATTTAAGGTGCTAGGGAGACACTAGACAACAGCTCCTTCTTGCCCACAACCACCAAAAACAAAGACTGCAACCATAATAACTGATACAATCACGAGAACCTGTACGGGGCCACGAGAACCTGTACGGGGCCACGAGAACCTGTACGGGGCCACGAGAACCTGTACGAGGCCACGATAACCTGTACGGGGCCACGAGGTGACACAAGGAAAACATCCATTTTTGCATTGGATTTTGTGAAGATATACAAGGATTGATTGTAATTGGTTAAGCGAGTAATGTTATCTCTATTGTCAGAAAAGATATTCTTTACATTGCTGCATTAACAACCAATTGACTTGGAACACTAAAAATAATACTCTGTGGCAGTAACATCATTGGTGATCTGTTGTCACAGGTCACCAGGGGGGGGGGGAACCCAGGTCACCAGGGGGAGGGGCATCCCAGGTCACCAGGGGGAGGGGCATCCCAGGTCACCAGGGGGAGGGGCATCCCAGGTCACCAGAGGGAGGGGCCATCCTAGGTCACCAGGGGGGGCCATCTTAGGTCACCAGGGGGAGGGGCCATCCTAGGTCACCAGGGGGGCCATCCTAGGTCAACAGGGGGGCATCCCAGGTCACCAGGGGGAGGGGCCATCCCAGGTCACCAGGGGGAGGGGCCATCCTAGGTCAACAAGGGGGGCATCCCAGGTCACCAGGGGGAGGGGCCATCCTAGGTCAACAAGGATGGCATCCCAGGTCACCAGGGGGAGGGGGCATCCCAGGTCACCAGGGGGAGGGGGCATCCCAGGTCACCAGGGGGAGGGGCCATCCTAGGTCACCAGGGAGAGGGGCCATCCTAGGTCACCAGGGAGAGGGGCCATCCTAGGTCACCAGGGAGAGGGGCCATCCTAGGTCACCAGGGAGAGGGGCCATCCTAGGTCACCAGGGAGAGGGGCCATCCTAGGTCACCAGGGGGGGCCATCCTAGGTCACCAGGGGGGCCATCCTAGGTCACCAGGGGGGCCATCCCAGGTCACCAGGGGGGCCATCCCAGGTCACCAGGGGGAGGGGGCATCCCAGGTCACCAGGGGGAGGGGCCATCCTAGGTCACCAGGGAGAGGGGCCATCCTAGGTCACCAGGGAGAGGGGCCATCCTAGGTCACCAGGGAGAGGGGCCATCCTAGGTCACCAGGGAGAGGGGCCATCCTAGGTCACCAGGGAGAGGGGCCATCCTAGGTCACCAGGGAGAGGGGCCATCCTAGGTCACCAGGGAGAGGGGCCATCCTAGGTCACCAGGGAGAGGGGCCATCCTAGGTCACCAGGGAGAGGGGCCATCCTAGGTCACCAGAGGGAGGGGGGGCCATCCTAGGTCACCAGAGGGAGGGGGGGCCGTCCCAGGTCACCAGAGGGAGGGGGGGCCGTCCCAGGTCACCAGAGGGAGGGGGGGCCGTCCCAGGTCACCAGAGGGAGGGGGGGCCGTCCCAGGTCACCAGAGGGAGGGGGGGGCCATCCCAGGTCACCAGAGGGAGGGGGGGCCGTCCCAGGTCACCAGAGGGAGGGGGGGGCCATCCCAGGTCACCAGAGGGAGGGGGGGCCGTGCCAGGTCACCAGAGGGAGGGGGGGGCCGTCCCAGGTCACCAGAGGGAGGGGGGGGCCATCCCAGGTCACCAGAGGGAGGGGGGGCCGTCCCAGGTCACCAGAGGGAGGGGGGCCGTGCCAGGTCACCAGAGGGAGGGGGGGCCGTCCCAGGTCACCAGAGGGAGGGGGGGGCCATCCCAGGTCACCAGAGGGAGGGGGGGCCGTCCCAGGTCACCAGAGGGAGGGGGGGCCGTCCCAGGTCACCAGAGGGAGGGGGGGGCCGTCCCAGGTCACCAGAGGGAGGGGGGCCGTCCCAGGTCACCAGAGGGAGGGGGGCCGTGCCAGGTCACCAGAGGGAGGGGGGCCGTCCCAGGTCACCAGAGGGAGGGGGGGGCCGTCCCAGGTCACCAGAGGGAGGGGGGGCCGTCCCAGGTCACCAGAGGGAGGGGGGGGGCCGTCCCAGGTCACAAGGGGGTATTCTAAACGGTACTCTACTGGTATTTCTTCAAGTTTTCCTCTGCTTAATTGTAAAATACTGTAGAGTAATTTCCTTTCCATAAGAAATATATTATTGGATGTTAATGGAAATTGTTTGATAATGTATTAATTTTGTTTTCTTTTTTACAGGAGACGTGGAATTCATCTTGTCAAGGTATTGTTGACTGTGTTGAGGAGAGTGATGAAGGTATACATTTAGGGTGTTTGGGGGAGAGATAGTTATACATTTTATTCTTTAACCAGGAATGCATTAAAGTTTATGAAGATTGTTGTTAGAAAATCAAGTAACCTTGCATGGCTAATCTATGTTCTGAAATAAGAAGGGAGTGAAAATACTGTGTTACCTTCCTGAGGTATCCCCTGGGGTGTTTGTCAAGCCATGACTCGGGGTCCACTCATGATGGGGTGCATGCATTAGGCTCCTCAAACTTCTCTTCTACAAGGGAAGTACATTTTCAAAGTCTTATGTAATTGAATGGTGCTAATCTGCTAAGAACGAAACATTGGCATTTTATCAGGACCCTATTGTGGTGAGGGCATACATTTCCCAACCTTCTATCAGTCATACACTTTGTCCTGTTGCAGCATTTCTCCATTATCTATAGGGCTCCCATGCTTCCCACTCATTTGTCTTTCTGAATACTCTAACTCAGACTCTGGACACTGCAGCTCACGTTTCCCAGCTGGTCAGCAAGATGAAATAGTCATTTATCACCGAGTATGACAGAATGAGATGCAACTCTTTTATGCTCCTCCTAATTATATCTCAATGTTTAAGTTAAATTTTTTGTATAAGTTGTAAATGAAAGTGGCTTTGAAAACTGCATCCTTCCAAGCATTCCACTTGCCAGCCATTTGTCCAGACTTGTCTGAAATCTCTTAAGGCTTCATTGTGCATCCATTGTGTAATAGGCAGTTGGTCTGGTGATGGACTGAGAGTGTATCTTCACCTTTCCAGTTACATGGCAGGACTCTACAAAGAATTACAGTACTTTCTATGGTGGGGCTAAGGCCACACAAAACCCAGTGCTTGTACAAAGTTTTGAAGTACTGTGGTTGGTGATTTGGGAAGGACCCAAGTGACTAACCCCCTCAGAAAAGGGAGTTACACAACACTTTGCCCCATTTTAGTATCTTAGATAAGATAGTGTTGATTTTGATAATAAGAGAGACTAACAGCTGTATGATTTATTAGTTTGATATCATTTGTTAGACTGCTGTAGTATTGTTATTTTATTTCTGTATTATTAATATGCCATTGAATTGATGGAAATGACATTAGGAAGCTTGTTGAAATTGAAATAAGTTTATTGAGGTAAAATACACACAAAGGGAGGAGGTAGCTCAAGCTATTCTCACCCCGTTCAGTACATAGTGTTAATACTGTACATACATAGACACACATGACAAACAATAAATATATTACCGAACATTCTGAGAGATAAATATATACATTCCTCCTTTACACAAGTAGTATGGTATCAGACGTACACACAAATACTTTTATGACCTAGGTATACTGTATAGACAATTTTCAAGAGACATGCAGATAATTCAACAAAAGATTACAGTCTTGGTGCAAAATTCTTATCTCTCAAGAATATCATCAACCTTTCCATTGTGACACATCCAGGCTATTTGTTCAGGAACAGTCCTTATCTCAGTGTTTCTATATACATTAATCAACGGACAATCAAGAACATAATGGGCAAGGGTGAGAGACCTTAACATACCACATAGTTTACACTTCGTGTCATTATCATGAACACCTATCCCATATTCCCAGTAATATTTGTACCCAAGCCTGAGCCGCATGTACACAGTCACTCCAATCATTTCTCCTTTTACCATAAGAGAAATGGATGTTTTGACTCGCATACATGTAGTGTTACATGGTTTGACTTCCCTCATACATTATACCTCTCGGAAGCTTGTTAGTGTAGTATGGTATTTGCCTTATACTTGATTAATATATATAAATATAGTAAACTATTTCTACATGCTCTGAGTGCATACATGAGTTATTTGGTATTTCTTGTACCTTGACATTCTGTAATGGTTCCCTTATCGACATCCTCCTCTCTCTCTCTCTCTGTCTCTCTCTCTCTCTCTCTGTCTCTCTCTCTGTCTCTCTCTCTCTCTCTCTGTCTCTCTCTCTCTCTCTCTCTGTCTCTCTCTCTCTCTCTGTCTCTCTCTCTCTCTCTCTCTGTCTCTCTCTGTCTCTCTCTCTGTCTCTCTCTCTCTCTCTCTGTCTCTCTCTCTCTCTCTCTGTCTCTCTCTCTCTCTGTCTCTCTCTCTGTCTCTCTCTCTCTCTCTGTCTCTCTCTCTCTCTCTGTCTCTCTCTCAATTTGCTTCATGGCCATGACTAGACAGACAAGCAACATCAGGCACACGTGAACCACTTTACACGCTAGGAAGAAGCTCCATTCCACATTTCCCTGGGCAGGAACCAACTGGGGGTATGATAGGCCATTCTAGCTATGTCATAATGGCTATGTCCTAAAATGAGGTACCATACCAGGGGGGGGGGAAATTGTCCTAGTATGATAGCCTATTGTCCCAGATTGTCATTTGGGACAATCCCTCAAAACCATGGATTGTACTTGTGTCGTGGCCCATGGTTTCTTCTTGATTGTGATTGATGTAGTACTCCCTCCTCCCTGGTTAGTCCCCTTGTCCTGCTCTGTGGGTAAGTAGCTTCAGGGAACCACAAGGGGCTCCCCCCACAAGACTAGCATTTAATGTAATGACATGTCAATTTTTCTCATTCTTGATGAGTTTGGATTTGATCTTGTAGGCAGTTCCCAGAAAGAATTTGCATTTGTATAAATGTGTTAATTGCAGCGCTCTTGGCAGCTCTGGGTTATGCTTTCTTGAGATGCTGAGAGCGGCTTTGTTTGCTCCTCTTACTGAGGGTTCATATATTGTAATGGTATGACAACCAAGTCCTGTATGTGAAAAGTAAATGTAAATTAATTCAATAATATTATTTCAGATTGATATGAGTTCTCCCATGGAAGAGCAAGGGCCCTTTGACCTTGTGCTTCACAAGCTGACAGCATTATTTGCTCAGGCACTCAACTATGACCCTAAGGCAAGTTTTGCTATTTTTCTGTAAGATTAGTAATATGTGTAATACTGTGTTTAAGGCCATCTCAAATTATATTTTTACACCTCTTTCTGGGGGGGGGGGGGGGGAGGAAAGAGTCCCTTCGACTCCCTGGAGCTATCTAGGCTGATGTGTATATCGTTAGACTTTGGCATCAGTAAGAATGGAGTTCTACGCCTACCAGGGACCATGACCAGAACCTGGTCCCCTCAGAGAGGCACGAGTAGCAATGGCCTATAGAAATGCACATGGGATTTGAAGCCCCAGACCCCCATGCTGGCAAGCCACCCTCCAGTTCTTTGGCTGATGTGATTGTGGCATGGTTGTGTGGCTGCAGCTCAAGACTCTTGTGTCGTGCAATACCTTAGGTCCAGTACTGTTCTTATGGTGGCGTGCGAGCTGGGAGCAATATTCACAGGTACTTGGGCTGCATATGCTTAGGGTCACCTTCCCTAAGTGCCCTGTAAGTACTGCCCTAGGGGCCTGGGGTTATCTTTCACAAGTCGCCTTGGATCTACCTCTGTTCGTCTTTTGCTGCTTGGTAATTGACTGCCCTGTGTGTGTTGGGGAAGGGGAGGGGAATCCTTCATTGTTTGCCTTGGGGTAAGAGGTATTTTTTTGCACTGGTAGGGGCACGGGGTACTGCGCAGCTAGTTTTCAACTATAACAGCGGCCGGCTCTGTTCCTCCTGGGTGCGTTGTCCTCTTGCGGGATTTTTGTTTTTGTTTTTGCTTTTTCGGGGGGGGGGGGGGGGTCTGCTTTGGTGTGTCTTCCCCCAGTTATATTAGGATTGACCTGTTTCGGTGGTACCCCCTGCTTCATCCCCATGAGTGGACACATCCCGGGGGTTCAGGTTTTAGCAGTTTGTTTGGTAGCATTGTGCGCCGGCTAGCAGTAACCTGCCTGGGCTTACCCTTAGCGATACCAGTCTAAGGGCCCTGGGAAACCCCACGGGGGCACACGGGGTCCAATGGATGCGATCCCTGGGTTCCCTCTCACCTTATTTGAGTTTAAGGGTTGCTCTGGCCCTCGGCTTCGGCTGAGAGCATTGTTGCTTGTGACTCAATTCATCCAATCTACTGATGATGTTATTCGTGTGTAGGCGGCTCTGGCATTGCAGGCTAGGTTTACCTAGCTGCAACGTGCTAGGTTGGTTGCTTCCCCAGATGCCCTGAGGCTGCTCCGCTTTGCTTAAAAGGACCCGGACTTTGGGATGTTGGTCACGTAGGCTTTAGCTCAGTCAGCACCCCCCTCATTTTTCCCTTGCTGTGGTTCATTGTCCCTCCCCCTCCTCTCCTGCTTCTGGCTCCTAAGCATGTGAGGGCTTTGGGGGTCGAGGCAGGGTTTAGAAGTTTCAGAGACTCGGGCGGTTTTGGGGGGGTTTCCCCTTCTGGGGTGGTGACAGTCATTCGAGTTGGTTCCTCCAGCCGTAGCACCGGAGTCTGACCAGTGGGCCCCTCATCCTGCTTTTCCGGCCAACCCGGCTTTTTCTTGTGAGGCCGGGGCTTAAGAGGATGACTCTACCCCGGGTCCTGATGTGGAGGTTCTTGGAGGATGGGGAGGAGCTGACTTGGGGACCTTTGGCCCCGTTGGACCCCACCTGGGTTTTCCAACCCTCGGAGTGGGGCTTACTGTTAGGAGTGTGGTTTTCCTTCCCCCCCCCTCCCTCTGCGTAAAAGTTGGATTTGGGTGCGACTCCGCCCCCGGGTTCAGTTCCGTATCCCTGTGGGTCCTTTTTGACTCAAATCTTATCACCATCTGCATGGTGCACAGGTGCCTGCTTTGATGGTGTCCAGCTTGGTTGGGTTGGCAGGGGAGCATAATGTGCTTTGTCTGGTGCTGGTTTTGCCTCCCTCTGGCCTTGAGCCTGCATGCTTCCAGACTTGATGTCTGGAAGTATGCTGCTCTGACAGCAGTGTTTGCTAATGTCTTGGGCCGATATTTGGGCACAGGAGTTTTAGAGGTCAAACAGGTTATTGACAATCAAGTATCTTGTGAATGTTCCTGGTTGTTTGTGGCCTTGTGTGGCATTGGGTTCTGTCACAGCCGACTGTCTCCTCTTTGTTTTGATACCTATGGTGATGCCTTTTTCCTAGTAAGTGGCCTATTTTGTCCTTCTATGTAAGTAGTTAGCTTCAGGAAGCCTCAAGGGGGGAGGGGGTTTCCCCAGAAAACAAGCTCTGAATGTAATGAAACTCTAATTTCTGGGTGACATTGGAGGCTCCCTGATACCTTCCTTTCCCAAGGAGTTAGCTAGTTACATCATCATAAAGAACTGAAGGTGGTGCGAACCAGCTAACCTGATCTGAGTCCTTCCGCCTCCTCAGGCAAGGGAAGGGGGTGAAGTGAGGCAAACTAGCTTGCGCTAGTTTTATTAAATTTTGGCCGTTTGCTTTCATAATTGTGAGGTTTTTTGCATTTTGAGGCTGCGGTCTTGTTCTAACCACGCAGTAGACTGTTTTGGGTGCCTTTTTAGGTCCCTGGTGGTGGCAGACATGATTAACTTTAAATGTAAGGTGTTCATATTGCCACCTGCACCTCTCTGAGGGGGCTAGGTTCTGGCTTGCAGTCTCTGGTAAGCCAATAGAACTCTGCAACTGATGGCACCTAATAGTCTGGCACTGAATCAGTGAGATAGCTTTAGGAAGCCTAAGGGGCTCACCCAGAAATTAGTGTTTCATTACATTCAATGCTTGTTTTTTAGTTTATTTTTATATTTTTTTCAGGCTGTAACTGCAATCAAAATGTTTGAAGAATACATTGGTAAACACCCAGAAACTTTTGTAATGGATCCTCTCTCTGGGGTCTACAGACTTTTGCTGAGGAACCAGACATATGATCTATTACAACAGCGCTTCAAAAATGATGGTAAATTATTGCAACTTTCAAGTTTATTTTGGGTTTATCTTAAGGCATTGTATGGGTTATAAAATCTGTTTCTTGCAGTCCAGATGATTACTCTAATGGACCTTATTCTGGTACAGTATCTTCATACTATATTTAATGTGTTTCTCGGGTATTCACATTTGGGCGCCCCCAAAGTTGAGATCTGCTGTGTCCTTTGGATGAGGATCCTGACAGTCTGGCAGGCGATACTCGGCATCGGAAACTTTTCGGCTGCAGAGGGTTCCTGCAGTCACAAATGATCATAGGGAATTGATACACCTGGAGATGAAGTGCCTTCGTTTTAATCCTGAACTTTCTTATCCTGGAGTTCTGACTTAATGGTATTCAATATGAAATGTAAGATCCTATTTTAAAAATTAAGAGGACATTGTCATGAAGGCAAAAGCTAAAATTTGGATAACCAAATAGAATTTTACTTCAAGTTGGAGCGAGTAGTCGATCAAAACATGGATGTTGCAGACTTTTGGATGAAAAAAAGAGAAGAGAATAGCAGACAGTTGGGATCAAAGAACGTTGATAAGCATCCCAGTATATTACATTTGGTATAGTTGTGCCACATCATATTAATGTAGAATTGTAATTCAAACAATAGGGGCGGAAATTAGAAAAATTAAGTCACTAGGTACTACAGATCTTGAATGGATCTTAAGGTCAATTGAGCCCCTCATAAAATATTCTAGTGTCATCGGCAAAGAAGATGGGACTATAGTTTGTGTCCTTGTCTATGTCCAATATGAGGACGAGACAAGTACTGGAGCAAAGCACAGTACCCTGGGGGGGGGGACTATTTTCCATGGTGGCTGATTTGGATTTACTTTGTTGACTATTGCACTCTGGATCCTGTTTATTAACACTTTCGCTCACCCCGCACGCCACCCCTCAATAGTGCGATATGGGACCCAGGGTGTCACGGGAGCGCGCGTAAATTCTGAAAAGTGTATACTCTCCAACTTTGTCACCTTAATTCTCGTCCTACGCGATTAAATTTGGTATCATTGTGTTCGCAATAGATTTCTCTACAGCACTAAAGGCATATAAACTCCAAAAGCCCGGCTAATTATCCGCAGTAAACAGAGAAAGTGCGAACGAGTTACCCAGGAGCGCGCAAACGGGATAAAATGTGTTCACTATTTTCACTCTGGTCACCTCAATTTTTGTCCTAGGTCTTTCATTTTGGTCTCAATGGGTTCGCAATAGAATTCTCTAGAGGAACATTAGCATATAAAATATAAAACCTGGTCACGCTCCAACCGCCGACGAGTTGAAGACGGGCCACGCGTTAGCCGCGAGTGAGTGCTCAGACGCCTTCCAGCTACACTCCCAATTCCCTCCCTTTTCAAGCCTTTCTTTCGCAATTTTCTTCCTGGAAGGGTCTTGTTCATGATCACTATCCATCGTGGAGTAAGGGTAGATAGTTTCTAAAGCCGCAGTAAGAAATATAGCCACGGAAAATAGCCGAAATGTTCACACATTTGAGATGCGAGGGGAGGCGACATTGGTCACAACAGTGGAGCGAAAACAATGGGCCCACGGCATGTGCCAAGCCACCTTAGGGCCACGAGGCTCAACAAAGAAAATGGGAAGACATCGGCGCACATTTTAAAACCAGTCCCCAAAAAATCGGATAAAAACCTGGTTTTTGGCGATTATTTAAAGTGGATGACGCAATGCTGCGTCATCCCCGGTATTACCGACAGTAAACGGATGACGCAATGCTGCGTCATGCCCGGGCGAAAGTGTTAAGAAACTAAAAAGGCATCTTCCCGCCACACACAATGACGAAACTACGACATTGCTACAACGTTTGAACAAGTTTTAACACCTCCTCACAAGTTGTAACAACCAATATAGCAAATTGTAACAACGTTCTGTCATGAAAACATTATTCCAAGATGTAACAACTTTATTACAAGTTGTAACCAGCAACTAAGGACCAATGTACTCCTGTTGCTATTACTACACTATATACACACATTTTATATACCCATGTACAAATGTGTTCACCAGAGTGAACCTCACCACAATTCCTCCTCCCACAATACTGCTGTTATCACAATACTGGTCACTAAATCCTGTAAATACATAATTGACCACAAGCTTTTGTAAAGGAACCCAATAAGTCATTTGAAGATTCCTAGATAGAGGAAATAATGCTGCGGTGCTGTGGCTAGTGCTGTGAACATCGTGAACAGCGTTGAATTACTAATATTTGAACATTGTACACAGTCATTATCACACTTGGGCTCTCCTGTAATACTATCATGGCCAAATAATACAAGTTATATATATTTTTTGGTATTATTAGGCGATGCTGTGGTCACAAGCTGAACAGCAGTGCTGTGAGCTTGTGCTGTGTGGGCCGGCCTTGGTTGCTCACTCACTACTAAGGCTCTCACACCCAGGAATGTGGACCACGATTTTTTGTGAAGATGGCATCTGTTTACAAGAGTCCTGAGGAAGCTGATGTGAACCCCATGTAGCCGCCGGAGTTTTGAATGGAACGTAAAAAATACAAATACTGTACCCGGAGGCGCATAGCGTACCCCAGACGTGAGCCTGCAGGCGCGTTGCGCAGTTAAAGGGTTAATATTAATATTGCTTTTTATTTGTGTATATATTGTAAGTAAATACACAAATAAGTAAACAGCAATGTTTGACCTGCTGACACGATTTCCCCATCCTTGTTACCTTTTTCTCTTTTCGCCCTCCCCTCTCCTTCCCTAGGTGGCAGTTTGCAAAAGTGGACTGGAACCTCTTTACCCTCAGGACTACTCTCTCTGCCCTCTCCCTTCTGCCTCTCCCTCGCTCTCTCCTCCTTTTTCATGACACTATCTTTGACGCTGCCCTCCGCTCTATTCCTCGCTCTTCCTCTCGGGATCCACGGAAGTGCGTTCCCTGGTGGAATGCAGACTGCTCGGGCTGTCCGCTGTAAGCGTGCAGCCTGGAAGAGACACCGCCATCGGCGGACGGCCGATTCTTTTCTTTTCTTTCGGAAGGCGAGTACGGTGGCCCGTAGGGCCATCTGTACGGCTAAACGTGAATATTGGGCATCTTATGTCTCCACCATTACGTCCGAAACTCCTCTGCCACAGATCTGGAAGCGTATCCGCAAGATAGCGGGTAAGTTCGTTCCCGATGTTTCACCGGTCCTTCGCCTCCATGGTACTCTTGTGGCGGACCCGTTGCAGGTTGCTACCGAACTGGGTTCCCACTTTTCTTCTGTTAGCTCTGGTCTTCATCTTCCCCAATCTTTCCTTCTTCGTAAACCTGTCCTTGAGTCTTGTCTTTTGGATTTCTGTACTCGTCTTCGCCTTCCCTATAGCGATCCCTTCTCTCTCTCTGAACTTCGTTCTGCCCTGGCCCTCTGCGGTTCTACGGCGGCGGGCTCCGATGTTATTCATTATGAGATGCTTCGCCATCTCCCTCCGTGCATGTCTCGGTATTTACCGAGTCTGTATAATCGGATCTGGGAGTCGTCGTCAGTCCCTGAGGACTGGCTCGATGCCGTTGTCCTCCCTGTTCGCAAAGCAGGGTCTCTGGGAACATCCCCTAAGGACTTTCGCCCTATTGCCCTCACAAGTTGTCTGCAAACTCTTTGAACGTATGGTTAACATTCGTCTGATGTGGTTCCTGGAACACCATCACCTCCTCTCCCCTTCTCAATTTGGTTTCCGCAAGTGCCGCAGCACAACAGATATCCTGGTGAACTTGGAGGTCTGTATTCGTACTGCTTTTGCTGCGAAGACCTCTGTTGTTGCCATCCTTTTTAACCTGGAAAAGGCTTACGACACCACTTAGCGATATCATTCTTTTGGCCTTCGTGGTTATCTCACTCTTTCTCCGCAGCTTCCTCTCTCGTCGTTCCTTTCGGGTGCTGCTTGGTACCGCTCTCTCTCTGCCTCTTTTCAGCAATACGAAGATCTGCCCGAAGGTAGTGTTCTGAGCACTACTATTTTTTCTTGTTGCCCTCAATGGTCTCTCTTCACTTACTTTTGATTAAATGAAAGCACTCATATTTTCTGCTCTAACTGAAATGTTATACTGTATATTAAATGGTGCAATAATGATACAGTAGTAGACTCTTTACATTAGTGAAGAATATTTATTTATTTGCTTTTTCTTACATTTACAGTTTTTTATTGCAGATAAGGTGTTCACTCCCACTTATGTGGAACTCTCAACAGCAAACTTACAACACAACCGATTGCTAATTCAGACGGCAAATGTTACATTCCCAGTGGGTAAGTACCGATTGCTCGTGTACAGTTGTCACAACCAAAAGGTCCCAGGTTCAATTTCCACAACAGGACCATGTTTGTTTGACTGATGCCTCTTAATACTGTATAGCAATAAATACGTACTGGGTAGCTAGGCAACTGTTGTGGATTGCATCCTGAGGAAGTTCAGTAGTTGGCCTAAGGGGGGACCTCAATAAGCCTAATATGCTTCCTGTCACTGACAATAGGAAACAATAAACCATCCCACCAAATTGAGAGCATAATATACAGAACTATATATATAATATACAGGTCGGCTTGCATGTAGACAAAGAAAACTCTAAATATTTCAACTACCACATGCAGCATTATACAACACAAAAAAATAGTATCAGTGTATAATTGGTATGCAAATCAAGGTTCTAATATGTGTAATTTCCTCCCTAATGTAACAAAATGCTGTTTGATCCTTAACCACTGCACTGTGCAAGCGCCGTTAGGCGTGCTGAGAATTGTGATATTTTGTTTAATTAGGCTATATTTTAATGTTTTTAATGTTTTCATTGCTATTTGTGTTTTGAAATGGAAATAGTTGAGTTTGGAAACATTTTGACTAACTTTACCTGAATATTTATGAAAACAAAAATGTCATTGACAATTGCACTAGGAAGTTTTTGCCAAAAACAGGTGTGCAGTGCAGTGGTTAAGCAATTCAACTTGCCATAGCATTATCATTGCCCAGTTTTTCCACTTTCATTATCTTCATTACATTACATTTGCTTGGGTTAAACTCTTAACAACCATTTGTTTGACTATTCCTTCAGTTTGTCCAGATTTGCGATGATAGTATTACAGAAGACCCCTGACTGTGATAAAAAAGACCAGGATTCTGATAGTAGCAGGATTGTGATAGTGTTGTGTATAGTATGGTGGGATATGTAATGCTGAAGAAGATAGTGTCTGCTGACTGTGTGGTCACCTGTTATTGTCTGCACTCACCATACCAGCTTACTGGTTCACTATGGTGAACACAAATATAGATAATTATATATAACGTGTGTGTGTATATAGTGAAATAACAGCAGAAGGTATATGTTGGGAGGAGCCATTTTTGGTAATGAAGGTGGTGTAGTCTGCTGGCTGCTGTCTCTTGTCATGCAATTTTGTTGTGGCCACTATGTTGTTTGGACACCATACCAGCTTTGTTGTGCAGTTATGGTGAATAAAAACATGTAGATACTTGTATATAATGTGTGTATATAGTGTAAAAACAGCACAAACAGTATAGTGGGAGTAGGAATGTTGGCAAGTGAGGGAGGGAGCATCAGCTGACTGTGTGGCGACCTCAATTGTCGTCTTGACTCACCATACCAGCTTAGTTGTACAGTTGGTTCACGTATTTTATTATATAAATATATAATATTACTGCAAAACAGCAGAGAAAAAATAAATCGGAGACGTTGAAATAATTAGGTAATAATATCTTTGAGGCAACTCCCGCCAGACAGCTTGGGTGGAGCAGACCACCTCCGATGTTTGCTCTGTCAATGCCTCTTTTCTGGGGAAAGCCCCTGCAGCTTCCTGGAGCTATCCAGGCTGATATAGATATATTAAACTTTGGCATCAGTCAATGTGCATGGAGTTATAGACCTACCGGATACCACGAGCCAGAACCTGACCCCCTCAGAGAGGCACGAGGAGTAATGGCCTATAGAATCCCTTGTGTGGTGAGGCATTCTGTCTCCCATGGACCGGGTCAGGCACCAAGAAAGGTAAGCGCCCCCAAAACACACCCCTATTCTGGTTAACATTGCTACTGAAAGTATGAAATGAAAATGCATAAAGAGCATCACATCACCAAGTCACCGCGCCGCTATCTGTGCAATCCCCCCTCCACCAAACTGGAAAGGGTGAGCCCCAGACCCTAGTTCATCGGCTGATGTGATTGGCAACGGTCGTGTCTCTCTGCCTCCTGTCTCCAACTCTGTGCCTTATGGCATGGTGCTATGTCCTTGGTGGTGTACGAGCCAGGAGTAATTTCACAAGTACTCGGGCTACATGTGCCTAAGGTCACCTTCCCTAGGTGCCCTGTAAGTACTGCCCTTGGGGCCGCCATCCACAAGTCCCCTTAGGATCTACCTCCGCGATGACTTTTGCTGCTCGGTGATGACCGCCTTTGGAGTCAGCTGGGATGTTCGTGCTTCCCTGTTGGCTTCTGGGTAGGGGGGTAGTTTTCATCACTAGTTGGGCGCAGGGTACTGTGCAGCTAGGTATCGCCTCTCATAGCGGCCGGCTCTGTTTCGCCTGGGTACGTTGTTCTCTTGTGGGGTTTTATTTTCCTTTTTTGTTTTCCTGCCTAGTGGGGGGGTCTGCCTTTGATTGGTCACACTCAATTGTAATTTTGTGGTCCTCTGCTAGGCCTCTGCGAGTGTACACGTCCCGGGGGTTCAGCTTTAGCAGTTTGCTCAGTAGTTTTGGGTGCAATTAGCAGTACTCTGCCTGGGCTTTCCTTAGCGGAATACCACGACTAAGGATCCTGGGAAACCCTTCAGGGGCTCAGTGGATCAAAGGATGCGACCCCTGGGTCCCCTCTTGCTTCATGAGAGATTGAAGGTTGCTCTGTCCCCTTGTATCAGAGTGACACTCACTGGGTGTGCCTCAGTCATGTTGCCTAATGGGTTGGTGACACATTAGACCTGCAGTCTTGCGAGTTTTGTTGCTTGTTCGTACTCCAGTTCACCCAGACCAATGATCATGTGCGGGTGCAGGCAGCTTTAGCGTTGCATGCTGCAGCGTGCTAGGATGGTTGCTACCCCAGATGCTCCAAGACTGCCCTGCTTTAGTTATAGGGACCTGGACTTTGGGGGATGTTAGTCACCTCGACTTTGGTTCCGTCCGCACCCCCGTGTCCTCTTCCTTCAGTTGTGCATCCTGGTCCTTACCCTTTGCTTCCGGTTCCAAAGTGTCTGAGGGCTTCAGAGTCGGGGCAGGGTTTAGTCAGTGTTGAGACTCGGGCAGTTTTGGGGGAGTCCCCTTCCGGAGTGGCGGCGGAGGCATTCGAGCCTGGTCCTCCGGCCGGAGCTTCTGAGTATGACCAGTGGGCCTCCTTTGATCTTGCTTTTATGCCTGCTCCTGCATTTTCTTTAGAGGCGGGGAGTTTAGTGGACAGCCCAGCCCCGGGTCTTTGTTGGGAGGTTCCCGGGGCGGGAAAGGGATTGACTTGGGATCCTTGAGCCCCGTTAGACTCCACTTAGGTTTTTGTACCCTCAGACTGGGGCTAGGTGTTAGTGATTTGGGTTTTCTTTTTCCCCCCTCCTCATACGCGTTGGATTTGGTGTCTACCCCTCACCGGGTATGGTTCGGTGATCCTGAGGGTTCTTCGGTCCAGTCTTTCCAGAGGTTTTCGGCCTCCAGCATCCCGCCCCATGTGGTGCAGGAGGCCATTGTGGCTTACCTCCTGTGTGACCCGGATTATGCCTTTGTAATGGATACTACTACTTTCGTGTGTGGAGCTTCCTGTCCCTATTGAATTCGTTACGAGGTTCCAGAGTCGTCCTGGCTTGTAGACTGCTCTATTTTCTCGGCGGCGCATTTGTTCTGTCAGTCCAGCATGCTTGAGTGGCACAAGGCTCATACAGTAGTTCAGGATTTCCTGGGGGGGGGGGGGCAGTTTGAGCATCTTAATGCATGCTTGTTTGCCCCTGCTCTTCTTCGGGATGTCGGTGTGGTGCAGCTTCATGTGTAGGTTCCTTCTCTTTAGGCTGCGTTGGTCACTAAAGACTTGCGTGCCCATGGCCTGTTGGCTTCGGCCTTGCAATTCTTTTCCCTTCTTGAGCTGTCCTCGAACTGGTTTGAGGAGGATGTCGAGGGGCCGCTCCTGGGTCTGGTGCGTTGGTCTCGGTGGTGCGTGCGTCTTTTGAAGCTGTTTAAGCTGATCCTGCGGGATGCAGTGTTGCTGTTTTTTTTGCTTCCCATCTCGAGTGTCAGCAGGTGGTGCTTTCTTCTTCTTTTGGAAATTGCTCAGGTCCTTGCTCTCAGGCTTTCTTCGCCTTTTTGCCCGTTGTTGTTTGCAGAATCTGCAATGGTGCAGTATCTGCAGGCAACTTCGTCTAGTTGTTGTCCCATGTCGGACGTGTTGGTTCTTCAGGGGGCCCCGTGGGGGTCTTCCTGGAAGGGTCGTGCTAGGGCTCATGGTTCCTCCCGTCGTGGTGGGCCAGTGGTGCCAGTTTCGGTGCCGGCGCAGCCATCGGACCCCCTCTTCGTCTGGTCAGTGTGGTGATCGCTCAGTGCAAAGGTTGGGTTCCTGTAAGGGGAGTCGGCCCTTTTGCGGATCGTCCCATTGACGGGGCAATGGGGGGGGGAGGGGAGGTTTATTATCAATGATAATATTTGAAGTACAATATACTCTTTATTTACAAATATCCCCTAGGAGGCCTGGCAAGAGACCGGGCCACGGGGACCCTGACCTCCAGAATCTATGCAAGGTATCAGCAAGGAGGTGAATAGTGGTGTGGTTTATAATGCTGCTATTGGTGGCATCAAGAGCGTAGGTGGTAGATAAGCTGACTTGTAATTATGGTGCTCGGTGATCATTGTGTTGGCAAGGTGCACTTGTAAAGGCTTTTTGAGTGTATTATTTAAACTTTCTACAGTTCTGCTTAGCTAGATGATATCCTCCAATGTTTGTAAGTTGAAAAGTTTCCATGGTACCACTACCGTATCTCAAATATCGCCCAGCTTGATTGCATGACTCATTTTTCCATTAACAGAGGAATTTTACCTTGGAGGGGGGGGGGGGATAACCAGGTGGGTCTGATTAAAAATGTACTTTTTATATACTTTACACTCAAAGCCTATTTTGTAGCCTTTATTCTCTGTGAATGTGTTCTTTGTACATTGATGTACTGTATATCTTCAATGATTAATATTTGTTCTCTATTCTCAGTTTGTAAACCGGTCACTGCAGGTGGGGGAATAGAAGCCCATGAGGTAAGTTGTGTGCTATTTGAAGTACAATATACTCTTTATTTATTTATTCATTTACTAGCTGTACCCGGCCACGCGTTGCTGTGGCTCAGCAATGCATGTGCGTTGCTGAGCCACAGCAACCTTCCCCTGTCTCCCAGTCCTCTTCCCCCATTCCCCCCTCCCCCATCCCCTCGTCCTCCTAAACATTCCTCACTCCCCCCCCCCCCTCCCATCCCCTCGTCCTCCTAACCATTCCCCACTCCACTGTCCCCTTGTCCTCCCCACCACCTCCCACTCCCCCATCCCCTCGTCCTCCCCTACTATTCCCCCTCTCCCCCGTCCCCTCGTACTCCCTACCACCCTCCACTCCCCTGTCCCCTTGTCCTACCCAGCATTCTTCATTCCCCCGTTCCCTCAACCCCACTATCCCCATGTCCCCCATCCCCCTCGTCCTTCCCACCATCCCCATGTCCCCCATCCCCCTCGTCCTTACCACCATTACCCCCTCCCCTGTCCCCTCATCCTCTCCACCATTCCCCACTCCCTCGTCCGATGCATTCCCAAAAGATCTGATGTTCCCATCAGAAAATTGAAATCATCACTGAAATATCAGAAAAAGTTAAAAAAAAGAAATGAAAATATAAAAAAATAAAAAAAATATAAAAAGTAAACTATACTTATTAAATTATGGGTATAGTCACACAGCTCAATTCCAACACAGTCACACAAAATAATTATATGAAAATGAAAATAAGTCAAAATCTATGAAAATTCCATTTATCAATGAAATTGGAAACATTGAAATGGAATCGTAACATGTTTAATATAGCGTGTGTTGCTCTTACGTGCAACAGATGACACTGTTTTTTAAAAACAGCATGTTATTACCTGTCACATGTGTGGCATCTATACTTATTTTCACGAAATGAATGGTATGGTAAACAACACGGCTCCATTCCTATGTAATGTCATACCAAATAATTAAATGAAAATGAAAATAAATCGAAACCTATGAAAATTTAATTTGTCAATGCAATCGAAAACATTGAAATGGAATTGGAACATATTTAGTATAGCGTGTGTTGCTCTTACGTGCAACAGATGGTGCTGTTTTTTAAAAAAGCTTGTTCTTACATGTCATTGGTGTGGCATCTATATAGTAGGTATATAAAAACACGAGTGTATTCGAACGGAACGTTGTGTCTCAGTTTCAAAGCAATCGGTGAAGAACTTTTGGAGATTACAACATGTGTTGCTCTTACGTCAACAGATGGCGCTGTTTTTAAAAAAAAAAGAATGTTTTTTTTCCTGTCACAGGTGAGGCATGTATATAATACGTATATAAAAACACGCCCTTATTCGAATGCAACGTTGTCAAAATTTCATAGCAATCGGTAAAGTGGTTTCAAAAATTTCCCCGATATGAAAAAACACACGAAAAACACAGTTTTCCCAAAAGTATGTTTTTTTTTTCCTGTCAGACCTGACATCTATATAAAATATATATAAAACCTCGCTCTAATGTGAATGGAACGTTGTGTGAAAATTTCAAAGCAATCAGTGAAGAATTTTCGGAGATTAGCGATTTTGAACAAACTAACATTTCCATTTTTATTTATATAGATATACAAGAAGGTATATTGGGTTTGAGACTACTGTATTTTACTGCCATAGACTTCCAATTAATGTGGTAATAAACTGCAGAGTAAACCTACATGAGAAATGTATTAAAACAAATATCAGTTTACCACATTTAATGTTAGAACCTACATAGATTTACATGTCAAGACAATAAAATCAAAATGATAACCATGGCCCCAGTTTTGTCTTTTACATGAAAAGTGTGACTAGATCAATATTAAAGGATATAATCTTGCCTCCCGTACTGTGGGTTTAGCTTCTGATTTAAAGTTTTATTTTCATCTACCAAGAGAACAGTTGACAGTACAAACGCCTACAATTGTGTGTGTGTGTAATATTATTGCTCTTGGAAAGCATTAATTTTGTCCTGATCACGATGTATGCTGGCTGCAGAGAAACACCTCACTTAAAACTGGGGGTCTATTGTAATTAAAATATTAAAATCCTTGTGTGTTATTCTGTAGGAGGTAGTTTCAAAATATATTTTATCTTGTAAAGCTGTGAAGTGCCTACACAGTATATATTGCCGAACTATTCCATTTTGTTATTTTATACTTGTACATTTCCAGCTAAAGTTTACATAACTGTACCTGGACAGGGTTCTGGGAGTTGTTTTCCACAAGCCCAGCCCGATACCAGGCTTGACTTGAGAGCTTTGTACAACAGGTTTGGAGCAGCCTGCAGGCTCAATTCCAAGTCCAAGGATCCTAGGGCAGGTAAGCAGGGGATGGAAGGCTGAGGCTAGGATGTAGAAAGCTTGAGCAGGAAACAGAATACAAGTCGGAGGAGGGAGATACAGCTTGGTGGCCCAACCACTGTGGGTTTTTCTTTGCAGTGATATTGTAAGGCATTCTCTGTTGTTCATTTGCATACATGGGCATTGCACAGAGGTTCAATTCTTGGGCAGTTGGTTGGCAGATGTTGGTGTTTCTCAGGTCTTCATTCGACGGTCTTCTGGCTTCTGTGCTCTTTTTACTTCATTGATCTGAGGTTTTCCATTGAGTTTGGATTGGCAGCTTTCTTGGTCTTCATAGTGGTCATACTTTTCATAGATATAGCAGCGTTGTTGATTAATGTTGAGGGTGTGGCATCCAGGAGGAAATGCTTGGGTCTGTAGTTGCACTTCTGTTGGGGTGGGGGATGGTACTCCAGCCGAGAGTTCATCTGATGAATCGGGTGTATTGAAAACAGAGGCAGTGGAGGTGGTATTCCCTGGAGGTTGAGAGGTAGCAGGTACTGCAATTGAGGGAGGTGCAGTGGCCGACTGTGCAGTTGCAGGGATGGTGGGTGGAACTGTAGCAGATGTTGTAGTTTGTGAGTCAGTTCTGGTGCTGCGGCTTCCCCCATTGCTGTGGGAATGGGTATGGCCTGCAGGCCCATGTATCCACTTTCGTTCCATCAATATTTCTTATAATTGCTGGTAGGATATTGAAGAACTGGGGACATTTGATTTCATGCAGTAGTATTGCTGATGAAAGAATGACTGATGTTATTCTCTGATTGTGCTTATGATACCTCTTATCTTCACTGGCTCTATTTTATATTTCCTTCCATGTCATTCACTGCAGTACAGTATGTTCTATTTTACTGTGCAAATTTTGGACCTGGCCATCCAGTATTTTCCTCTGTATATATTATTTGATACTTTTCATCACCTTTCATTTTGTACATTTTGAGAGCTTTGAGACAAACCCAGTAGTTTAGGTACTTTGTGTCTGTGCATGCCATTTATGTTCTCTGTATTCCCTCTATTTCAGCAGTCTCTCCGGTCTAAAGGGGAACGTATGTATTGAGCAGTACTCGATCAAGATGGGACAGCATAAGTGATTTGAATAGTATGAGCATTGTGATGGGATCCCCTGGATTTGAAGGTTCTTGTAATCCATCCTATGGTGCAAGGACTGTACCCTGAGGTACCGAGCTTTTCAGTGAGCTTTAAATTTATTTTATTTGAGTGGCTATTACTCGTTCCATTTTGTTTGACAGAGAATTTAATATCCATCACCCTACTTTACCTGTTATTCCTGTTGACCTCATTCTGTGGGCTATCACTCCATTTTCACATTTACAAAATGCCTCTACAAAAGTCTGTGTATACCACATCTGCATTCTGATTTTCTTTTAATGCATCAATGATTTTGTTATTGTGGTCAAATAGATGCAAAAGGCATAATCATCTTTCTCTAAATCCATGTTGGTGTGGATTGTGGAAGGCATTGTTCTCCATAAAACTGGTGACCTGACTCCTGATCATTCTCTCAAGCTTTTAGTATGTGGAACATTAGTGCAACTGGTCTATAAATTTTGGCTAATGCCAAGCTCTTTCTCCACAATACACTGAGTGCATGTACTCGCCTAGTTGTGCTTGTGGGGGTTGAGCTTTGGCTCTTGGGTCTTGCCTCACTTGGTCCCACCTCGCCTCACTCATGTGCTACTTGCACTTTGAATATCTTTATAAATATTGAAATTCTTGAGACTGGGTTAAATTCACTGGCTTATTGTCATTTTCTTTCAAAATTTGTGCAATTCGTGTTGATATCGGTTATATTGTCAGAGGTTTGAACATTGTGCATAAAGAAGCTGTGTGGATCTTCCACTTTTCAAGCTGTTTATTCTGGTGTTAAATATGTCTTTGTACTTCTTCTGTGGGGA
>NC_091241.1:1664095-1679095 GCF_040958095.1 Procambarus clarkii | reverse complement strand
ATATGGAGCGGTTGTGTGGTGCCCATATCTTAAGAAGCACATCAACAAACTGGAAAAGGTGCAAAGACATGCTACTAAGTGGCTCTCAGAACTGAAGGGCAAGAGCTACGAGAAGAGATTAGAGGCATTAAATATGCCAAAACTAGAAGACAGAAGAAAAAGAGGTGATATGATTACTACATACAAAATAGTAACAGGAATTGATAAAATCGATAGGGAAGATTTCCTGAGACCTGGAACTTTAAGAACAAGAGGTCATAGATTTAAACTAGCTAAACACAGATGCCGAAGAAATGTAAGAAAATTCACTTTCGCAAACAGAGTGGTAGACGGTTGGAACAAGTTAGGTGAGAAGGTGGTGGAGGCCAAGACCATCAGTAGTTTCAAAGTGTTATATGACAAAGAGTGCTGGGAAGACGGGACACCACGAGCGTAGCTTTCATCCTGTAACTACACTTAGGTAATTACACTTAGGTAATTACAGACACACACACACAGACAGACACAGACAGTGGCACCTCAACTTACGATTGCCCCTACTTACGATAATTTCGAGATACGATGTAAATTTCATCGAAAAATGTGACTCGACATCCGATGGTGTCGTCGACTAACGATATTTGTTGGTACACGTTCGGGTCAACCGAGCGCGTAGTTCCCGGTCACACGGTCCGACCTGCCTCAGTTTACTACAGCTGCCCGCTTAGTGACGATCGCGCCTATAAGAAATTCCGCATTTGTGGTGATTTTTTGCATTTTGAACATTAAAGTAATTATTATATAATATGCCATGAGTCCCAGGAAAGTCAGTGATAAGGCTCAACATATGAAAACCCATGTAAGGATGACCATAGAGCAGAAACAAGAGTACAGAATGTCTCTTCCTCAACAATTAAGAAAATGTGTGCAGCATGGGAAGAATTGCAAACCTTTGCTGAAACGAATCGCCCAAATTAAGATGCAGTAGGCCGTTGCCTTAACCTATTCAATGACACTGTGATGCATCATTACAGACAAATGTTAAAACGAAGGGAAAAACAAATGTCTATTGACAAATTTGTAGTGAGACAAACAAGCACTGAACCACAACCAGGTCCTAGTGGTATTCAGGCGAAACGTAGGAGAGAGAGTACCCCAGAGAAAACATCACTGTCTGATGTGTTAATGGAGGGGGATTCCCCTTCCAAACAGTAACAACTCTCCTCCTCCTCCCAACTCATCACCATCTTCCATACGCCATCAAGAGCCCTCCATAAAGGTACGATCAACTTAGGTACTGTATTGTAGTTAGAATAAAACATTGTATTCAGTATAAAATGTATTTGTATGTTAATATTGTGGAGGGTAGGGAACGGATTAATTCAATTCCCTTTATTTCTTATGGGAAAAATCACTTCGACTTACGATATTCCGAGTTACGATCTGTCTCTGGGAACGGATTACCATCGTAAGTCGAGGCCCCATTGTACATTGTCTCTGATTACCGCCCTCATTTGTCTGTCAGTTAGAAAAATTTTCATCCATGTCAGAAGTCTCCTTGTCACCCACCCCTCCTGCATGTTCATTTCCAGAACATTCCAGAATAATAATGTGGAACTGTCAAAAGCCCTTTTTAGATTCAGATAAACACTATGAACTTGACCACCTCTTTCCTGTAGTACCTCTGTGGCTCTATCATAAAAGCTAAGTAGATTTATTACACAGGATCTTCCTGTTCAAAATCCATAGTGTTTGGCCATTATTATGTCATTACTGTACACTCAACCCATTTGGCATTTACTATTTTTCTAGTGGTTTGACTATCACGTTTGTTAATAACATGGGTCTATAATTTAGAGGTTCCTCTCGACCACCATTCAGTGCAGAACTATTGGTGCTCTGGAATGCTATCTCATGCCTGCTGAGTTTGTTGGGGCCAGAGTTGTTCACCTTTAACCCATGTATGGTGCCGGGCTATTTAGCATTTGTCACCCACAGGCGCATACCAAAAAAAAAATATATATATTTTTTCTTCTAAACCTGTTAATTTATGTTCACTGATCATGGGAAAAATAATAATAAAATCGTAAGTGGCATATATTTCCCGCTATAGGACGGGGAAGTCTGGCAAAAAACAGGCGCTGACTCAGCGTGCGTCCCAAACGGTCTGTTGCTCGCCAGCTGTCAGGCAGGAGTGGCCACAAAGAGATAATTACCTAATTATTTCAATGTCTGATTGATTTTTCGTAGTTTTTTGCTGTAATATTATTCAGTAGTGTGTAGTGTGATATATAATAAAATGAGTGAATCATTGCTGTACTCAAAAATATGGTGTGCATATTGATTCAATTATGTTCATCAAACAGTAAACAAATACTTTGTTGGTTATTACACTACTGTATATACACAGGTTATATATAAGTATCTGCATGTTTTGTTCACCATAACGAACCACTAAGTTGGTATTACGAGTCAAAAAGTAGCGAGGAGTGACAGCCACACACCAGCCAGCCACTCGCTGCCACTCACTGCCACTCACTCCCTCAACACCTCACTCGCCCACATTCTCCTCCCACCATACTGTTTTTGCTTTTATATACAGACACATTATATATAAGTATTTACATGTTTTGTTCACCATAACTGTACATCTAAGCTTGTATGGTGAGTAAATGCACAAAGACGTAGCTACTCACACAGTCAGCTGGTGGCAGCCGCCCTCAAGGCCAGACGCACTAATATTTCTCCTCCAACAATACTGTTTGTGGTGTCAACAATACTGTTTGTGGTGTTATTACGCTATACACACACATTATATATAAGTATCTACCTGTTTTATTCACCATACTTGTACAAGTAAGCTAGTATGGTGCCCAAAGACCATAGTGGTCACCAGTAAACAACGTAAGTTGTGCAGACGACGCACCTCTCTCACCAAAATGGCGGCTCCCAGCCTACTCCTATTGCTGTTATTACACTCTATACACACGTTATATATAAGTATATACATTTGTGTTCACCATAGCAAACCACTAAGCTGGTATGGTGAGTGCAGTCAATAAAAGGTGGCCACACACAGTCAGAAGAAAACGCCACAACCCTCCCTCCCACAGCATTACTCTTCCCTCCATAGAGCACAGCGCTAAATATCACCACAATCCTGCTATTATCAGAATCCTGGTCAGTTTTATCGCAGTCAGGGGTCATCTGTAATAATATCATCGTTAAATAATAGCAAGAACATGTATATTATGGCATTTTTAGGCGATGCTGTGGTCACAAGCTGAACCGCAGTGCTGTGAGCTCATGCTGTGTGTGTCAGGCTTGGTAGCTCACTCAATACTGAGGCCCCTCACACCCGGGAATTTGGCCCACGATTTAAAAAAAAAATGGCGTCTGTTTACAAGAGCCCTGATGAAGGTGTGGTGAACCCTGTGTATCCGCGGGCTGTTTAAATCTTGCGCGGTACTCCAAAACAACATATGATGCAGAGCGCAAGTTACTGCAAGTCACTCATCATATGATGTCTTGCGCAACTAAAGGGTTAATAAACTGTCATTTGCCAGGTTTTATATTTATTTATTTATTAAAGTAGGGGTTTTTGTTTTTTGAGAGTTTATAATCAGTTCTCAGTTTTGTGTGTGTCTTAGATCCTCAAGATCTCATTGCTTGGTTGAGAGAGGCAGAGTCAGGATCTGGCTTTTCATATATTAGTGTGGGTCTCAAAGCCTGACATGATCCTAAGGCTTAGTGGTACCAGCATATAAGTAACGGGAAGGAACTGAAAGCCTTTCAGAAAAAAGACTGTTTCCTTACATGCTTAATTTTTTCAAATACCGGTGCTGTACATGAATGTCGGTTTGAATTCTGATAACTTGACCTAGTTTATCTTTCATTAGCATGGAAAAATTGTGTGAAACTTAGACAAATTCATGGTTAAAGGAAAACTTCACTGTTGCGACTATTTTTTATTTGTTTGCATCTGCTGTTCTTGATAACAAATTATATTTTAAATATATTACTGCATGATATATAAATATGCTAGTGTTGAGTGATAATTTATCTTTAGATGTTTGTATTTTATTATTATATATATTATTTTCTTTTCAGTTGATGGTTGCTTTGATATTAACAAGCTTGCAGGTATATAATATATGCTGTATTATCATAAATTTAATGTAGACTTGGGATATTCCATTATCATTAGGTATAGTGAACAGATGCATAATATGGCACTGGACCTTTCAATGTTCTTATTTGTATATTTGTTTATCTACTTGTGTGTGTCTCTTGATGCATTGTTACCCATTGCCCCATTCTTTCTGGAGGGCTAAACACTGGCTCCCTGAAGCTAGCTTGCTCAGAGGTTCCCTCAAATAAGTCACATCAGCCTTAGGAGTCTCATGTCCTGTTGCTGATGTACATGAACACAGACCTCCCCAAGTCATCAGCATTCATTATCAAGTCCCATTTCTTTTAACATAAGTGAAGTCCATCCTTTGGACTATGTCCTTTATTCTTTTGGTTCCTCCTGCAGGATCTGGATCTTGCTTGCCATGTGGACCCAATCTTCTTCAAGTTTGGGTCAGCTTCCACCTTTTGGCTATGGTACTAGGTTCCAGATTTGTCCTAGCTTGCTGACAACCCTTTCCTTTCCTTGGGGAGCTTGGCATGGCTTTCGCTGAATCCAGATGTTTGAGTGGCAGAAAGTTGGTTCAGTCTTTCAGGTGTTCTTGGTCATTGCTTCCTTTATGTTGCTTGAGAGCTACATATTTGCTCTGGTACTTCCCCAAGAACATGGAGATGGAAGCTTCATGTTCTGTTGCCTTTGTTCCTTAGAACACTCACAGTGAAGGATTACTGGGCTCGTGCTCACTTGATGGCTGTTTTGTGCATCTGGGCAGTTGTTGAGCTGTTCTCTGACCAGCTCTTTGGCAGCCTGGATGTTTCGGCATCTTTGCCTGGTGGAGCTGGCTTGGCTCTGGTTTCAGGCACTGCTTGCTCGGTGTCTGAACCCGGGGCGTTTTCTGCGGCTCTGCCTCTTCCATCGGTTCTTGCCAATCCGGTATGTGGCTGGTTTGATTTACTCCGCTCTTTGGGTTTGGTCTTTTTAATGCGGGTGTATCACCACTTGTATGGTCATCAGGTGGCTTCATTGATGGTGTCCCACCTGTGGTCCTCATCTCGGCGACAGTATGAAGTCTCTTGGCGTTCTTTTCGCCATTTCCTCTCTTTGTAGGTTGTCTTCTATTTCTGTTCGGGTTGTCATGTCCTTTCTTTCTTGGCTCTTTCAGGACCGTCATCTTGTGCCTAATACTGTCACCTCTTATTGTTCAGCACTGGTGGAGCCACTCCAGTTTGCGTTCGGGGTGGTTACCTTACCTTGAGGTTACCTTGAGATGATTTCAGGGTTTGGCATCCCCGGGGCCCGGTCCTCGACCAGGCCTCTTAGTTGCTGGACTAGTTAACCAGGCTGTTGGACATGGCTGCTCGCACCCTGATGTATGAGTCACAGCCTGGTTGATCAGGTACCCTTTGGAGGTGCTTATCAAGTTCTCTCTTGAACACTGTGAGGCAGTAGGCCAGTTATGCCCCCTTATGTGTAGTGGAAGTGTGTTGAACAGTCTCGGCTGTCTGATGCTGATAGTACCGAGTACCCATTGCATTATCCACAACAGGGTGGATGTCACTTCTGCCCCTTTCCATAAGCTTTCTCATGCTTTGTTTCACCTCCGGCCTGCTCGTGCACCACCTGAGCCGTGCTGGTCCTTAGACAGTCCTCTCTCTCCTTTTTTCTCCTCGGTTTGTGGTGGTTCCTTCGATTCACAATTGCTTTTAGAAGGCTTTGTTTCTGTTGGCATTGGGCTCTGGGGGTCGGGTTGGTGAGCTTCATGCTCCTCCCTCGCAGAGGTTTCTGCTCTTTCGGTCCTGGTGGAAGTTTTGTTCGGTTGCAGCTATCTCCTTTTCTGGAGAAGAATGAGACGGCAGGCTTCTGGAGGGGACCCTTGGGTTATTGATGCTTGGTTGGTTAGGCCGGAGGTGCATCATGGGTTGTCTGGTTGCGGCCCTGCACAATTTAACCTGCGCGCGTCGCCTTCTGTGGCTGTGTACGAGCTTTGTGTTGATCAGATTTCCTGCGCTCCCTGTTCCAGGGCTCAGGTCTCAGGTTGTCCGCAGAGTTGAGTCTAGCAAGCCTGCAGTCTACCCTCGTGCCCATGATATTCGTAAGTACTGTATAGTATGCTGCTTTGGCCACTGTGTTTAGAAACATGTCTTGGGCTGACATTTGTGCACAGGGGTTTTGAGGTCAAACAGGGTCCTGGCCGCCCATTATTTGGTGAATGTTCCTGGTCCCAGTCGTTCATGTGTTGCCTTGGGTCACAGGTTGTAGCCAATTGTCTGGTCTTCGAGTTGAGGCATGCAGTGCGGCCGCCTTCCTGGTAAGTCCCTCTTTTTATTTATCTTTGATTATGTAGCTTCAGGGAGCCGAAGGAGCTCTCTATAGAAAACCAGCGTTGAATGTAATGAAATGCGATTTTCTGAGTGAGCCCCGGAAGCTCCCTGGCACCCTCCCTCCCCCCAGTAGGCTGTTTTGTTTTTGATGTTCAGCCTCTGAACTGAGGTGTGAGCAGCCGACGCAAGGGTCCAGGGCTGCCCCTTCCTAGGGAGGGGAGGGCTACGAGGACAAGCGGTGCTGTGTTGGTGAATGACATTTGCTTGTTTACTTGTTTCCTTTGTTTTCTTTTGGGAGTTCTGTCTCTCTGTTCAGTTTTTTTTTCCCCAATTTCCTACCATGTGGGGTTTGCTTTGAGATACCTACCTTTCTGGGTGTCTAATCCGGGTCGATGGCAGATGGAATATCCCAAATACAAGGGGGGGGGTTTTCCTAAGGCCATTGCTCCTTGCGCCTCTCTGAGGAGGCCATGTTCTGGCTAGTGGTCCCCAGTAAACAGAACTCCATTGACTGAATCCCCAGACTTGTATAGCGTATATCAGTCCGTTAGCTATAGGAAGCTTCCGGGGCTCATCCAGAAAATGGCGTTTCATTACATTGTGCTTTTTTTTGTTTTTTCCTGAGGAGGCTGTGTCTTTAGTTATTTTGGCAACTGCTGCTGCTGCCTTCTAGTCCCTTAGTCAGATTCTTTTGCAGAGAGGTTCTGTCTTGCCTGCTTGAAGATGACTCTGTGAAGTTGGGTCTTTGCCGGCTGATGGTTAGGATAGGTCTCCATTGGAGTCTGATTCTCGAACCTTTGCACTTCCTTTGGCTGGGGTTCCTTCTGGTCGATGATGTTTTCATTTGTTGAAAGGTGCCTGTGCTCAGGGTGTTTTTGTGCCGGCCCTTTACATGTGTTTTTAACGGAGCTGGTGGGGGTCATCTGGTCCATGTTGTCAGTACTCGACCTGGTCTCATGCATTCGTGGGCTTACCAGGACGTGGTCTTAGCTACGTTGTTCGACTCTGGCATGGCCGAGTTAACAGCCTCTCTTCATTGGGTTTACCAGTTCTTCCTGATCCCCAAGAGGGAACTCTGTGGACCTATGGTACATTCTCGACCTCTTGGGATTGAATAATTTCATTCCTTGCCTAATCTTTTTGCATGACTAGCCTTGTTGTTGCAGGCAGATTTGTGGATGGTGTCATTGAACCTCAAGGATGCATTGTGGTACATTTCTATTCACCCGAGTCTCTGGAACTGGTTAGGGTTTCTTTTGGGAAGTCGAGCATACTGCTTCTGGATTCTTCTTTTTGGCTCGAATCTGGATCCTCAGATTTTTTCCAGGTTAATATGGGTATGTGTAACCTGGCTAAGTCTCTTGGGGTTTGTGTCTTCGCCTATCTCAATGACCGGCTGCTTTATGCTCCCAGACAGTCAATGTATAAGCTTTCCATTGATCTGGTTCTATTCCACCTTGCAAGGTTCAGTGCCATGTTCAGATTTGGTTAAGCTTGCTTTGCTCCATATGCAGTGCCATTGCTGTCTGGTGTTGGACCAACCCTGGGTGACTTGGCAGTTGTTGGTTGTTGTGCAGAAGCCTGAACTTTGCCTGAGTAGTGTTTTTTCCTGAGCAGGGTTTGTTTTTTAACATTATACCAATTTCTCTGGTTTTAGCCGTTTCACTACTGCTGGGACCATCAGGCTGAGGCCCTGTTTGTCCTTCATTGGCTCTTTCATCACAGGCTTCATTTTCAGGTTTTTCGAGGTTCAGTTCCATGGCGCCTTCCTTTCCTGACACTCGATGTATTCTCAGATGCCTTGGCTCTAGTTGGGAGTTTTGTGACCAGTGTTAAACAAGCAGGCACACAGCATAGTGCACAAATTTGTGGTGGTATGGCATGTCTTATGGAAAGTTCTCTTTCCTCTTAACTCCATTCTCAAACTCCATTCTGACTATTCCCCAGTGGTTCATTTGCTGAATCGTGAGAAATTACTTCGGTCATCTCAAACCTAAACCCATACAAATCTAAACCAGTGCCTTGAAAAAATAAGCTTGGTAGCACTACAAATATGCTCAAACTGCATACCTCTAGGAAAAGAGATGCAGACTGGAATGAGAATGATGCTTCCTTGATAGATAAAGAAAACGAATCGCAGATAAACTTGAATGCCCCACCCTATCTCAAGAAGGACAAAGAAGGCTATGTAGAGAAATAGAAACGATTGAACTAAAGCTACAAGAATTGTTTAAAATCCAGGAGAAGCAAAGAGAGCAAAGAGCCGTCAGTGACTTAGAGAGAGAAATCTGAACTACTTTATTTCCTATGCAAAATCTAGAACAAAAACTACATCTAGTATTGTGCCCCTGCAAAAGTGAGATGAAACTTTCACAGATGACGACAAAAAAATAAGTGAAATACTGAGGCAACAGTATTATTCTGTTTTCAGTGAGCCCTTAAACACACAGAAGATTGATAATTTAAACAAATTCTTAATGACCGATGCAATATTAAATCATGTTTCAGATGTCACCCTATCCCTACTTGATTTTGAAGTAGCTATAGACAGTATGGCTATGCATTCTGCACCAGGCCATGATTCCAGGAATTCCATATTCATCAAGAATTGTAAATTACCACTTTCACAGATCTTTAGCATATTTTGGAGATGGAGCCTAGATACTGGTGTTATCCCTGACACAATAAAAACAGCAGAAATAGCACCAGTCCATAAAGGAAGGAATAAAGCAGAGGAAAACTATAGGCTGATAGCACTAATATCACACAAAAATCTGTGAAAGAGTGCTAAAAAGTCTGATCACAAAATACATGGAATCACATCATCTACATAACCCTGGAAAACATGGTTTCAGAACGGGGCGCTCTTCCGCCCTTTATTTCCTATCACAGTTGCTGGACCACTATGACATGACCTTAGATGCCATGGAGGACAAACAAAACACCGACATAATATACACAGACTTTGCAAAATCCTTTGACAAATATGACCATGGTGTTATTGTGCACAAAATGCGTTCAAAAGGAATCGCTGGAAAAATAGGAAGATGGATCTACAATTTCCTGACTAACAGAACCCAATATGTAATAATTAATACAGTAAAATCCTGACTTTCAACCGTGAAGAGCTCAGTCCCCCAGGGTACTGTAATTGCTCCAGTACTCTCTCTCATTTTGGACATAGACAAGGACACAAACTATAGTACTGTATCATCCTTTGCAGATGATACTAAGAGTTTTATGAGAGTAGATAACTTGCAGTCCTTGTGACGTAGTGGTAAAGCACTCGCCCAGCACTTTGCGAATTATTTGGCTTGGGTTCGTATCCTGTCCCGGGATGATTGTCTGGGTGCTAATCCTTAACTGTAACCATTGTTCACCCAGCAGTGAACATATAGTATCAAATGAAGAAAAGTTCCAGTTCCTGTGCTGTGGAAAAGATAAAAATATAAAAATGAAAATCACGTAAAAATGCAGTCAAATAATACCATAGAAAGTAAAAGGAATGTAAAGGATTTGGGTGTAATCATGTCAGAAGACCTTACCTTTAAAGAACACAATAAAGTATCCATCACATCTACAAGAAAAATGACAGGTTGGATAACAAGAACCCTTGAAAGAAGAAATGCTGTACCAACGACGATACTTTTCAAGATGCTAGTGCTCTTTAGAGCGGAGTACTGCTGCACAATGACAGCCCCTTTCAGAGCTGAAGAAATTGCTGACCTGGAGAGCGTGCAAAGATCCTTTACTGCTAGAATCCTCTCGGTAAAACATCAAAATTTTTGGCACTGACTAAAATGCCTAAATCTGTATTCTCTAGAGTGCAGGTGGGAGAAATGCATAATAATTTACATACGTGGAAAATATTAGAGAGGCTGGTTCAAAATCTGCGCACAGAGGTAACACCACATGAGACCAGAAGGCATGGTAGGATGTGCAGAATAGCCTTGTTGAAAAGCAGAGGTGCAATAGGTACTCGGAGAGAACTCTATCAGCATCAGAGGCCCGAGATTGTTCAACATGCTTCCACTACACATAAGGGGCATAACTGGCAGACCCCCTCACAGTGTTAAAGAGAGAACTGGATAAGCACCTCCCAAAGGATACCTGGTCAACCTGGCAGTAATTCATACGTCAGGCTGCGAGTAGCCGCATCCAAAAGTAAGGTTGACCAGACCATCAACCAGGAGGCCTGGTCACCTTGACCCCCGGAATCCACGCAAAGTATCCCGATTTGAAGTGGGTCTCGGCAAGTAACTTGGCTTCAGGGTTCTTGGGGGTTTTGGTTCTTTGAGCAGTTCATATTCAGGGTGTGTCCAACATTCTTGTGGATGGTATCTCCATTCTTTCATATTTCCACTCTGTGGAAATGTGACAGAAGGAAGCTCCAACGATGCTTCCTTCTGTTGGCTCTGCGAGACAATCAATCACCATAAAGTGATTGCAGTTCCATGTTAACAAACACACACACACACACACACACACACACACACACACACACACACACGTCTAGAGACGAAGTGGAAAAAATGCTCAAGGAGCTCGGTAAGAACAAAGCAGCTGGCCCAGATGGCGTTTCACCATGGGTTCTGAGAGAATGTGCATCTGAGCTCAGCATTCCACTTCACCTGATCTTTCAGGCATCCCTGTGTACAGGAATCGTAGCAGACGGGTGGAAACAGGCTAACATAGTTCCAATCTACAAAAGTGGCAGCAGGGAAGACCCCCTCAATTATAGACCTGTATCATTGACAAGTGTAATAGTGAAAGTATTGGAAAAACTAATCAAAACTAAATGGGTAGAACACCTAGAGAGAAATGATATAATATCAGACAGACAGTATGGTTTTCGATCTGGAAGATCCTGTGTATCGAATTTACTCAGTTTCTATGATCGAGCCACAGAGATATTACAGGAAAGAGATGGTTGGGTTGGCTGCATCTATCTGGACCTAAAAAAGGCTTTCGACAGAGTTCCACATAAGAGGTTGTTCTGGAAACTGGAAAATATTGGAGGGGTGACAGGTAAGCTTCTATCATGGATGAAAAATTTTCTGACTGATAGAAAAATGAGGGCAGTAATCAGAGGCAATGTATCGGAATGGAGAAATGTCACAAGTGGAGTACCACAGGGTTCAGTTCTTGCACCAGTGATGTTTATTGTGTACATAAATGATCTACCAGTTGGTATACAGAATTATATGAACATGTTTGCTGATGATGCTAAGATAATAGGAAGGATAAGAAATTTAGATGACTGTCATGCCCTTCAAGAAGACCTGGACAAAATAAGTATATGGAGCACCACTTGGCAAATGGAATTTAATGTTAATAAATGTCATGTTATGGAATGTGGAATAGGAGAACATAGACCCCACACAACCTATATATTATGTGAGAAATCTTTAAAGAATTCTGATAAAGAAAGAGATCTAGGAGTGGTTCTAGATATAAAACTATCACCTGAGGACCACATAAAGAATATTGTGCAAGGAGCCTATGCTATGCTTTCTAACTTCAGAATTGCATTTAAATACATGGATGGCGATATACTAAAGAAATTGTTCATGACTTTTGTTAGGCCAAAGCTAGAATATGCAGCTGTTGTGTGGTGCCCATATCTTAAGAAGCACATCAAAAAACTGGAAAAGGTGCAAAGACATGCTACTAAGTGGCTCCCAGAACTGAAGGGCAAGAGCTACGAGGAGAGGTTAGAAGCATTAAATATGCCAAAACTAGAAGACAGAAGAAAAAGAGGTGATATGATCACTACATACAAAATAGTAACAGGAATTGATAAAATCGACAGGGAAGACTTTCTGAGACCTGGAATTTCAAGAACAAGAGGTCATAGATTTAAACTAGCAAAACACAGATGCCGAAGAAATATAAGAAAATTCACCTTCGCAAATAGAGTGGTAGACGGTTGGAACAAGTTAAGTGAGAAGGTGGTGGAGGCCAAGACCGTCAGTACAGTAGTTTCAAAGCGTTATATGACAAAGAGTGCTGGGAAGACGGGACACCACGAGCGTAGCTCTCATCCTGTAACTACACTTAGGTAATTACACACACACACACTCACACACACACACACACACACGCACGCTCGCTCTCTCACGCACGCTCGCTCTCTCTCACTCGCTCTCACTCGCTCTCACACTCGCTCTCACTCACTCTCTCACACTCGCTCTCACTCGCTCTCTCTCGCTCTCTCACACTCGCTCTCACACTCGCTCTCTCACACTCGCTCTCTCACACTCACTCTCACTCGCTCTCTCACACTCGCTCTTACTCGCTCTCTCACACTCGCTCTCACTCGCTCTCTCACACTCGCTCTCACTCGCTCTCTCACACACGCTCTCACTCGCTCTCTCACACTCGCTCTCACTCGCTCTCTCGCACTCGCTCTCTCGCACTCGCTCTCTCGCACTCGCTCTCTCGCACTCGCTCTCTCGCACTCGCTCTCTCGCACTCGCTCTCTCGCACTCGCTCTCTCGCACTCGCTCTCTCGCACTCGCTCTCTCGCACTCGCTCTCTCGCACTCGCTCTCTCGCACTCGCTCTCTCGCACTCGCTCTCTCGCACTCGCTCTCTCGCACTCGCTCTCTCGCACTCGCTCTCTCGCACTCGCTCTCTCGCACTCGCTCTCTCGCACTCGCTCTCTCGCACTCGCTCTCTCGCACTCGCTCTCTCGCACTCGCTCTCTCGCACTCGCTCTCTCGCACTCGCTCTCTCGCACTCGCTCTCTCGCACTCGCTCTCTCGCACTCGCTCTCTCGCACTCGCTCTCTCGCACTCGCTCTCTCGCACTCGCTCTCTCGCACTCGCTCTCTCGCACTCGCTCTCTCGCACTCGCTCTCTCACACTTGGGATTATGTTTCCAGATTGTGAGGCTTTCCTGAGAATCCTGTATCTCTTGCCTCTTAATTCAGCTGTTTCTTTGGGTAGTTTATCCCCATTTGTATGGTGTGCGAGTTGTTGGTATCACACACATTGGCAAATGCCTACAGCCCACCAGCAAGCAACACATGGACAAAAGAGAAACTAGGTGACAAACAAGAGGGCCTCATACTGATCATGAGAGAATATAGTAAGATCAGATAAAGATAAATCACGATTCTTGGTGCTGGGGGACTTTACCTTGAATGCAATAGATTGGGAAGCCTATGAAGCAAGATCGGAGAATATTTGGACAGGCAGATTTGTGAACCTCATTCTGGAGACATTCATGTATCAATGTCAAGCAGGCCACAAGAATGAGGAAACAGGGTCCTGGTGGCTTATTATTTGATCAGTGTCCTTGGTCCTTGTCGTGTTCCCCTTGGTCAGGTTTCTGATCTTAGTGTCTTGCCTATGCGAGTGCAGTCTTCACTCACCTCCTCTCCTGAAAATTCCTGTGCTTTCTTTGTGCTATGTTGTTAGCTAGCTTCAGGAAGCCACCATTCAGCCCTCAATAACTAAGGTAAACTGAAATTCCACATGTACTTTTATATAGAGCTAAAACATGTTCCACTTTCTATTCAGTATGGTACAGGTAATATACTGTGCTAAAAATGTATTTGTTTGGTTTTCTGTTCCTTATTGCATCTTCTGCTTTTGAATGAAAGAAGAGTTACCTTTAATAACAAGAAGGTTCCAATTATTATTTTTTAATTATAATTACATCATCAATCTCATAAAATTATTTTGTCTTATTTTAGCAATATCCCAAGTCTGCATAGTTGCAATATTACTAGCAAATCATTTCTGTACTTATTATGTCTCATTCAAATTTTAATGTTATTCCTGACAGTATTTACTTTATAATCTAGATTTCTAAAAATACTGTAGTAAGTATAGGAGTGTTTTGTTGATTTTTTTCTAAATATTTTATTTATTGATTTATGTTCTAAGCTTGTGTGGGTGATAAACAACACATACACGTGCGTGCGCACGCACGCACACATACACACGTATGTAAAGTGTAACCTTGCTTGGGCAGACTAATTGGGACCGGTTGCTTTCTTCTCCAAGAAATCACTCCACTTAGCATTTTGCCACGTTTTGTTCTGCTCCCAAGTGATAGTAAACATCTTGTGTACATAAAAACAACAAAATGTCATACAAACAATACATTTTAAAAAGAGTAGAATGTAAAATAATAAAAAATAATAATTAAAGCAAAATAATGTTACCGTTTAACATTCCTTTCTGAGCTGGATCCTATGATATTTCCTGAGCCAGATCCTTATGGTAGAATTAGGACTCATAACCCCCACTAGGCCAGGGCTGACCTTGTCTTATGCTGTGATGAGTATCTACAATATGCAAATGGATTTATGAAAGGAATTAGGGAAGAAAAACAGTGGCGAGCTGAACTCTTGCAACCACTGAGGGATTGGCTCATTGTAAGACAAGAGCGTGATGTACACGCTAATACTCCCCTAATACATTCAACATTAACTGCAAGCAATAATTAGTAACAGTATGAATAGCAATTATTGCTCTGAAAATTCCTGGTGTTGAAACTCGGTACCTCTGCCACCACCATAAAAGGAATACTTCACCCAGAGAGAGAGAGAGAGGGG
>NC_091241.1:1581595-1661595 GCF_040958095.1 Procambarus clarkii | reverse complement strand
GGGAGGAAGGGGGAAGAGAGAGAGGGGGGGGGAGGAAGGGGGAAGAGAGAGAGGGGGGGGGAGGAAGGGGGAAGAGAGAGAGGGGGGGGGAGGAAGGGGGAAGAGAGAGAGGGGGGGGGAGGAAGGGGGAAGAGAGAGAGGGGGGGGGAGGAAGGGGGAAGAGAGAGAGGGGGGGGGAGGAAGGGGGAAGAGAGAGAGGGGGGGGGAGGAAGGGGGAAGAGAGAGAGGGGGGGGGAGGAAGGGGGAAGAGAGAGAGGGGGGGGGAGGAAGGGGGAAGAGAGAGAGGGGGGGGGAGGAAGGGGGAAGAGAGAGAGGGGGGGGGAGGAAGGGGGAAGAGAGAGAGGGGGGGGAGGAAGGGGGAAGAGAGAGAGAGGGGGGGAGGAAGGGGGAAGAGAGAGAGAGGGGGGGAGGAAGGGGGAAGAGAGAGAGAGGGGGGGAGGAAGGGGGAAGAGAGAGAGAGGGGGGGAGGAAGGGGGAAGAGAGAGAGAGGGGGGGAGGAAGGGGGAAGAGAGAGAGAGGGGGGGAGGAAGGGGGAAGAGAGAGAGAGGGGGGGAGGAAGGGGGAAGAGAGAGAGAGGGGGGGAGGAAGGGGGAAGAGAGAGAGAGGGGGGGAGGAAGGGGGAAGAGAGAGAGGGGGGGGGAAGGGGGAAGAGAGAGAGGGGGGGGGGGAAGGGGGAAGAGAGAGAGAGAGAGAGAGGAAGGGGGAAGAGAGAGAGAGAGAGAGAGGAAGGGGAAGAGAGAGAGAGAGAGAGAGAGAGAGAGAGAGAGAGAGAGAGAGAGAGAGAGAGAGAGAGGAAGGGGGAAGAGAGAGAGAGAGAGAGAGAGAGAGAGAGGAAGGGGGAAGAGAGAGAGAGAGAGAGAGAGAGAGAGAGGAAGGGGGAAGAGAGAGAGAGGGGGAGGGAGGGGGAGAGAGAGAGGGATGGATGGATAGATAGATAGATATATATAATATATATATATATATGTCGTACCTAGTAGCCAGAACGCACTTCTCAGCCTACTATGCAAGGCCCGATTTGCCTAATAAGCCAAGTTTTCATGAATTAATTGTTTTTCGACTACCTAACCTACCTAACCTAACCTAACCTAACCTAACCTAACTTTTTCGGCTACCTAACCAAATCTAACCTATAAAGATAGGTTAGGTTAGGTTAGGTAGGGTTGGTTAGGTTCGGTCATATATCTACGTTAATTTTAACTCCAATAAAAAAAAATTGACCTCATACATAATGAAATGGGTAGCTTTATAATTTCATAAGAAAAAATTTAGAGAAAATATATTAATTTAGGAAAACTTGGCTTATTAGGCAAATCGGGCCTTGCATAGTAGGCTGAATAGTGCGTTTTGGCTACTAGGTACGACATATATATATACAGTGGAACCTCTATTATATATATATACAGTGGAACCTCTATTAACGAGTGGCTCTATTAACGAGTTTTTCCAGTAACGAGCAAGCCACTCGCAGCAAATTTGTCTCTATTGACGAGCTCGCCTCTATTAACGAGTGAAACCACATGGAGCTTCCTAGCGTCTCACGGGTTCTCGCAAATTCTCGGACGCCTCTGACGCCAGTGTTGTTGTTGTATCTCACACGACAAGCATCCCTCTGGATTTATTTGAGCTTTTCTTTGGGTTTTTAGTGGTTTTGGGACTACAATTTGTAACACACGATGTCTCCAAAGAAGCTGCTTGCTAAAGATAGTGTTGTCAAGAGGAAGAAAGACACAATTACTGTGGATTTAAAGAAGGAAATTATAGCAAAGCATGAGTGTGGTGTCTGTGTGATTGATCTCACAAGGAAGTATGGCAGGTCCTCATCAACAATTTACACCATTAGTAAGGGAATGAGGAGGTAAGGGAGGATGCTGCCTCTTCCACTGAGATCAGGGAAGTGTTTGGAATGTTTGAAAAGGTGAACGCATTCTTGGAAAAGCTGTCCTGATAAAGCAGTGACAACCCGGTGTATGAAAATGTTTAATTAATTTATCACTTTGTGATAACACTTTATGAAAGTGTTATCACTTTCGCAAGGTATATGTCGCTTGAACGTAACACACTTTTTTTCTCTTGAATGCACTCAAACACCGCGCTCAAGCATCATTTGAGCAAATATTTCTATAAAATCCAATTCTTATCCGATCGACTTGGGGATTGTATACATGTTTGCCGTGAAATTTCCGTTTTCTTTAATAACCACATTGCGAGACGCTAAGCCCCGAAATCATCTCATAAGAACAAAGGTAACTGCAGAAGGCCTATTGGCCCATACGAGGCAGCTCCTATTTTATAACCACCCAATCCCACTCATATACTTGTCCAACCCGCGCTTGAAACAATCGAGGGAGCAGAGAAATTTGAGAAAACGGCATTGTATTGTATCTTTGTGGTAAGACTATTATATTGTTGACACAACGAGTGTAATCAACATAGTTTTTTATTTGGTGCTGGTCTAACGCATCCTTGTGTGACATTTGAAATGAAATTTGGGTGAAATTCCCAAGAAGAGAGAGTCCGCCTGACTCAGAGGTGGATTCTCCTTCCACACCATAACCCCTCTCATCCTTCCCACCTCCCCATCGTCTCCCTCAAGCCAGCAACTACTCTTCATAAGGTAAAGTAAATATTAAAACACTACAACAAAACATTTATATTTACATGTGCAATATTATATTTACATAAAAAAAAGTCATACAAGTATGGATGTTTTTGGGAGTGGAACGGATTAAATTTATTTCCTTTATTTTAAATGGGGAAATTTGTTTCCAAAGACGAGTTTTCCAGGTAACGAGCTCGGTGCCAGAACGGATTAAACTCGTTAATAGAGGTTCCACTATATATATATATATATATATATTAGTATATTTTGGTAGCAGTCTTTCCTGTAGACATATATTATTAAATATGACCGAAAAAGTAAGATTAATAATTCTAACACGAATTTTCTCAATCTTTCGTACATTACGCTTCACTGTTGGAGGTAAATCAAAAATCACTTCTCCAAAATTCATTTTTATTTCTAGTCTGACGCGACACGGGCGCGTTTCGTAAAACTTATTACATTTTCAAAGACTTCACAAATACACAACTGATTAGAACGTATCTCTGATTTTATATCTACATTTGAGTGAGGTGGGAAGGGTGATGTGGCATTAATACAAGACAGAACAGGAGGGGATATTAATAGGGTATTAAAAGTATCAACACAAGACAGAACAGAAACAATGGGTATTGAATAGAAGTGTTTGTAGAAAGCCTATTGGTCCATATTTCTTGATGCTTCTATATTGGAGCGGAGTCTTGAGGTGGGTAGAATATAGTTGTGCAATAATTGGCTGTTGATTGCTGGTGTTGACTTCTTGATGTGTAGTGCCTCGCAAACGTCAAGCCGCCTGCTATCGCTGTATCTATCGATGATTTCTGTGTTGTTTACTAGGATTTCTCTGGCGATGGTTTGGTTATGGGAAGAGATTATATGTTCCTTAATGGAGCCCTGTTGCTTATGCATCGTTAAACGCCTAGAAAGAGATGTTGTTGTCTTGCCTATATACTGGGTTTTTTGGAGCTTACAGTCCCCAAGTGGGCATTTGAAGGCATAGACGACATTAGTCTCTTTTAAAGCGTTCTGTTTTGTGTCTGGAGAGTTTCTCATGAGTAGGCTGGCCGTTTTTCTGGTTTTATAGTAAATCGTCAGTTGTATCCTCTGATTTTTGTCTGTAGGGATAACGTTTCTATTAACAATATCTTTCAGGACCCTTTCCTCCGTTTTATGAGCTGTGGAAAAGAAGTTCCTGTAAAATAGTCTAATAGGGGGTATAGGTGTTGTGTTAGTTGTCTCTTCAGAGGTTGCATGGCTTTTTCACTTTTCTTACTTTTTCGGTCATATTTAATAATATATATATATATATATATATATATATATATATATATATAATTTTTTTTTTTTTTTGTTTTTACTTTTTTTTGTACTTTATCTTATTTTTTTTGTAAGCTTTACATCCTAGAGAGTGCATACCCGTTCCTAACTGTGTGAAGAAAGAATTAAATTGGTCAACAAATAAATCGGTCACAACTTGCAGAGCTTGGGACTTCGAATTTTTTTGGCAGCTTTTTTCAGAGATTTAAAACTCTATTTTCTTTGTCTCTTTTTGCTTGTTTTGATGATTAGGGACCAGATTAGGGCTTTCTGGGGGAAGCCTCTTCGGCTCCCCGGAGCTTATCCAGGCTGATATGCTAATGTCAGACTTTGGCATCAGTCATGTGTATGAAGCTCTATGCACCTACCAGGGACCATGAGCCAGAACCTGGCCCCCTCAGAGAAGCAAAGGGGGAGCAATAGCCTATAGAAACCCTCGTGTGGTTGGAAGCATTCTATGTCTGCCATCGACCGGGTCAGGCACCCAGAAAGATAAGCGTCCCAAAACAAACCCCTATTCTGGTGAAAATTGCTACCACAAGCCGAACAGGTGAATAGAACTTCCCCAAAAGAAACGAGCAAACGATCATGACGTCACACGTTGCCATGCCGCTGTTTGCGCAGTGGGGAAGGCGAAGCCCCAGACCTACCGTGCCGGTTATCCACCATCATTGGTGGATAGCCGTCGCGTTCTTTGGCTGATGTTAGAGGCTGAGGTCGTGTGCTCCCGCTCCGGTGGTTGTTTCAGCACTGTACCTAGTGTGTCGTGACTGTCTTCTAGGTGGTGCGTGAGCCGGTAGTGTTTCTCCAGTACTCGAGCTTCATGTGCCTAGGGTTTCTTTCCCTAGGTGCACTTTAAGTACTGCTCCTGGGACTTGGGGCCACCTTTCAAAAGTTCCTTGGGTTCTGCTCCTGCTAGGTCGTTTACTGCTTGGTTTTCGGCCGCCCTTTGTGTGCTCAAGTGTTCTGTCTCCCTTGTTCGCCTTAGGGTAAGGGGCAGTTTGCACTGGTGGGGCGTAGGGTACTGCGCAGCTTGTTTTCACCAATCATGGCGGCCGGCTCTGTTCCGCCTGGGTACGCTGTTCTCTTGCGGGGTTTTTCTTTTTTCTTTTTGTTTGTCTGCCCGATGGGGGGGGGGGATCTGCCTTCGTTCTTGCCCCCTGTGTTCCCTGTGTACTGGGTTTTCTTCGTTCTTCCGGTGGTTGCCCCTGCTAGGTCCCTGTGAGTGTGCACGTTCTTTGGTTTTCTTCCGGAGGTTTTCTTCCTCTTGGGCCCCCTTTGTGGGTTCAGGGGGCTTTGTTTCCTCGTGTGTGACCGGGTTCTGCCTTCTGGGGTTCCGGGGTCTTCCTGGCTTGCAGACTGATCTTTTTGGGTCTTGGCACGTGTTGTGGTCGTACTGGTACTTTGGGGTTTTCTTGTCGAAGTGGGCCTTTTGATAAGGTTGTAAGTACACACATTAAACACGCTGTTTTATTTGTTTTTTATTGATATTGCCTCTTACAACTGCAATGATGCATTGGGCTATCAATATTATTATTTATATCACTTACAGTGTAGAAGTGTGTAACTAATATGCATACTACAATATATTATTGGAGCAAAAAATGTAATTTTTGCTGTTATCACACTGTATTACTGCATTATATCTAATTATCTAGATATTTGTGGAGCATTGTGAGCCACTAAGCAGTTCTGGCTAGTGTGATAGTCTTGTAACCATTGATTAATGAACAGTATAGACACACGCACTCACCTTTTGCCGACGGCACCTGACAAAGCAAAGTGCCGCTCAGTGTACATCACTAACTCGAGGTAAATTACGTCTATTAATATCAGAATCCTGGTCACAAAATCCTGAATGTGAATAATTTTTCACATAAATTTTCTAAAGGAACACAAGGTCCTGTTGCATAATGTGTAGAGGCATCAAATTGTACCTGTGTGTTGTGCCTGTCTGCCTCATTTTAGGAACATCGTCACCAGCATCGGGTTTACCGATATCTAAATACGAAATCTTTATCATTGTCAGGGTCCTCTGTCATCAATAAATAATTGCAAATACTTCTTTAGTTTATCATCATGAGGTGATGCTGAAGGCATGAGCTGTATGATAGTGCTGAATGCACTTCAGTTGGTTGCTGCGTTATTACGGAGGCCATCACATCCAGGAGGAGTGCCCATGATTTGTTTCCATGATGGCATCTGTTTTTGTAGACCTGAGGAAGTGGATGCGAGCCCTGTGTACCTGTGGGAGTTTTAAAATCTTATGCAGGTCCTAAAAGCAATCCTGGTCACTATGCGCAGGTGAATGATTAAGTGTGACTTGTCACTGTCTCCAATCCCTACATTCATAACGGGCCCACTTGGAAAATCCCTGCTGTGGAGGAAATAAAAGTATCTAGAGCATGGCATGTGCTATGACTCTTGGGTGGACCATATTGAAGCTGGCTATAGGAGCATCCATGGGTTATCAGAAAGGAGTGTTTTACTTTGGTTCCCCTTTTTTTCAACACTCACAGTTATTAAGAGTATACAGTACTGCCTGTTTTCACGTCATATTAGTAGGCATAGATACATCTGCTTGTTTCTGCATAGTAGCCTCCATCATGCATGCATATACAAATAATGTTTTACATTTAATTTGAATTCTTATTAATATCTGGTTGATGTTATCCTAAACCGGCCCTCATCCTGCAGTATATAAACTTGATACACTGTGCTTATATTTTACATATATGGTCTAAAACTATATAAATTTTGACCAAAAAAATTCAATGGCAAAATTTGGCTGTTGTCTATTCTTGGTAGACCTAACTAGACATGTATTGGTTCCAAAGGAACTTGACCTTCAGCTCTTACCATCAATAAAATACAAATAATTATTCAGGTAAAGTACATACATACAAGGTGAGATACAAAACGTTGATGGATTTATAGATAGGCATTGTATGTACTAGCTCTAGGCCACTATTACGCAGAGCGTTTCGGGCAGTAGTTTCGTCAATATTTGACCAATCGTTGATGATAAAATAATTTTAATATCGTATGTTTTTTATCGAGTGAATAGTAAAAAGAATTAATGTCATCTTTTTAATTCAGTTTAATTTATATAGCTTCATATAAGGGTATGTTGGGAATATTATAATAATCCAGTTCCACTAAGGCAGCTACTTGCATTTTATATGGCATACATTTGTTCATTTACTAAAACATTAACACTAGCACTGTGTTTCATACTTTAACAAGGAATTTAAATCAAAAGAGCACTATACTTCGTGTAATATATCTATTTACTCTTGGAATCCACGATTTGATTTTAAGTGTGCTCTGAAAATTCTTAGGTTTTCTTCATTATATTTCCAGTCCCTGTTTAGGAGAGTAAATGATTCGAGATAGATCAAGAACTTGAAATATTTTGCTACAGTTAATGTAAACTTTCTCCCAAATTTTGATCCATATTTGGTTAGTTTAATATTAACAAATAGGATAGCTTAATTCCTTCAATTTTGAGATTAATTAGCAAGCACACATTATTGTAAAATTGTAGTCGAATTATTTTATAATATTTTATCAATTAAAATTTAGCCATGAAGTGCAAGGTTTAGTCTGCTGTCACCTTATCCATCTTTTCAAATATATGTGACTGTACAGTACAGTACAATTAATATCAATGCTGTATAGTTATCTATATGCGACGTATTTCAATGTAATAAATTGGTTGACCTTGGTTGGCTATGGAAGGTTTACCATGAGGGAACTGCAAGGAAGTGCTTTTTTCGCTGATGGCTCTTGATTTCTGGCTGCCATTACATGGCAGTGCTGCCTGCTGTCTGCTGCTTACTCTCCATCTCATTATTTTACCATAAATACTATTTTTATTTCCCCCTTTTTCCTTGTGTATAGTTTGATGTTTATTTGCTGTCATGTGTGTTTGCCTACTGTGCGTAATCCTAGTTCTTCTCCCTTATTCTTGTTTCTATCTAGCAAGTGGCTGCCATTTCACTTTTACAATAGCCAAGTCAGCATACAGCATTCTTTAATGAATCTTGAACACATTTACAATGTCTATGTAATTGTATGTAGACCTTCCTTCAACATTGGGAAGTTGTCAGCGAGAGCATGGTTTCAAGAGAGATCTTTGACCTCTTGCTCCACCAGGGAACAAGGGGGTGACCTTAAATTGATTCTTCTCAATATATTTAATGTGCCTTAAAGAATTGGCTTTGAAGGAACAGTTGGGAAACATTTGTTACAAAATTCCACCTGATTGTTTGGCTGTTGATGATTTGAAACTGTGTTGCATGTTTTGATCAAAAACAAAGATGCTTCAAAAGAATGGAGATTTGTTCAACAAACGCATGCATAAAATGAAGTAGGATAGATAAAGATATGAGCATCTTTTTATTAAATATAAGGAAAATAAAAGATAGACTATGAAAAAGCACATAAGGAAAATAAAGAATAAAGATTATGAAAACATCCATCACAAGAGCAGCAGTGAAAGGAAATATATTTGTGGATTAATGGTTATCCAGTTTACATTCTTACAATAGGGCTTCCATGGGCAATAAGGCCATCCAATGAACCACCTAGTTAATCATATAACTTTATATCTTGGTAAACAAAAATTCTAAAGTACATATCTGTTTTTAAGCAGAGCAGGAAACGGTACACTTCAACTCCAATAATGTGTCTAAGGCGGATTCTCAGTCTCCACTCACCCAGCTTGATCCCAGTGATATGAAAGAAGACCTTCCAAAAGCTGACCCAGCAGTGTTCAATAGGTATTTTATATTCCCTGTTGAATTATTATTTTTAACACCATTTGTGTAGAAGTTAGTATTCCCAGTCTTTCTTTTCTCTCCTTTTGTATCCCTAGTGCACAGATTTCGTAATAACTTGTTTCTGTGAGGAACTTCATCACCTCCATGAAGCTATTAAGCTGACATGTGCCATATTAGTTTGGTGCCATCAATCCTGGGAGTTCTAGTGCCTACTGGAGACCAGCACCAGAACATGGTCTCCTCATAGAAGCGCAGGGAGCAATGGCCATTATGAGCATTTTACATTTAGAATGTCATGTCTGCCATCGACTGGGGAGGGCACCCAGAAAGATAGATGAACCAATACAAACCCCTCAACTGGAAAAACTTGCAACCTATGACCGAACAGAACCAAAGAACTCCCCCCCCAAAAACAAACACACAAACGAGCAAATCCTCCTCCAACTAGCACACCCGCTCATTAGGGCCCTCCCTTCTCCCCTGAAAGGGGGAAGGTGGATCCCACTCAGGCGAGCTGGCAGGCCACCATCTTGGTTTATTCGTTGATGTGCCAGGTGTCACCAATCTCCCCTGTCCTCGCTTTATTGACTGACTTTGGCCTTTATGGCTTTGCCAGGTGTTCTCTAGTACACTAGGATGCATGAGTCTAGGGCTACCTTCCCTAGATGCCCAGTAAGTACTTCCTTTGCATTCTATGGTTTTCCTGTGTCTGGGGTTCCCAGGACTCGGGAGGGGGGTAGTCCTCTTGAAGCGCTTGGGCTCCTATTGATCCTGCCTGGTTCCTTGTGCCTTCTGGGGAGAATTTATTGTTGCAGAGCCGGAGATTTTCATATTCTCCGTCCCTGTATAAATTTCGGTTGTGTGTAGTTTTGTATCAAGATTTTGTACCTACCTCAACGACTAGTTGGTGTGGCATCCCAGCCGATCTGCTTGTCTGCTTGCCAGGGATGTGGCTCTTTCCCAGCTCGCTGGGTTTGCATTCCTGGTGAACTGGAGGAAGTGTCATCTAGCTCCGTCTCGGGTTCGTACCTGGCTTAGCCTCGTTTGGGACTCTTGGACCACGGCACGGCAGTAAAGTGTGATGTTTGATTGTTTGCTTGTTTCCTTGGGATTGTAGGGAGTTTCTACCTCTGTTCGTTTTTTTTTTTGTTTTAGTTTCTTACCATGTGGGGTTTGTTTTGTTATGCCTACCTTTCTGAGTGCATAACCCTGGTCGATGGCATATAAGGAAAACCCCTAACCATAAGGGAGTTTTCCAGGGTCATTGTTCCCTGAAATCTCTCTGAAGGGGTCAGGTTCTGGCACTGGTCCCTGGTAAGTCTGAACTCAATAGCTAATTTTCCGGTCTAATATAACTCATTAGCCCGATAAGCTCCAGGGAGCCGTAGGGGCTCACTCAGAAAATGGTGTTTCATTACATTCGGCACTGGTTTTTTGAGGTGGCAATATGAGGTATCAAGGTGTTTGTATCGCCACTTTTTTCTCATTGTTGCAGTTCTTCAGCGTCTAAATGGGTGGTGCTTATTTCTGTTTTAGCATTTTTGATCTGCATCTCATGCAGAATACTGTCACCTTGTCTTGTGTGGCGTTGGATCCACTGCAGCTTGAATTCAGGGCCGATACTACTTTGGCTCAGTTTCACCTCTAGCTTGCACTTCTGCCTCCTAAGCCTGCTTTGGCTTTTGACATGTTCTTTCCTTTCTTCCGCTTGGTTCCTTTCAGTCTGGGATTGTTTCTTGAAGGCTTTTTCTGGGTGGAGCTCCTTCGGCTCTCCAGAGCTAACCGGGCTGATATGAATGTATTAAACCCTGGCATCAGTCAATGCACAGAGTGTTCTAAGCCTACTGGATACCACGAGCTGGAACCTGGCCCCTTCAGAGAGGCACGAGGAGCAATGGCCTATAGAATCCCCCATGTGGTTGGAAGCATTTTATGTCTGCCATTGACTGGGTCAGGCACCCAAAAAGATAAGCGTCCACCCTCAGTACATTTTATTACAGAGGGTGTGAGGGTGGCTCCCTGACACCCTCCCTCCCTCCAGTCATTGGGGGGGGGTGTTTCCATCATTATAGAATTGAGGGTGAAGCAGCCGGCTGACCTCGGGTTTCCTCCCTTCTTCTCCCAAATGAGTGGGGAGGCGGGTCATATGAGCATGTACTAGTTTCATAAAATTTTGATTGTTTACATGGTTTTAGGAGTGCTTTAGGCTGTTCATTAGGCGTTAAACGAGGCTGAAGTCCCATTTAAAGCCAAAGGTGGCATGAATTAATAACAAGTAATAAATGCCACCACTCCTTGTGCCTCTGTGAGGGAGCCAGGTTCTGGCTCTATTCCCCAGTAGACTGTAGAACTCTGCAACTGAGATGATTCAGAAGTATGTCACATTATCGAAGATATTGGCTTCAGGGAGCCACCAGGCCTCGCCCAGAAACTGACGTTTCATTGCATTCAGCGCTGGTATTTTGGCAAACCTCTGGTAGCTCACTGTTCCCTCTTACCGGTGAAGTTCTGCAGCGACAGCACCATTGTGTGTGAGGGCGCAGGCTGGCCGAGACTTCAGGCGACCTAGGCTACTATCTACTGGTGGTCAGTAGATACCTAGTGGTGCCAAATTTCCTTCATGTAGTCAATTGTTTTATTGCACATATTTTACCGGTGGGTTTTCCTAGTTTTGGGGTTGATCTGAGCCCTTTGCTTCCCTTGCTCATAGAGCGAGTCAGAGTTTGGTGCTGATCTGTGGTAGGCAAGAGATGGGTCTCAGAGGTGTGGTGTGTTGAGCTAAGTCTTGGTTGTATCGGAGCTAAGCTCAAGGAGCTACTGGAGGTTTACTAAAAAAAGGCATTTCATTGCATTCAGCATTAGCTTTATTTTTTGTTTATTAGCACTGTATTTTATCATTGGTGGTTTATGGTTATCCATAATAAACATAAATATGTACTATATATCATAAATTTAAGCCAGTAATAAAAAAATTAATAGGAAATTATTATTGATGCATCTCAATACAAACATTTCAGGATCGTAACAAATCTTCGAGAGGCGCTAAATATGGATCTCCTCGGTATTGATGTTGTGATTGATAGCAGCACTGGGAAGTATGGCATTATTGATGTTAATGCATTTCCTAGTAAGGGTCGAGTATAATTCTTATTATTTTAATAACGAGTATTCAGTAGATGTCACTATAAATGTTTTTTTTATTTGTACTTTATTTTCTGAGGGGGAACCATGTTGGCTCCCAGGAGCTATAGGACAGATATTAGCTACATTAGTCTAGGGCTTCAGTCATGTTGAGTTGTCATGCCTACCGAGAACCACATGCCAGAACCTGGTTCCTTGAGAGGAGCGAAGGGAGCAATGGCCTATTAAAACTTCACTCTTTGAGAGTATATTTGGGCACAAAGAAAGGTAGGCCCCCCAAAACAGACCCCAAATGTTAGAAAATTGCAACCGAAGACCAAAACAGAGGCTAAAAACTTTTAAGAAAAACGAGGAAACAAGCAAATCGGGTGGCCCCGCCTCACCGAGCTGGCCATCTGCCCACCAGTTTGTTGACATTGGCGGATGTCTACTCTGGTCTCGATTGCCTGTCAGGATTTTGGCCCTAGCTGTGGTACCTGCTGTGTGTTGGAGCGTTGGCCAGGAGTTTAAAGTACTAGGGCTGCATGCGCTTAGGGTTATCTTTCCTGGCCGCCTTGTAAGTACTTCCCTTGGGCTTCAGGGTTATCTTCCCTAGAGTTTTCGGGTCTCGCTCCCATATGGGTAGCAGTCGCTTAGCTTCTGCCTCGCCCTTGGGGTCAGCTTGGGTCTTGGATGCTTTCGCTTGGCCCTGAGTATGGTGTGTGTGTTGCAGGTTGGGGCGCACAGTGCTGGGCAGCTAGCATACAAGCGGCGGTCGTGCCCCTCTCTGTGGCCTCCTGTTGTTGTGGTGCACTTTCGGGGGTTCTTTACTTTCTTTAGTTTCTTTTCTAGGGAGGTGGGTCAGCCCTCTGGTAGAGGGCTGCCTGGCTTCCTCAATATGTCAGCCTAGGTTCTATTGGTAGTCCTCCTCTCGGCCCCCCAGTGGTTGCTCCCTTCACAGGAGATCAGTTTGACCAGTAATTAAGGGGTTCAACCAGCTTTGCAGCACCGGTGCCTGAGCTTCTCGTAGGGACATCTCTCCCTGCGGGCCCTGAAAACCCTCGTCGGGGCTTGGGTGACCAATGGATGTGTCCTCAGAATCCCATCTCACTTTGTGCGAGTTTGAAGGTTGTTTGTTGACCTTGTCTCGGGGTGACGATCATCTGTTTTGGCTCAGTCATGCTGCTTGTTGGGTCGACGATACTTTCGACCCGGAATCGTGCAAGACTTTTTCCCCTTATCCAGTTTACCCATTCTTCTTCTGGAGATGTTAGGGGTCAAGTGGTTGCTGCGTTGCATGCTCGGTTTAGGTTATTGCAAAGTGCTAGGTTGGTTGCCCGTTTCAATGCCCCAGGGCTGCCCTGTTTTTGTTTTAGGGACCTGGACTGTGGAGGGGGGAGGGTATTAGTCGTTTTGACCTTTGTTCAGTCCGCAGCCCCAAGTCCGTTTCCTGTTGGTGTGATTGCAGGCCTTTTGCATTCTTTGGAGACAAAGCCTAGATACCGGTGTTATCCCTGACATATTAAAAACTGCAGAGATATCACCACTCCATAAAGGAGGAAATAAGGCGGAGGCAAAAAATTAGACCGATAGCACTAACATCACACATTATAAATATCTTTGGGAGAGTGCTAAGAAGTAAGATCACAAAATATATGGAATCACAGCATCTCCATAACCCCGGATAACATGGTTTCAGAACAGGGCGCTCTTGCCAGTTCACAGCTGCTAGACCACTATGAGATGGCACTAAATGCCATGGAAGACAAACAAAACGGAAAAATAGGCAGATGGATCTACAATTTCCTGACTAATAGAACCCAATGTGTAATAGTCAACAAAATAAAATCTGGTCCATCAACTGTGAAGAGCTCAGTCCCCCAGGGTACTGTGCTTGCTCAATACTTTTTCTCATCCTCATATTGCACATAGACAAGGACACAACCTATACTACTGTATCATCCTTTGCAGATGACACTAGGATTTTTATGAGTGTAGACATCATAGAGGACACGGCAAACCTCCAGTAAATGAGGCCTTTCTATGGGCTACAGAAAATATGATGTTTAACGAAGATAAGTTCCAGCTCATGCGCTATGGAAAAAATGAAAATATAAAAGCAGAAACCATGTACAAAATGCAGTCAAATCATAACATAGAACAAAAAGGCAATGTAAAGGAACTGGGTGTACTCATGTCGGAAGACCTTACATTTAAAGATCACAATAAAGTAGCCGTCACAACTGCAAGAAAAATGACAGGTTGGATAACAAGAACCTCTCACACTAGAGATGCTATACCGATGATGATACTTTTCAAAACGCTTGTGCTCTCTAGAGTGGAATACTGCTGCACAATGACAGCCATTTTTAAAACTGGAGAAATTGCTGACCTGAAGAGCGTGCAGAGATCCTTTACTGCTAGAATTCACTCATTAAAACATCTGAACTATTGGGACCGACTAAAGAACACACATCTCTACAGTATTCTCTTGAGTGCAGGGGGGAGAGATACATAATAATTTACACATGGAAAATAGTAGAGGGGCTGGTTCCAAACCTGCACACAGAAATAACATCACATGAGACCAGAAGGCATGGCAGGATGTGCAGAATACCCCCATTGAAAAGCCGAGGTGCAACAGGTACTTTGAGAGAGAACTCTATCAACATCAGTGGTCTGAGACTGTTCAACACGCTTCCACCACACATAAGGGGCATAACTGGCTGACCCCTCAGTATTCAAGAGAGAGCTTGACAAACACCTCCAAAGGATACCTGATCAACCTGGCTGTGACTCATACGTCAGGCTGCGAGCAGCTGCATCCAACAGCCTGGTCGACCAGTCCAGCAATGAGGAGGCCTGGTCGACGACTGGGCCATGGAGTCGCTAAGCCCTGAAATCACCTCAAGGTAACCTCAAGATAAAGTAAGGTGGTTCACCCTCCTCCCACCTTTCCCCCCTGCTGCCAGCCCCCAAACATCTGAGGGTTTTGGAGGTGGGGAGGGGGCTACCCCTTTCAATACTGGGACAGAGGCCTTTGAGCCTGATCCTCCCGCTAAGGCTTCTGTGTCTTACCAGAAGACCCCCCTTCTTTGATTCCTTTTCCCTGGACTCTGCCTTTTCTTCAAGGGTGGAGGTCGACTGCCCCGGAGCCTGGTTTTGAGGCTTTCGGGACTTGGAAGGAGGAGGAGTGGGCCTAGGGTGCTTGGGGCCCCTTTCAACCCTGCCTGGGCCTTGATGCCCTCGAGGCGGGGTTTGCTGTTGCAGGGTTTGAGGTTTTCGTATCTCCCTTTCCTGTACGATTTTGATATGGGTTCGGCTCCTTCCCTGGTTCCAATGAGTTCCTCGGCTTCGTCCTTCCAGAAGTTTTCAACCTCTCGGATTTTCCCTGCAGGGGTTCAGGAGGCCCTTGGTGCATACTTCCTGCAAGATCTGGACTTTGCCTCTGTGCTGGACCTGACGGCTTTCAAGTTCGGTTCCTCCTCTCTGTATTAGGTGCGTTATGAAGTTCCGGAGTCTTCCTGGCTTGCAGACCGTCCTTTCTTTTCGCTTGGAGCTTTGTACGGGTTTTGTCATACCCGCATGCTGGAATGGCGGGTACGATTGTGTTGCAGGTTTGCTTGAGGGGCACTTTTGAGCACCTTAATACATGCCTTTTTACTCCCGTGCTTCATGAGGTGGGCTTGCTCCAGTTGCACGCTCAGGTCTCTTCCCTTTCAGATGCCTTGGTTGCTGAGGATCTTTGGGCTCACAGGCATTTGACCTCGGTCTTGCGTTTCTTTTCTGTTCTCGAGCTGTGCTCTGACTGGCTTGTGGAGGCATTGAGTGCCGGGCCATCGTTTGGGGTATTGGCCTCGGCTGCTAGGGCGTCGGCTGCATTGCTGAAACTGTATGTGCCTATCCTCCGGGAAGCAGTGTTTGTTTTTCTCCTCTCGCCTTGCGTGTCAGCAGGCCGCCCTTTCTCTTTCTATTGATTTGGCCTGGGTCCTGGCTCTTCACTTTTCTTCGCCTTTCTGTCCCCTGTTGTTTACAGACTCGGTTTTTGCAGGTGGCTTCTGTTAGTTGCTGTCCTCTTTCTGATTTGTTTGTGATCCGAGGTAGGCGTTCTCCCACTTCCCAGAGGGGTTATGCCAGGGTTCAGGTCTCTGTTGGTCGAGGTGAGCCCTTGTTGCCAGCTTCTGTGCCAGTGCCTCCTATGGAGCCTTCTTCATCTAATTCACGCGGTGCTCGCTCTGTGCGTGAGTTGGCATCTCAGAAGGGGCATCGGCCCTTTCGGGTTAACGGGTCGCGGTGGAGGTAAAGACTGACTGTTTCCCCACGCTTGGTCCTATGATTTGTGGGCATTTCGGGTTGTATTCACCGGCCTGTGGTGGCGTTGGGCGGCTCCTCTTCTCAAAGGGTCAGGGCTGGTGAGGCTAGCGGGGCAGGCTTCTTCCCCTGTGCTCAGTCAGTTCTTCCTGGAGTGGGTGCTCTTGGGTGTGGTCGAGACAACTTTGTCCCCAAAGTTGGTTTCTCGCCTGTTTCCAGGTCGGGGAGCTTCATGATCTCCTCTGGCACAGGAACTTCTGCTCTTTTGGTCATGGTGGATGGTTTGTTTGTTTGTATCCTTCTTCTTTTCTGGTAAAGAATAGGACAGCTGGCTTTTGGAGGGGTTCATGGGATATTGATGCTTGGTTGGTAAGGCCAGAGGTGCATTGTGTTTTGTGTCCAGTTGCTGCTTTACACCGTTACCAGAGGGCCTCGGGTTGTGTGTCTGGGGATGCGCTTTGGGTTGATCAGATATCCCTCTGCCCCTGTTCACAGGCTCGGGTCTCTCAGGTCATCCGCAGGGTTATCAAGTCTAGCCAGCCTGCGGTCTACCCTTCTTGAGGTTATCTTGAGATAATTTCGGGGCTTTTTAGTGTCCCCGCGGCCCGGTCCTCGACCAGGCCTCCACCCCCAGGAAGCAGCCCGTGACAGCTGACTAACTCCCAGGTACCTATTTACTGCTAGGTAACAGAGGCATTCAGGGTGAAAGAAACTTTGCCCATTTGTTTCTGCCTCGTGCGGGAATCGAACCCGCGCCACAGAATTACGAGTCCTGCGCGCTATCCACCAGGCTACGAGGCCCCTTGTTGCCATGATGTTCGGAAGTTTGCGGCTTTTGCTACTATGTTTGGGAAAATGTCTTGGGCTGACATTCGGGCACGAGGGGTTTTGGAGGTCAAACAGGGTCCTGGCCACACACTATTTTATGAATGTTCCTGGCCCTCGTCGGTCTTATGTGGCCTTGGGCCATCGGTTGCAGCCAGTTGTCCCGTCATCGTCATGAGTCATGTGGTGCTGCTGCCTCCCTGGTAAGTCCCTTTTTTACTTATCTTAGGTAGCTAGGTCCTGGGAGCCGAATTGGGTCCTCTCAGAAAACCGGCGTTGAATGTAATGGAACGCCTGGCACCCTCCCTCCCTCCGGTAGACTTTTTTTCTTCTGTTTGCTCAGTCTCCAAACTGATGGGCAGACGGCTGACGCGAACAAGCAGTACATCAGGTTGATGACAGTTTAGCTTGTTCCTTGTTTTAATTTGGGGAAGTTCTTAGTCTCTGTTTCAGTCTCTGGTTGCAATTTTTTTTTACCAGTTGGGGTCTATTGGCCTACCTTCCTGGGTGCCCAACCCTGGTCGATGGCAGACATGAGTATGCTATCAAAGAGTGGAGTTTTCCTAGGCCATTGCTCCCTTTGCCTCTCAGGGAACTAGGTTCTGGCTCGTGGTTCCTGATAGGCATGACAACTCCAGATGACTGAAGTCCCGGACTAATATAGCTAATATTAGTCCTATAGCTCTTGGGAGCCGACAGGGCTCCCCTCAGAAAATTTGGTTTCAATATATTCAATTCTGGTTTTATTCACTATTGCTTTGTCATTATCACACTAATTGTCATTATCATACCCCCACCCACCCACCCTGCCTGCCCATGCCCCCACCCACCCACCCACCCACCCTGCCTGCCCATGCCCCCACCCACCCACCCACCCTGCCTGCCCATGCCCCCACCCACCAGCTATCAATCCACCCACCTATCCACCCAGCCAACCTGCCTGTCGTACCTGCCAGTCAGTCAGTTGCCAATCGATCCACCCATCCACACACGCCAAACCTTGCCTGCCCACCCACCTGCTAACCCTGCCCGCCTCCAGGCAACCACCTACAACCCTGCTAGCTATCCCTTCCTGCCCATCTGCTCATTCTTCCCGCCTGCCCATCCAGCCACCAGTTAGCCACCAATCCATCCACCCACCCTGTCCACCCACTAGCCAGCCGGTCCACCTGCCCACCCCCCACTTCTGCCTGCCTGCCAGTTACCCATTAATCCATCCATCCATTCAGCCAGCCCACCAATTTTGCCCCACCTATCAGCCAGCCAGCCCACCCACCATCCATCTTCTTGCTCTCCCAAATATGACTAAACAGTTACCGACATTTTAAAACCTTTAGATTTAGCGGAGCCCCAGATTTAATGACCTGGGTACAGCCTCTTATAGGTCGTTAAATAGAGTGAACACTTATATATAGATATAAAAATAGATAAATAAATAAATAAATAAATAAATAAACATTGCCTAACACCTTTATATTGATTTGTTCAGTAGTAGAACTCAATGAGTGGTGGAAATAAGAGTAAACTTACTGTTATTGATTTTAATCTCTGTGCACTCCTCTAACCTCTAAGAGCATTGTAAAACGACAACACTAGATAGAAAAGTTGGGACGGTTGTATTCCCACCTAGCTTACACTACTGTATCTAAAACAAATTCTGTGGTTGCTGTTTATTTGGAATTTGTTACAATGGTTACATTTCATTACTGTGGTTTGTTTGCAAATATGAATAGATTCAAGTGTGTGCTGTAAGAAAATTGTATTATTACTTGAATGAATTCAGAATGTATATTACGACCATGGAAACCAGGACTCTACTGTTTTTATATGTATGTTTTAAAGTTTTAGTATTTGAGGCAGAGATTGTTTTCATGCTTAGGTTCACAAATACTAGTGGTTCCCCTAGAACCATTTGCACTTGTACTTCTGTGGACTGGTTTATATTTCATGTAACTTACTGTTGAGACAAGTGTTCAGCTTTCTTGAGGACCCATTTTAAACACGATTGATTACAAATTTTTTTAGTTATTTCATGCTAATGTATTTATTTGCCATGTTAATGGCGGTTGAATTTTCCAGGTTATGACTCGGTGCCCAACCTAATGGATCACCTTGTGGACCTGCTGATTATGCGCATGGACCGGTCAGCTCTTGCCAACTCCACAAGTATATTGGAAAGTAAAAACACTTCAATAGAGATCATTTCACCGGATCATCCCCAAGAAGACTCTGGTGTAGACACAGGCTAGTGAGTTATATCACAGCTATGTTGCTGCACTTGCTTGTATACATTTTAAACTGCAATGCATTCCAGGTCTTGTAATGTTGTTCTAAATAATTTCACTGTAAACTACAGTATGATTAAATATCAGATTTGTAAGATTTAAAACTGTATTATTTATATAAATTGCTCAATCTACTTTTAAGAATCATTTTGGTAAGACTTTGTAGAGGATAGTTTCTTTCTGATTTTGTTTTAATCCTGAAGAAACTCCTCCATAGTTTTAGAATTAAAGTTTTAATTGTAAGATGACGCTTGACAACGAATTTGCTTAAGTTAAGGAATGGTTGTACTGTAGCTGTACATTGCAATAGTTACATCACTACTGGAATAGTATATCAGTGCTTCCAGGGTAGAGTTTGTTCATTAATCAGAGAGTTGATGGGTGTGATCATAGTATTCAAGAGTTTCATGCACTTGTGCTTACAGTTAGCATTTTCTTCAGTTAGTTTAGCATACTGTGCCCAACATTTTATTGTTGTGTCCAACATACAACATTTTATTACTATTTCTATTAGCTGTAATTTAAATATTGAAGTTTTCTATGGAATACTTAAACTTTATAAGCAGTATTTAGAACTAGATAACTGTTTTCATGTGGTCATTGATTTGACGAGAGAGAGGCTTACAGCCGAGATTTAAAGTTTAGACTTCGGTTATAGTGTATATAATAATGATTCTTGGTTGTTGTATTATGTTCATGTTGGTGCTGGATGTTTGTTTCATTTTTACATTGTTTGATGTTGATGATGATAACTAATTATTCAAATGTTTGTATACGTATTATTGATGAAGAATATTGGATATCGGAGGGCTGATGCAGCTAATCTGCTGGTAGTCGAGTGTTTGTGTTTAGTGTTCACTTTACGTGTGGCAAGTGAGCAGTTGCTGGTAGAATGTGGACCAAAGCATGTTAATGATGTCGTTTATTTTTTGTACCAGTTATGTAATGCAACACCTTTCCCCCCCCCCTTCCCCCCACTTTTGATATTTTCCTGTAGGTGATGTGATTACTGTATACTGAGTTTACCCGTGGTTATATAAGGCTAGTTCTGAAGGAACCATTCTCTTATGTTCTGTCTTACATAGCTTTTGAACAGCAAATATTTGTTGTATTATTATTATTTCATGCTCTTCTCTATATAATTTACTTATCTATGCATCATTATATTTTAAGTGGTTTGTAAGTAACAAGTTGGAGTATTTTAAATGTCAGAATAATTATGCCAACTATGTAATAGTAACAGGCAAGTATAATGGAAGTGCAGTGTGCAGCTGGTGACCAAAATCCAAGGGTACGTATATTAAAGCCGTAATCGCAACACTCGCGGCACAAGTGTGTGCTGCTAAAAAAAATTTTTTAATTAAGCAGAATTGTTTTTATTGCAGTATTATGAGTATTTTGTAAGCATAGTTATAGTTCTTTTGAGAGGAACGGGTGAATTTTGTTCTTTTAATGTGAATTTCTAGTCTTGCATATAACCAGGTCTTGAATTACTGAGGTCATTTGTCCTCAGTGATGTTATGGTATTGTATTTTATTTGTTGGGATATAGTTCTGACTTCCCTCAACATTCAGAAGTTAGAAGTAACAGTTACTTTGGGAGTTAAAAGTGTAAAGTCACTTTATATATGGTCTTCTTGCTGTTTATAGCTTCCTAAAATGTTTACATCTGTCACTGTACTGTGGCAGTGGTAGTGTGTGCATCATGTGCTAACAACAGTTGTGGCAGTGGTAGTGTGTGCATCATGTGCTAACAACAGTTGTGGTAGTGTGTGCATCATGTGCTAACAACAGTTGTGGCAGTGGTAGTGTGTGCATCATGTGCTAACAACAGTTGTGGCAGTGTGTGCATCATGTGCTAACAACAGTTGTAATAGCTGCTTATTGAAATACAAAAAGTAATTTTAAATGTAAGAGAATTTTCAGGTTCAAGATTTAAAAAAAATTATCAGCATTTCCTTAAATCATTGGCTTCACAAGATAGGAAAAACACTTCCTTTGAAACTTAGGCTGTAGTTTTTTTGTTGTTTAACCACATTAGACTGTGAAGCAAATTGTGCTCTATTTCTAATCCTCAAATGATCAATTAATTTGAGTCCCAGATATATCAATACAGCAGTTATATTGAATTGAACAACTATGTACATTACTGTCTCTCTTACTAATTTAAATTCTCAAGAGAAATGCAACACGTCATGCACATACATTATTCATTTTCACGAACACATCATATAAAACAAAGTTGGACACTGTCTCTTCAGAGTTGTTCTCTTATATTGCCTAATATATATAAGGCAATAAGGTCATGGGTAACATAAAAAAAAATGCTGGTGCCAGCTTTTCCTGCTCCCCCTTCACTTGTGACAAGGGCTCTGCTGTAGGCCTGGTCGAGGACCGGGCCGAGGGGGCTCACTAATCCCCGAAAACACCTCAAGGGAACTTTAAGGTATCCTCAAGTTAGTGTTGCTGTGGAACCTGAACCCCTCAGAATTCTGACACGCACGTTGTCATCCCCAAACACTGAAGTGTTGTGTAGAGGTGTTAGCATAGTAATATTGAGTACCTAGGAATCATTTGTTTTTAACTAGTCAGGAATATTATGTACATTCCATGTTATTATTTAGTGTTTGTTTATTGGACATTTTTTTTTAGGCAGCTCCTCAGAAAATGTAAACCTTTTTAGGTTGTTGCTGAATGTATTGAACTGTACAAAATATCCATGAAGGAAGTCTTTATTTCTTTTTCTTTCTTTCTCTCTTTCTTTATTTCTTTTTCTTTCTTTCTCTCTTTCTTTGTATTTATTCTTTTTCTTTTTCTTTTTTCTTCCAGGTTCTTTTTCTTTCAGTTTTTTTTTCCTTTTTTTTTTCCTTTCTTTTTCTCTTTCTTTCTCTCTTTCTTTCTCTCTCTCTCTCTCTCTCTCTCTCTCTCTTTATTTGTGTGTGTGTGTGTGTGTGTGTTGTTAGAGCTACAGTTTGGTTAAATGACTTACTCAACACTGATGGTTGTTAGCCATATGGTGTCCATGTCGTAATGCATACACATTCACTGTCATTTGTGAGAGTTGCTGTTACCTGCTACAACACTGTGCTAGCCACAGATGTGTAGTCTCTTGATGGCTCTCGCTGTGTACACCTCGCACTCTACCCAGACCCTGTGCCGGCAAATGTCGGTGTGGTAAATCTAGGCATTATGATGTCCAGGGTTAGTTTGAAGTATGTCTGATCCAGTGATTAGACATGGTTCAAGCAGAGCTTGGCTCAAGGGACGTCTGAATCGTGTTTATCGTGACGTGAAGCCACATCCTGTTTAGAGACGAGTGCTGATAATGTCGTCTGAACAAAACTGAAGTTCTAAATTGGGAAACAAAGAAATATTGAGACTTTATGGACACGCTACAGTAGTATTAAGACAGTTTTTGTACTTGATTGACTTAAAGTATTAAGTACTCTCAGTATTGTAAGGAGAATACTGTACAGTATTTGTATTTAGGTAACTAGGATAATTTATACATTTACATTAAGGAAGTAATTTATTAATGTGTAAGCAGTATCGATGAAAATGATGCTAGTTATTCAAGAATATATGTAAATTCTCTGAACAGTATTCCACAAAGGCAAAATAAATTATATATTATATATATATATATTATATATATATATTATATATATATATTATATATATATAATATATATATATATATATATATATATATATATATATATATATGTCGTACCTAATAGCCAGAACGCACTTCTCAGCCTACTATTCAAGGCCCGATTTGCCTAATAAGCCAAGTTTTCATGAATTAATGTTTTTTCGTCTACCTAACCTACCTAACCTAACCTAACCTAGCTTTTTTTGGCTACCTAACCTAACCTTACCTATATATATAAGTTAGGTTAGGTTAGGTAGGGTTGGTTAGGTTCGGTCATATATCTACGTTAATTTTAACTCCAATAAAAAAAAATTGACCTCATACATAGAGAAAAGGGTTGCTTTATCATTTCATAAGAAAAAAATTATAGTAAATATATTAATTCAGGAAAACTTGGCTTAATAGGCAAATCGGGCCTTGAATAGTAGGCTGAGAAGTGAGTTCTGGCTACTAGGTACGACATATATATATATATATATATATATAATATATATTATATATATATAATATATAAATAAAAATATTGGAGTAAGATCTTATTGAGTCAAATAATTGTGCATGGGATTTGTATGCCCATTGAGCTAATGTTGATTAATAATCAAAGCTAATCTGAAGTTAGTCGAGTGCCTTATAATGAAACTGTTAAAAACAAACATTATTGCAGTTGTAGGAAATATTTTGTTTTTTGCTGAATGTGAGTAATTGGCTTATGTCTTGTTAATGATGGAACTTAAATTTTAATACACTGTACTTCATTAAAGTTTTTAAATTTGTGCTGCTTAAGAGCATTAAAATGTAAATAAGAAGTGAGGTATTTGATATATTGTTAGTAGTGCCTAGTGTGTTAGTTTTAATGTGATATTTGTGTATGTGTAATTGTGTTGAAAACTTGTCAACTGTATTCTCAAAAGATTTTAATGATTTTAACATTAACAGTATTTAACTTGGTCAGTTGTATATAGGGGTGTTAATAATACATTATTTGCAGGAAGCTTTTTTCCTATCACATATGGCTCATAATAAATAGAAATGCTAAATTAACCCTAAAAGTGCAGTTATCATTATGCAGTGATCCCCTGGGATAATGTGGTTATTATTTGATGATGTTAATTCTTATTGCCCAAATTTTATGCAAATGATGTAAATATGGTTATAATACATTTATATGGATGCACTGTAATAGGTAACCTAGACCCATGATAAAATTTTGCTGTGGTTTTTGTAGCATAGATAATGTGCCAAGATCTAAGCTGTTATCATCAAATTATTTATTTTTCTGGATGGCACAACCAAATAGAACAGCAGCAGTAAAGGATCGGGTTGCCAGACACTTACATTGAGTTGCCCAGAAACACTTTTACGTGTAATACAGGTGTACATATTACATTGTAGGCATGCATACATACATATATATATATAAATATAAAATATTACATATTACAGTACTCATTCACTATTTCTGGATGGAACCCTTCTTGTGACACTCTTGTTGAGACTGCTCCTTACCAAATGGTTGCATTACTTGCAGAAGCCCTGTTTTTTCCTACCAGGAATTAAAGCTAAAACCTGGCTCCCTCGCAGATGTGCAGGGAGCGAGTGACAATCGGCCACCCCACTAAAAAACTTCCAGAAAGTCAGTGAAGCTTTACAGACAGTTGGAGGGTTCACAGAAAACAGCCTCTACGCCACCAAACGGCTCTGGAAAAGATTGCAGAGAACAAAGGATTCACCCAAACTACCTCAAAACTCATTAGTGTCAATAACCACCACAAGCAGCCCAGGCCCAGCCCTCGGCCAGCTTCCCTAGTTGGTTCTGTTGCTGATGAGGCAGTATAATGTTGTGGACAAGCCCCATCACTGCAAGCTACCTTGTATCTACCTTGTGTAGCGTCTGGGGCTCAACAGACCCACGGCCTGGTCTCTGACCAGGCCTCCCAGTTGGTCATCTGGTCAACCAGGCTGTTGGACACAGCTGTTCGCCTAATCAACTAGGCTGTTGGATGCGGCTGCTCGCAGCCTGATGTATGAATCACAGCCTGGTTGATCATGTATTGTTATAAACTAGTGAACTGCTATGGGGGATCTAGTATTATAGAGCAGGGTCAGCAGTTAGAATCAAGGTGTAACAGTGTAGTGACACAATTAGGCCCAGCCCCCAAGGAACATAGGTTCCTGTTTATACTTTAATGTTTTAGAACAGATCTGTCGTCTGGGATACAATTAACTACGCCACTACAACAGGAGTAATGGATACAACTCAAAAACTAACTTGTTTATTAAACCCACTTAACAACCCTCCATATACATTCACAACAATAACAATAATTACTTTACCACACTATCTTATGTTAACTACCTTGGTCCACGTAGGCAGGATACAAGGCTTACACTTGGGACAAGTTAGGGTAAAGTCTACTAGGCAAGGGACACTAGCAAGGACTCTAGGTAGCTTGGTACCACTGGAGAAACACATGGTTCCACTGAGCCCCCTTTAGAATAAATTAGCAATATAAACACTGGCGATACCCTATACCATTACTACACACTTATGCCAGAAAACGAGAATACAGCACTATACTTAGCTTTGTAAACTAGACACAGGATAAGGTAGAGGGAGAGGAGAGGGATACAGAGCAACACAGTAGAGTTGTTGACACCACGCCGCCAGCCAGAGGAGGAGGCAGCCAGCGTCCAGTCCAGAGCTCCCGAGTTGTTGTGGTTCCAGGAAGAGCCTAATTGATTGTGCAGCTTATACACATTACAAATCTTCACCGATGTACAATATTGTTTACTTTACTCGTTCTAAGAATAGTTAATAATTGCTACAATGTTATACTTAATCCACAACAAGCTCAAGAGTCTGAATGCTCTATGAGAAACAAGATTCGTCTTACGTCTGTCGAGGAAGATAGGAATGCGCATCGACAAGTGCACAAAATAACGTAAGGTAAATTATTTAGAGCTTAATATGACCTCTGGTTTCCACAGAAGAACCCAGGGTCGTAACATATTCCTTGGTGTTTCAAGAGTTGTCTCTTGAACACTGTGAGAGGCCGGCCAGTTATGCTCTTTACGTGTAGCGGGAGTGTGTTGAAAAGTCTTGGGCCTTTGATGTTGATATTTATCCCTCAGTGTACCTATTGCACCTCTGCTTTTCAACAGGGGGGTATTTTGCACATCCTGCCATGCCTTCTAGTCTCATGTGATGTTATTTCTGTGTTCAGATTTGGAACCAGTCCCTCTAATATTTTCCACGTGTAGATGATTATGTATATCTCACATCTGCACTCTAGAGAATACAGATTTAGTACTTTTAATCGGTCCCAATAATTAAACTGACTTAGAGTGGATTCTAGCGGTAAAGAATCATTGTGTACTTGCTAGGTCAGCAATTTCTTCGGCTCTGAATGGGGCTGTTAGTGCAACAATATTCCACCCTAGGAAGCACACACAGAGAGCTGTGTGTGAGCCATTCTTGGACTTTGTCCTACAAGGGCTATTTGCTTGTTGCATTGTTCCTAGGTTTTAGTGTTAGCATCATGTGCATGTTTTCATTCCAGCTTGTTGTGTAAGCTTGGCTCTTGTTGCATTTCAGGCTGCATGCTCCATGGGGTTTTCTTCCCTGGGTGCTTGCTAATGCTGCCCTTGCATAGTCAGAGTTGTCTTCTTTGGTATGTTCGGGAGTTCACCCGAGAAACCTAGTCACTGGGCTAGTGAGTTTACCTTTGGCTATTCACAAATATTTGATTTCTTTGTTTGGGCTCTTGGTTGCACGGCTGCAAGCATTCTTTTGGTTGTACAGTACTGGGACACAGTGGGGTTTGCATGCTTGTTAATACAGTGGGGCCTCGATTTACGATGGTAATCTGTTCCCAGAGACATATGTGGGAGAGCGTTGTAGCTGGATGCGGTCCTAGTTTGCTGCGTGTTCTGTGTCGAAGCTGTAGCGTCTTGGAGACGATTAGAACTGCCTACGCCGAGTGCTACATTCTTGACTGGAAATTGTACTGTTAGCCCATTCTCAAATCGCTTGCTTATATATAGTGACTACACCTCGCATTAAGATAGGAGGGTGAAAAAACCGTTACCTGTAAATAGGGACAGAATTATAACTAAGTGCTAATTAGTTATGCCATTAAGAGGATGAGGTAATGGAGCGAGTATAAGTTTACTTGTTACAGACACAACCTTCTCCATCATGTCCTGGGCTTATATTCGAGCTAGGGTTTTTTTTACACCCAAACATGGTTCTGGCAGCTTAGTATTTAATCAGTGTTCCTGGTCACAATTGTGTTGTATTGGGCCATATCCTTTTTTTTTTTTTTTTTTTTTTTTTTTTTTTTTTTTTTTTTTTTGTTATATTATTATTATTATTATTATTATTAATTATTATTATTATTATTATTATAATACCATCTTGGTGCCTGTTGCCTCTCCTCCTCCCTGGTTAGTCACATTTTTTTCTCCATGGTTAATTAGCTTCAGGGAGTCAGCAAGGAGTTCCCTCCAGAAATCTAGCATTGAATATAATGAATTGCCTCTTTGTGGAGGAGCCCCGGTGGCTCCCTAATGGAGGGAGGGGGGAAGAATCCCCCCTCCCTCCAGGTTTGTCAGCTCATTGTTGGGTTGTTCAAATGGTCTAGAACTGTCCAGGGGAGCCTACTAATGGCTGGGGCTGGGCTGCATGGTGATAATAGCTACTAATGAGTTTTAAGCGAATTTCAGTGAATCACATGTTCTGTGTTAATTGTGGAGATGCTTGGCAGTTTTGAGGCCTTGTTTTCTGTGAACCCTTCGGTTTTATGTAAAGCTTCGCCTTCTTTCTGAAGGACTTTTCCAGGAGGATGGCAGATTACTCCTTCAGTGTGAGGGGGCTAGATTTTGGGTTCAGTTCCCAGTAGGCCAAACACAAACACAACACTCCTGCAGCTGATGTGAAGCAGCTATTGTGGAGCAATCTCGGCAAGATAACTTCAGGGAGACACAGAGGCTCTTTCAGAAAAGCATTTAGTTACATTTAATGATTTTTTTTTTTTGTACATTACGTAAATAAATAGTTACTCCAAACATTGTGTAAACTAAAGTGAAACAGCAAGTAAATAAATCGTCAATCACTATCATCTGGGTTCTCTTCCTTGTGTGACATGTTGGCAATATTACGTCGCCCATGTCCAAGGCCCCATTGATCTTCATGTCTGGCTTTGTCGTCATGTGTTCAAAGCCAAATAAAATTATATATATATTTTTTCAATTTCACTTTACTTGCATGCAAAAGTATCACTTTACAAGTATAAATTATATTTTTTCCACAGCAGAGTGGCACTGTTTGATGGCAGCATTTAGAGGGTTAAATAATGTTTATTACAATTTTTATATTTTAATCTGCTAAGCTCCATGCAAAAATTAAAGATAATTGATTAATGTTTCTTCTTAAGGTACTGTACATAATAAGAATTTCAAAATAAGTACTAGAATGAATAAAAAAAAATAACAATAATATTGTACAGTACAGTATAAGCATTTTTTTTTTTAATATTAAAAAATACTTGTCACTTTCCATTAACTCTTAACACATTAAAATTTTAGCCACCATGAACATATTGCTGAACTGTAAATAACAGTATAAAAGTACTGTATATGAACACTCATTTCATTCCACAATTCATTCCTGTGGGTGTATTTACATAACATTTCTAGCATTTGATGTTTGTTCACCTCTTGTATCCTGTTTATGAACCTAATGTTTTCTAAGCATTTTTATCTATCTTGCATAAGAGTAAATACTTTAACTATAACATTAATTACTTATTTGCTTGTTTTTTTTTATGACCAAATTGTCAGATGTTGTTGATTATATAATTTAAGGAATGCTATTGTCAGCAAACTGTGGGAGCCTGGTAGCCCAAGACTTGAACATACAGGACACCCTGATTTAGGTATAACAGTGACATGTATGGATATAAATTGGAACAATTTATTCCTAATTATAGCCCTAATGCCTTTTTCCTCATGGAAGATCCCTGTCAGGAAATAGCTACTGTAGAAGTTCCTTCAGGAGGCTCAAATTACCACACAAACCTTCCATTCTTTCAATCTCTCTGATCTCCTCACCCTTTCCACCTTTCTGTATGTATATTGTTCCACTCTTCCCTTCCACAATGCTGGTCATCTACCTCTAACGTATCCATATCATCTAAGTGTATTGTGCTTCACCCACTCCACATTTCATTCTCTTGCCCCTTTCATTCAATCCACATTTCTCACATACTGCAATACCTCATTGCTATATTCATCCCATGTACTCCACATGCTTTTGTAAAAACTTAATGAATTTCTACTACTTTTACTCTTGGTTATTCTGTCCCTTTACATACTGAAGCTTTACTTGTTTGTCAAGGCTGGGAGTAATGTACTGTCTCCGACACTTCTTAGCTCATACTAACATTACTTTGTTTCATTATACTGTCCATCTCTCCTACCACACTCCCACTTCTCTCTTATTTCATCTTCCTTATTTCCCTCTAATACTAAGCATTTAAAACTTGCTATCTCTTCCATTTTCTCTTTCCCTATTTTTATCTTAGTTTAAATTACTATCGTTCCACTATAATCTACGAAATCCATAACATCCCATTCTCTTCTACACAATTTTTTTTTCAATGCTTTAAATCATCATCTCTTGTACACAATATCACACTTGGTTCACAAGCTTTTGTAATTTCTTCACTCTATGCAAAGAACACATCACATGCATATTGTGCATACATGCATACTATGTTCATAACAATTGATCACTTTTAGGTGTTTTTTACTTGACCTCCCTAACTAAATTATCCATATCTATGTTAGTCTGACATTACAAATCACTGTTTTTTATACCCAACTGAACATTAAAATCATGATGTTACTGTATTTCCCTGTATTCTCACACGTCCTGTTATTCACAGGGAGAAGGCAACCTGTTTACATCTCAAATACTTATATATATGAATATATATGCTTGAAAATTTCACTGATTGAGATATCCATATTACTATCTTGTATAAATTTCACGTTTATATTTTTCCTTAACCTTGAGCACAAATTTGTACCAGATATGTTCCAGATAGTTGCCTGATACATTCCTTGAATTATTTTTTACTACAGTATGCTAGTATAACAAATAAAATATATATTTAAATAATGACCTTATATTAACATCCCACTATATAAAGTCATACTGTATGTGAGAGTATGGAATTTCCTTTATCCTTATACACTTCTTAACCCCACCTTGGGCATCAGATGTGAAATGCCCAATTTTTCCCACACAAGTCTAGCACCGCGCTGGCCGCCAGAATGTGAGATTATTACTGGTTAATGGGATGTGGGTTCGAATGTTTGCCTTAGACAAATAATACACTCCGGAGGCGTGAGCAAAACGGCAAAGATCTAAGTACAGTACTGTACTTCAGGTGGAAATGAAGGCCAGGGCAGTCTTCAGTTCTGCAAGCAATACCAGACTTAACCTCACTTGGGTTGTTCTCTCTAACTTCCTTGCAAGCAAATCTAGCAGGTAGCAGATGGATTCTCACACCAAATTTTAATTCAGTGTTTACGATTAGGGACTGGAACTTGAGCCAACTCATATTAATGTCAAAGTAGCAAAATGATGAGAAAGGGGGCAGTACTGCAGAATGAAGAAAGATATCAAAGGCACGTGTCTTGGTAAAAATAGGTTTATTCAACAACTTGCTAATACAGACCTCTGGAGACTAGCATCTTCACAGTGGAACATTATGCTATTCTCTATGCTCTCCGTCTCCTGCTTTCTCGTTGTCAATCTTCCTTTGTAGTTGTTGTTGACTCGTAATGCCCTCATGGCTCTCAGGTCCTTTAATCCGGTTCATCCAGTGGTTGTCGAGATCTAGCACTGGCTGTTTCTTATTCACAGTAAATTTAAGTCGGTTAAGTTTTGTTGGGTTCCCAGCCATATTTGTGTCTCTTTAAGGACCTGCCCGAAACATTATGCATGTTAGTGGCTTTACAAGAAAGTAAAAACATCAATATGCTCTCATAAACCCAATGTACCTTCTTATAAATAAATAAATAAATAAATAAAATTGTATAAGCCTCTGGTGCGCCCCACCTGTATTTTTGCATCCAGGCATGGAGTTCTCATCTTCAGAAAGCTGCTCTGGAGAAGGTGCAACATTGGGCAACAAAAATCATTCCAGAGGTAATTCATCTCACATATCAGGAACGGTAGGCCACTGGGCCACATATTAGGCCCATAATGTATAGTTTGCAGTCTTGTTAGCCCTCTGAGGCCTTCAACCTGTCCTGGTATGAGATTTGACTTAGTTCTGGAATGATTTTTGCTGCCTAGAGTTGAATATTCTCAAATGAAACTACTGAATGTCTTTCTGAAGATGAGGTCTCCATGCTTGGATGCAATAATCCAAGTGGGGGCGCACCACACACTTGTACAATTAAATGACTACCTTCTTTTCCTTAACAACAACAACAACAACCACCCATCACCTCCTCCCAGAGGATGTTGTTGTTGATGATTTAGGGGCGACGATCCCATCATGGGATCGGATGCGCCCCAGCGTACTCGTTTAGGGTTAATAGAAAAGCCCAATGGCAAAATGAATGTCGCTTATCAGCGGAAACTAATCTCCCTCGCGGCCAATAAACGCACAGATAGATGATTGGGGGATCCCCAGGAGTTCCTCAGGGCGACAAGCACAGGCCCCACCCCATCCAGGTCTGGTAGCTGAGTTGACAGCACTCAGGACTCGTAATTCTGTGGACCGGGTTCGATTCCCGGACCAGGCAGAAACAAACGGTCAAAAGTTTCTTTCACCCTTAATGCCCTTGTTACCTAGCAGTAAATAGGTACCAGAGAGTTAGACAGCTGTTACGGAGCTGCTTCCTGGGCGTGTGTGTGTGTGTGAAAAAAATGAGTAACAGTTGATTGACAGTCGAGAGGCGGGCCGAAAGAGCAAAGCTTAACCCCCGCAAGCACAACTAGGTGAATACAACCAGGTGAATACACAGAACACTGGGTAGCAAAACCCAAAACTCGACACCCCCCCCCCAACTAAATCGCAAGTCATCCAGTGCCCTCCAGCAGGTTGCCAGCAGAGCAGAAGTCAGTCTCCCACCACGACTGAGGGCACACCAGGAGCCCACCACGACTGAGGGCACACCAGGAGCCCACCACGACTGAGGGCACACCAGGAGCCCACCACGGCTGAGGGCACACCAGGAGCCCACCACGACTGAGGGCACACCAGGAGCCCACCACGACTGAGGGCACACCAGGAGCCCACCACGACTGAAGGCACACCAGAAGCCCACCACGGCTGAGGGCACACCAGGAGCCCAACACGGCTGAGGGCACACCAGGAGCCCACCACGACTGAGGGCACACCAGGAGCCCACCACGACTGGGGGCACACCAGGAGCCCACCACGACTGAGGGCACACCAGGAGCCCACCACGGCTGAGGGCACACCAGGAGCCCACCACGACTGAGGGCACACCAGGAGCCCACCACGACTGGGGGCACACCAGGAGCCCACCACGACTGAGGGCACACCAGGAGCCCACCACGGCTGAGGGCACACCAGGAGCCCACCAACTCCCGGCACCTCTTGACCAAGCGGGCGTAATTTAGGTAATTTAAATTGATTGATGAAGATTAAGCCACCCAAAAGGTGGCACGGGCATGAATAGCCTGTAAGTGGTGGCCCTTTTGAGCCATTACTAGTATCAAGAGCTGATACTGGAGATCTGTGGAGGTGCGACTGCACCCTGCGTGACGGGAGATGTCTCCCGGCAGTAAGAAGTTCATTGATTGATTGATAAAGATTAAGCCTCCCAAAAGGTGGCACGGGCACGAATAGCTCGTAAGTGGTAGCCCTTTTGAGCCATTACCAGTATCAAGAGCTGACACTGGAGATCTGTGGAGGTGCGACTGCACCCTACGTGACGGGAGATGTTTCCCGTCCGGTAATTTAAAAGCGGGCGCGCTTTTAAGTACCCTGCTCAATGCGCGCGCGCGCTACTTAGTCGGTTAGACACAAATCATGGTAATCATTTTCTTCCCCACAGAACTTCGCCGCTTTGGGAAATCAGTGACTATTTATTTTTATATAAATATCCCATCTATAAATGCATGACGATTTATGAAAAAACTTTTGATTGATTTGATTTAACATACTGTCCTGACATACGGTGCGTGGGAACACCCACCACATAGGTTCGAATCTTCAACACGGCTCCTACAGATTTTCTCATTGACACATCACGTGTCAATTAGATCACAAAACCCTGTTCTTAAACGCAAACCATGCCCTAAATCTCCCTGGACAAATGTAATATAGGACCCATTATCACCACACCAGAAATAAATATCCCTTTGATATCCCCAGGGTCAAACTTAATCTGTAAACACTCTATGCAAATAAAGGGACCTGGTTTATGGAACTCACTCCCTAGCGAATTGAAAAGCTGTCAAACTTTTGCCTCATTCAAAAACAAAACCAAAAAGTACCTAATTTCATCTTCATAGTTTCCCACACTGAGCTTTAAATTTGCTCTGTATCTAGTGTTACCCAATCTCCCAATCTTTATGTACTTAATCCAAACAACTTTATCATTGTGTTCATTGCTGTCTTCTTTTATGTGCTAGCCATATGCTGTATTGTGCCTATTATTTTTTGTTAAACTACCATTCAAGCTGTTAATGCAATCAATCTGAGCTACCTATGTGCTTTATTATACCTACAGAATTCTCTCATCTTCCATTTTTTTTCTTGCTATGTACCTGTTATCATTTTTATAAATTTTGCGAGTATTTACCTACTTAAAATTTTCTTAGATTAAGGACTGCCCGAAACGCTGCGCGTAGTAGTGGCTTTGCAAGAATGTAATTACTATGCTATGTATCCTCACAATCCCAATGTACCTTCTTGTATATAAATATATAAATAAATAAATAAGTAAATAAATAAATAAATAAATAAATAAATAAATAAATAGTGTGATTTTTCTCTTGTGTATAGGGTGCAAGGGCTGTAGCTGCCCCTAACCCATCAACAACAACATTACCCTCCAGTCCAACGATCGTCGTCGCCCCTTGATATTTTTGTTTTGTTTTGTTTTTGGTTAAATGTTCTTCATTCAACAACAATAACAACATTTCCATTCGAATTGCCTTGACACTAACGCAGTCATGGAGAGGACAAAACCTTCACGGAAACTGCTCTTAACATAACGAAGGGATTAAACAAGTGTAATTGAGGTGCTTCATTTAGATATAATTTTGGCATGAGTGATACCTTGTACTATGGTAAGGCCTGCATATAAATTGCATATTCAGTAGTTTAACATAACTAATTTAAGTTGGAAAATAGTGTTTTAACCCCAAACTCCTGTAGTCTGAAGTTACTTTAGTGGCGTCGATGAGTGCAAGATGGAATTGGCTTGTCAAAGGTCACTCCATTTGTGCTGATAATGTTTTCAAGCTGGAATAAATTCAGGTAAATACAGTTGAATAAATACATTCTTTTCCTTAGAGTCAAAGGTTTAATTGAATATTCCCAGGGTATGGTTAGCATTTTTACTGCCGCTCTCTATTTTAGGGCAACTTTCAGTGAATGATGGATTCTAACCTCAAGATCCCATTCTTCATCAATCTGCTGCAAGATAATATTAATTTGGTAGTTGTGATGTGGATTGTTACATCCCTGTAAAAATGACTAAAAGCTTTGTTACCATTGTAATGATTGTCATTATTGTATTTATTACTAGTCCATCATATGTATAACCAATGTAAATAATCTTGGATTTTTTTCATTTAAGATGAACTGAGAGAGTGTGAGAGAGAGTGAGTTTGAGAGAGAGTAATTATAATTACCTAAGTGTAGTTACAGGATGAGAGCTACGCTCGTGGTGTCCTGTCTTCCCAGCACTCTTTGTCATATAACGCTTTGAAACTACTGACGGTCTTGGCCTCCACCACCTTCTCACCTAACTTGTTCCAACCGTCTACCACTCTGTTTGCAAAAGTGAATTTTCTTATATTTCTTCGGCATCTTTGTTTAGCTAGTTTAAATCTATGACCTCTTGTTCTTGAAGTTCCAGATCTCAGGAAATCTTCCCTATCAATTTTATCAATTCCTGTTACTATTTTGTATGTAATGATCATATCACCTCTCTTTCTTCTGTCTTCTAGTTTTGGCATATTTAATGCCCCTAACCTCTCCTCATAGCTCTTGCCCTTCAGTTCTGGGAGCCACTTAGTAGCATGTCTTTGCACCTTTTCCAGTTTGTTGATGTGCTTCTTAAGATATGGGCACCACACAACTGCTGCATATTCTAGCTTTGGCCTAACAAAAGTTATGAACAATTTCTTTAGTATATCCCCATCCATGTATTTAAAAGCAATTCTGAAGTTAGAAAGCATGGCATAGGCTCCTCGCACAACGTTCTTTATGTGGTCCTCAGGTGATAGTTTTCTATCTAGAACCACCCCAAGATCTCTTTCTTTATCAGAATTCTTTAAAGATTTCTCACATATTATATAGGTTGTGTGGGGTCTATGTTCTCCTATTCCACATTCCATAACATGGCATTTATTAACATTAAATTCCATTTGCCAAGTTGTGCTCCATATACTTATTTTGTCCAGGTCATCTTGAAGGGCATGACAATCATCTAAGTTTCTTATCTATGTCTATGTTATTATTGTTATTATTATTACTATTATCTTGGCATCATCAGCAAACATGTTCATATAATTCTGTATACCAACTGGTAGATCATTTATGTAGACAATAAACATCACTGTTGCAAGAACTGAACCCTGTGGTACTCCACTTGTGACATTTCTCCAGTCCGATACATTGCCTCTGATTACTGCCCTCATTTTTCTATCAGTCAGAAAATTTTTCATCCATGTTAGAAGCTTACCTGTCACCCCTCCAATATTTTCTAGTTTCCAGAACAACCTCTTATGTGGAACTCTGTCGAAAGCCTTTTTTAGGTCCAGATAGATGCAGTTAACCCAACCATCTCTTTCCTGTAAAATCTCTTGCTCGATCATAGAAACTGAGTAAGTTCAATACACAGGATCTTCCAGATTGAAAACCATACTGACTGTCTGATATTATATCATTTCTCTCCAGGTGTTCTACCCATTTAGTTTTGATTAGTTTTTCGAATACTTTCACTATTACACTTGTCAATGATGCAGGTCTTTTAATTGAGGGGGTCTTCCCTGCTTCCACTTTTGTAGATTGGAACTATGTTAGCCTTTTTTCCACACATCAGCTACAACTCCTGTAAACAGGGATGCCTGAAAAATCAGTTGAAGTGGAATGCTGAGTTCAGGTGGACATTCTCTCAGAACCCATGGTGAAACTCCATCTGGACCAACTGCTTTGTTCTTACTTAGCTCCTTGAGCATTTTTTCCACTTCGTCTCTAGACACCTCTAACTGTGTGTGTGTGTGTGTGTGTGTGTGTGTGTTTTGAGAAAGATATTTACATTACAAATGAAATAGCAAATATAAATTATTAAATGTGGGGTAAAACATACTAGTATGATATGAATTTTAATGTAAGACATTGACCTATAAAAAAGAAACGTAATCTTGCAGCTGTAATTCCTTTGGAGACAATTACAAAATTTTGTCACGCGTATTGGTTGTGCCTGTACACTATTATATGAAGATATCTTATGTATATGGATGAGTTATGGCTTGGTATTAAGGTACTATGCTTAGACTGTACAATATTTTATATTTTAAACTCTTTCTATTTATTCTCTCAGTGCCGAACATTATCTATGGAAGAGAGAAGAGCTGAAGGAGGACTCTAAAGCTGCCTCATTGTAGGAAATAAAGCAGGAGGCATCTGATGTCCTTCAGCATACCCTGAGAGTTGATGAGAACTCAGATCACCAAGATGTTAAGGATAAGCAAGGATAAATAAATAAAAACTTACTACTTCATTACATCATTTATTTTTATTTATTATATTTTATGATGGACTAAGATTTCTTTTTATTTTACTGGAGGATTGTTTTTTAATATTTTTATAATTGTAATACTGTATATTTTTAGCTATGTTAAATATAAATATTTATACTAATATATTATAGTGGTCATTAATATGTTTATAGATGCGGTACTTTGTTAAAGTAATTTTCTTTTGTTATTAAAATAATTCAGTAGCTCTATATTTAAGTTTACTTTTTCACATGTAAACTCTGCTTTGTTTTGATGCCATGGGTTGCACGCAGTTCTCCTATATAACATGTATTCTGTGCACAAAGAATTGTTCATTTCATTTGTAGTGGAACAATTTTACGAAGCATTTGGTGTACAGTATGTAAATTCATTTACAAATTTGTGTGTTAAATTTTTATAAATACAAAGGAATATATTTTTTTACAAATAATAAATAAATTTTGTAAATAGAAAAATATAGTATCTCGAGTGTAAAATGAGTGGTGGTAAGGGTACTCGCCTTGCTCGCAAGAGAAAAGTTGATGCTGAGCTGCAGTCTACCTCTGGCTCTTCGTTACATGATATCACTGATGATTTTGAAGATAGTGCCAAAGTCTTCAGGTAATTATATTTATTTTTATTTTTATAATACAAAGTTTTGTTATAATACAAAATTCATACTTAAATTAATTTATAAGTTAGACACTAGACTTTTCTTATTTGGAATTACTGTGTATACATTTAATTTTGTAAGGAAAAGCTGAAAGTGCTGACAATAAAACCAATGTGGCAGAAGGCATGGAATAGTGGTAACTTTGCAGAAGAATGGCGATAGTAACACTGTACAAATAAAGAGATATAGGGAGTGTAAGAATTCTAGCGGCATTAGTTTACTAAAGTGTAGTGGGTAAATTATATGTCACGATAATGATCAGAAGAGTACAGGAAATTACTGTACAGTACTTAAAAAAATATTGTGGTAGAAGAGGTTGTGTAGATCAGATACTTGCACTGGAAAGCTTGCATAGAAGGCATGTGAGAAAGAGTGCAAGATGCCCATGGCCTTTATAGAGGTTGGCAAACATGCCTGACCAAAGTTAATAGAAGAGTGATAAGCACATGTGGAGTTGAAGGTATTGTAAAATGCTGCAAAAATGTGAATATTGGTATTTGGTGCATGTTTAAGAAAGACTTGATGATTTGATAATAATGAAGGTGTATACAATGGGGGCCTCGACTTACGATGCTAATCTGTTCCCACAGATGGATCATAAGTCAAAATATTGTAAGTCGAAGCGATTTTTCCCATAAGAAATAAAGAGATTTGAATTAATCCGTTCCCCACCCTCAAAAATATTAACATACAAATACATTTTATACTGAATACAATGTTTTTTTCTAACTACAATACAGTACCTAAGTTGATCTTACCTTTATGGAGGGCTCTTGATGGCATATGGAAGATGGTGATGACGGGGAAGAAGGAGAGTTGTTACTGTTTGGAAGGGGAGTCCCCTTCCATTATCACATCAGGCAATGATGTTTTCTCTGGGGTACTCTCTCTCCTACGTTTTGCCTGAATACCACTAGGACCTGGTTGTGGTTCAGTGCTTGTTTGTCTCACTACAAATTTGTCAAGAGACATTTGTTTTTCCCTTCGTTTTAACATTTGTCTGTAATGATGCATCACTTTAGCACCCATAATGTCCTTTTTCTTAGCCAGTATGGTGAATATCGTTGACTGAGATTTGTTGTACTGCCTAGCCAGTCCAACAACCCGCACACCATCTTCATATTTACGAATGATCTCTTGTTTCTGCTTCAGTGACTTTCCTTTGTCCATGTATTTTGTTCTTTGTTGTCCTGTGGGGCTCTGCCTGGCATTTCGATGCTTTTGGTTTCGTTGTCGGCACCTGGGTTGTTTCCCTATCTGGACATGAAGACGGGACACCACGAGCGTAGCTCTCATCCTGTAACTACACTTAGGTAATTACTCATTCCTTGCCTATCTTTGGTGCCTGGCTGCACCCTGCTGTCCATGAGGTCCCTCGGAAATGTACGCCCTCCACTGCACATTTTGTGGTTGGTCGTGTGCATTACTTCCTGGCCGCTCCTTGGTCTGTATTCGGGGTTTTCCTTGCCTCTTTCCATTTTTCCTCCTCCTATGCTACACTTGTCTGTGTATCTGTGCTTCTTGACTATCCTGGTATTGGGTGCTCGGGTGGGCCACTGTCCATGATCAGTTCCCTGCTTTTGGACTTCTCCGGTGTTCTGTTTTGGTACCGATTTCCTACGGCTTTTCTTGGTGACTTACTGCAGGCTTTGGTGTTGCACTGTCTGTGGGGTGTTGTGGACTTCCGGTCCGCAGCTCCTGCCTTATTGGTTCTTTTTCTTGGAACCGGTTGCTGGGTTACGGTCTTGGCTCCGGTTTTTCTTTGTTCCTTTTCCGGAACGGGTGTGTTTGCTTTCCTGCAGTTCATGTCCTACGTAGTTCTCCTCTTGGATGCCTCAGGAAAGCTTGCAGGCTCTTCCCTGCTGGAGCTGGTTATATTGCTCCTTTGGGTTGAGGGATCCCTGTTTTTCGATTCGCATTTTGCGCTTTCATTCGTGGTGCTCGTTTCTCGTCGTTTGTGTTGGCACTGGTGGGTTCGTTGTTGGTGATGATTTTGAGACGCCCCCGAGACGAAACCTGCGTGTTTCGTCTCGGGGGCGTTGTGTGTTTTTCCTGGCGGTCCTTCCGGTTTTCCTATCACTGTGAAGGGTCCTTCGGTCTCTGATAGGGTTGGTTTGTCTTCCCTTCGGGGTTGTTCCAGGATCGTCATCTGGGACTGTGTCCTGTCACCGCGTATTTTGTGGTGCTGGCGGAGCCGCTCCTGCTTGCATTTAGGGTTGCGGTTCCTTCTGCTCCGTTCCGCTTGCTGTCCTGGGCGTTGTTTCACCTCCGGCCTGCTCTCGAGTTCTGGTACCGTCCTGATCATTGGCCTGGGTGGTCTATTTTCTTCTCGTTTTGGTCTTTGAGTTATTGCTTGGTTGGTCGGGCCAAGGGGGGGGGGGGGTGCTTCCTTTGTTGTTCGGTTGCGTTTTTTTTTTTTTTTTTTTTGCTGTTTTCTGCGCGTCTTGGCCTCAGGGGTCGTGGACACGTTTTGATTGTTCACGTTCCCTTCTTCCCTCGTTCCTGTTCGGGGGTTCAGGTCTGCAGGGTCTTTGTTTTGTCTGGGGTCTTGGTTATTTAGGTTAGGGCACGTAGTGTCCGCCTCCCAGATCCTTCCCTATTTTCCTTATCTGTGGTGAGGTAGCTCCGGGAAGCCAACGGGGCTCCTCCCAGAAAACCAGCGTTGAATGTAATGAAACGCCATTTTCTGGGCGAGTCCCGGAGGCTCCCCGGCATCCCTCCCTCCCTCCCCCCTCCCTCCCTCCCTCCCTCTGGTCGGTGGCGTTTTTTTGGTATTTTGACATCCAGCCTAAGAATTGCCAGTTGGATTGCCGGTGTGGAGGGTCTGGGCTCCCCCTTCCCCCTCCCAGGGAGGGGGGGGGGGGTTGTGCAGACGGTGGCGTGGCGACGTTATGACGTCATGCTAGTTTGATAATTTTGTTTGGGGAGTTCTATCCACTCGTATGGCTTTCTGTAGCAATATTTTCACCAGAATAGGGGTTTGTTTTGGGGCGCCTACCTTTCTGGGTGCCTATCCCGGTCGATGGCAGACATAGAATGCTCCCAACCACAAGGGGGTTTCTATAGGCCATTGCTCCTCGTGCCTCTCTGAGGGGGCCAGGTTCTGGCTCGTGGTCCCCGGTAGGCAAGAACTCCTAGCATTTTGATTGATTCCAGAAAGTTATACATATCCATTCAGCCTGGATAGCTCCGGGGAGCCTCCGGGACTCGCCCAGAAAATGGTGTTTCATTACATTCAACGCTGGTTTTTTGTTCTAGGCTGATGCCTTCCCATCCCATGAGAGTTGAAAATTGTGTAATGGTGATTAACTTTATGTGTAGATCTTTTATTAGTACTTATCATTGGCCTCAGTTTTGTTATGAGCATAATCCCCTATGCTCCCTAATTCACAGTCTCTGTGGTGTAGTGGTAAGACACTTGCCTGGCGTTCCGCGAGTGCTATGTCATGGGTTCGTGTCCTGGCCGGGGAGAATTTACTGGGAGCAATTCCTTAACTGTAGCCTCTGTTTAACGCAACAGTAAAATGTGTACTTGGATGAAAAAACGATTCTTCGCGGCAGGGGATCGTATTCCAGGGACCTGCCCGAAACGCTACGCGTACTAGTGACTGTACAAGAATGTAACAACTCTTGTATATATCTTCAAAAAAAAAACTAAAAAAATAATCACTACATTAAAATTACTGAGGGTGGATAAAGAAAATAAAAAAAGAATAGCCTCTTTAAATTGAGAGAAATTATCAAGAGGACATGGGTGGAAGTTAAAAATGTAAATGAGTTGAAGTGTAGAGAAATATCTATGGAATTCACTGAAAAGTTGTGGAAGTCAAATCCATCAAAAACTCAGCCAGATATAACAAAAACTTTAACATTAGGAGAGCTAAAATATAATTCAACAGGTACAACAAGGCTGAAGTTAGGTTAAGTATTGTGTTGAAGCTTTGTGTTTCATTACATTAAATATTTAATATTTTTTTCAGGCTACCTTCCCAAGCGCACAAAAAACCCAAGACAGAACAAGCCTGTGTTCCTGCCAGGTCTCGTGGTAGGCCCAGGAAAATTGGTAGTAGGAGTGCAGCACATAGCGATGGACCTGCATGTAAAGAAACAGAAAGGCCAGAAGTACTCGATGTAGATAGTGATGCATTTGTGGAACATCAAGAGAGTCAACTTTTAGACTTCCAAGAAGAAATGACTGAAGATAATAATTTTATCTTGGAATTAGAAAAATCTATATGTTCTGAATCAGAAAAATTGTGCCCTTGTTGCAAGCACATTGTTCCATGTACTGTATTCTCCGATCACTCTAAAGAATGTTTACAGAGATTCAAGCTAAATAAAAGAGAAAGTGAGAGAAAATCTATAAATATAGCTGGACAAAAACCCCAAGAGAAGACAAATGGAGAATCAGCGAGTGAAATCAACCAACAACTGCTTCCTTGCCCTGTGTGCCTCAAGGTACAGTATGACTAATGCGTAATCAAACGTCCTAGCTAGATTAGAACAACCTGCTGTGGGTAAGCAAGCACGAAGATAGTTCAGCTAATGCTTAGGTTTGTGACACTAAGTTCTTGACAAATGTGATCTGACTTAGTTGCTGCCACTCGAAGCTCTCTTCCCTTTCTTTCTCTTATGTTACTCTCTCTGTTTATCTTTGCCATTTGGCCTCCTGCACATTTCTTTATTATATGTTTTTATCTTCTTATTTTTCTCAAATTTTTAACAATGCTGTATATTATTCCTATTCTTCTTTCCCTAACTTCTAACTTTTCCTACATTTTACGTTATTCTCTAAATTCTTATCTATATTCTTTCAATTTTTACCTATATTCTTTCAATTTTTACCTATATTCTCTTAATTCTTACCTATATTATCTTAATTCTTACCTATATTCTTTCAATTCTTATATGTATTTTCTTAATTCATACCTATATTCTCACAATTCATACTATATTCTCTCAGTTCTTTCCTATATTCTCTTAATTCTTATCTATATTCTCTCAATTTTTACCTATATTCTCTTAATTCTTACCTATATTCTTTCAATTCTTATATGTATTTTCTTAATTCTTACCTATATTTTCACAATTCATACATATATTCTCTCAGTTCTTTCCTATATTCTCTTAATTCTTATCTATATTCTCTTAATTCTTATCTATATTTTCTCAATTCATACCTATATTCTCTCAATTCTTACCTATATTCTCTCAATTCTTACCTATATTCTCTCAGTTCTTACCTATATTCTTTCAGTTCTTACCTATATTCTCTCAATTCTTTCCTATATTCTCTTAATTTGTACTTATCATCTCACTCTCTTACCTTTATCTCACTTTCATCTCACTTTCTTACCTTATAAACTGTCTGTCACTGCCACTATTTTTTCATTACATGACTTGATAATACTGTAGATGTAGGGTCAACCCAACAGTCATTCATCTGAAGTAACCCTAATCTTGAGGTTATTTTGAGATGATTTCGGGGCTTTAGTGTCCCCGCGGCCCGGTCCACCCCCACGAAGCAGCCCGTGACAGCTGACTAACACCCAGGTACCTATTTTACTGCTAGGTAACAGGGGCATAGGGTGAAAGAAACTCTGCACATTGTTTCTCGCCGGCGCCCGGGATCGAACCCGAGACCACAGGATCACAAGTCCAGCGTGCTGTCCACTCGGCCGCTGCATGCAACAGCCTAGTGGACAAAACTCTCACCAGTCAAGCCTGGCCTCGGGCTGGGCTTGGGGAGTAGAACTCCCAGAATCCCATCAACCAGTATCAACCAGATGGCCGATAAGGAAAACCCCAAACCATAAGGGGGTTTTCCAGGGCCATTGCTCCCTGCATCTTCTCTGAAGGGGCCAGGTTCTGGCACTTGTCCCTGGTAGGTCTGAACTCCTTAGCTAATGTCCCGGTCTAATATAACATACATTAGCTCAATAAGCTCCAGGGAGCCTCCGGGGCTCACCCAGAAAATGGCATTTCATTACATTCAACGCTGGTTTATTCAGTTAATGACCTTTGGTTGTAAAAGTATTAAATAAATCTTCCTATTTACATAAATTCTGTTTTCACAGTCAGCCAACCATTAATATTTTAAACAAATCTCTTACAGTCTCAAAAATCCAAGGTTCAGCGTCAGTCTCACATTAAAAGCTGTGCCCAAAGTCATGGTTTATCCATGGAACAGCTATTGCTGGCATCAAAACTGACTGAGAAACAGGCTGAAGAGAGGATCCAGTTAGGACTTCCTCTCCTGGTGCAGCAAACAAGTAGCAGTAGTGATAGATATACAGAGAAGAGAAGCAAGGTAAGCATTGTAAGTAATGAGAAAGATGATTAGCATTTCTTAGGAAAGTTAGAATTAATTTCTGAATACTTTTCAAAATATGTATCAACTTTAAATGTTTAAATCAGTGATATTCAATTCGTTTAAGCTTAATAAGCACAAAAATGAGACTGGGGTATCTATCTTGGGACAAGATCCTTCTTCCTTCTCTGAGGCAGGTGATCACATGGGGGTCAATGGTCAACTCAGCACAAAAGCAACATGCTCTAAATTAATGAAAGGGAACCACAAAACATCAACACTTCTTAAAAATGTTTTGGATAAGGTACAAAATACTGTAACCAAACATTAATGAAAACTACTAAATAAACTGTTCAGTGAATCTACGTCCACTATTTCCCACTCTCTCCTCCCTGTCCTCACTGCCAGATGCCATTAGACTATTCACGATTTAACAAAAACAACACTATTTTTTGTTGTGAAGCCAGTACAGTATGTGGTAACATATGAGTGATTATCTTGCCATTAGCAGAGTGATTTGAACTATGGCATAAAAATAGGGAAAAAGATATTGAAAGAGGCAATAAGTATTAAATGCTTGGGAGCAAGGTTAAACAAAAATGAAGAAATGGAAGGTAATAGAAAGTGTATTAAGTGGGAAAAGACTGATAGGAATGGTGAATATTATAATGGAGAGAATGAATGTTGGTACTGTATTAGAGTTAAGAATACACATGATGGAGCTTTATTGCTTTCCCTAGAAAAGCAGCTTGTGTAAATACAGTAACTGAGATGGGTGTAGTAATAAGGAGGCTCTTGAGAGTTGTAGTATGAGTGAAAGGGGTAAGGGAATGAAATGTGGTGTGATGGAGTGTGTGAAGAGCAATACACTTTTGTGGTATGGACATGTTAGTAGGATGCCTGATTATCATTAGTGACAAAGGTGTATAAGAGGGAATTCTTAACCAAATTAGGGGATCACATGGTGAAGGCAGACGATTGGTATCTTGGGGGCAAGAGTGGGACAGCATATTACATAAAGGGTGGGTACTACCTCTTGACGATTTCGAAGATCAACATTCCTGCAGCCCGGTGTCTGACCTGGCCTCCTGGTTGCTGGTCTCATCAACCTGGCTGTTCAGTGCAGCTCCTCATTAGTTTGAAATAATAAAAAGTTGTTAATAGTCATTTTGGAAAAACTACTTGTGTGACCAGACCCTGATAGGGAGCTCCCAGAAAGGAGTAAGGCATTCTTCACTTTAATGTCCCTAATTCTGTCCAGTAAATCTCCCGAGTATTCAATATGGACCTTATTAATACCGTCAATTAGTTTAGACAAAGATTTTCACTAAAAGTTAAGTGAGCACATGGGAATGATGGGTTTGGGGTTTTTAAGCAAACCATACATGTAGATGGGGCTTGGATTATTACGCTCAAAATACCAGATGTTACGAGTTGTATATAATTTGAATTGTTTTGGTAAAGAGAGAGATGCTCATTTAGATGATGGGATATCCTACTTAGTTGTCCTTGTATGAAACTTAGTTATTTATGCAGATATTTTGTGCCTGATCCTTCTTATACATATACATGTTTGACGGGATTTTTCAGTATAATTACACAGTACAAGTTAAAACATAAAATAACTTCAATGCTGGTTATATTTAACAACAAAATTAAATTAGAATACAGTAGTATTTTACAAAAATAAATTTGAAATTATATGTAGGGCTCCTCAGTGGCTCCCTGTTTCTAGCAACTTGGATAGTTGCACCAAATTCTAATTACACCCAGACCCTTGCGAGTCATTGTAACCCTATTGAGGACCATAGGCCAAAACCAGGCCCCCCCTCGATACAGTTAGACGTAACTGAAGAATTTTTTTTATTTATATATATACGTACATACAAGAGTTCTTACATTCTTGTAAAGCCACTAGCACTCATAGCGTTTCGAGCAGGTCCTTAATTTTAATTTTTCCTGGAATACGACCCACTATATTGTTTAACCACCTGTTTAGTTAGTCCTTCAGGCTCTGGTAATTTCCGGTAAAAAATAGGTAATTCTCTGGTAAAAAATAAACCACTGTGGGTTTTCAATGTGGCCTATGAATATTCCCTCTTATCTTGCTCTTACCTTGTGCAAGTTTGAAGGCTGTTCATCATCTTTGCCTTGGGGTGATACTCATTACGTTTGTCTGCCATGCTGCCTGTTGGGTTCGTAAAACCTACGACCCAGAGTCTTGTGGGGTTTGTTTCTCCTGTGTGGCTCCTCTCTTATGTCCTTCAAAGGGAGTTCTAGCTTATCAGGCAGTTGCTGCATTGTGGGTTCGGTTTGCCTGTCTTCGGTGTTCGTGGCTTTGTGCCCTGTTGTATGCCCCAGACTTTTGCCCATCATGGATTTGGAATTGGTGGTGTTTGTGAATTCCTCCTTGGTTTCATCCATGTCTTCTCTTCGTTCCCCTTTGGGTGTGGTATGCCCTGCTTCTGTTCCTTTCCCCTCTGCTTTCAACTCCAAAACGTCTGAAAGTTTTGGAGTTCAGGCAAGGTTTCGCTCTGGATGTAACTCTGCATTCTCCAGGGCTGGCTCCTTCCACTTTGGGCACAGGGGCAGCTGGGGCTGCCTAATCCTGCCGAGGTTTTGATTTTTGTTTCCTTCCAGCTAGCCCCTTCTTCTGAAGCCTCTCCTCTGGACTCTGCTTTTTTGTCTTGGGGAGTGGGCATGAACTCTTGCTTCCTAAGATTCGGGGGAGTCCGATAGGCATTCTTGGGTTCATCCTAGTTTGTTGGGAGTTTATATTTTGGCCTAACTTGACATTGATGGCCTATGTGTGTGTACGCACTAGCCAGGGTTTGGGTTCATAGTGAACTAGTGAAAGTCCCTGTTTCATCCCAGGTCCAGAATTGGCTGGGCCTCGTATTGGAGTCTCGGTCAATGTCGCTTACCCTTCCTCCAATGGCTTTGCTCCGGCTGCAGTGTCACTGCCTTCTGATGTTGAGGCTGCTCTGGGTGACTTGGCATTTGCAACTGTGCAGGAGCCTTAACTTTTCTCGCTGGGCAAGGTGTGGCTTTGGGGATGTTCTGGTTTCTACGGTTCCATCCCTTTTTCCACTGCTATACCCATTAGGTTCCGGCCCCAATTGCTGTTCGCATGCTGCTGCTTTGCCATTCAGTCTTTTCAGGGTTCAGTTCTTTGGCGCTGTCCTTTGCTGTTGCTTGACCTGTTTCTGGATACGTTGGCTCTAGGATGGGATTTCATAACCAGCGCTAATCAAGCAACTTAGTGCTATTGGTTGGGTCTGTTCTATCTGATGCATGGTATAGTGCTCAAGTTTGCAACCATTTTCTATTTCTTGAGGATCCATATTCTTCTGGGCTGTGTGCTATGGCTTCATTTGTACTTTTTCCCAGTGGTTCATTACTTGAACCAAAGTGGTTCCCTTCAGTCTTTTGCCCTTTGGAGATGAACACTGTGGGTAGCTCATCTACTGGATTATGGAGGTTTGGTTCTCTGTACTGTTCACGTCCAAGGAATGTCCAGGGCTCTACCTAATGATCTCTCTTGCATACTTCTAATCTCCACTGAGTGGAGCATTGACACAGACTCCTTTCAGTGGCATTGCAAGACTTAAGGGTACCCTAAAATGGATCGCTTTGTGTAGGCTTTGAATTTGCACCTTCCTGTGTATGTGGGTGCATTCCTGAATTGTGGGGGCCCTCGTGATGGGTGCTTTTCAGCTCAAATGGTCACATTGGGGATTCATTACCTCTTACTCCTGGTCCTGTTATTGCTCTGGGTTCTGGCCAGATTGGAGTCCTACCAGGAAAAAGTGGTCCTGACTCTTTGGTGTCCAGTACAGCTTTGGTTTCAAGAGCTGCTTGCATGGTGTATTAACCTGGGCATTTTACCATGGCTCCATCTCTTTCAGAAGATCGGTCTGGTAATGTACCTTGCTAGTTCAAATTTCTCCTTGGCTCTTCCCGTCTGGTCTTTCTGATGCATCTCTTGCCATCTCTATAGCCTACAGGTGGCTGAATTAATGGTGTCTCACCTGCCTTTTTATGGCAACAGTATGAAGTAGCTTGGTGCTCTTTTCACCACTTACTCTCCCCATCATCTTCATTCTTCTGCCTCTGTTATTAGTCTACTTTTGGTTATTTCTTGGCCCATATCCTGTTCTTCATGATGTTGCCTCTTATCATTCGACAGGCAGCTGTCTTGCTCATTGTTTCACCTCTGGCCTTCTTATGCCCTGTTGAGCCCTCTTGGTCTCTTGATCACGTCCTCACCTTTCTTCCTTCTCGATTTATGGTTTTCCCTTCGGTCTGTGGTTCTTCAAAGCAGCCAGTGTTGGCACTTGCCTCTGATTCAAGCATCAAGGAGCTTAATTCTCTTCTCTGGAAGTGAGCTTTTGTTATTGTAGCCCTGGTGGATTTATTTTTTTTTTTTTTTTGCAGCTGTTTCCCTCTTTTTCTGACTAAGAATAAGTTGGTGGGTCTTTTAGTTATTGATGTTTGGTTTGGCTGGGGTGCATCTTGTGCTGTGCCCAGTGGTAGCTCTACTGCTACAGTCATGCCACAGATTCTGCCTCGGTGGGTGCTTTATGGGCTGATACAGTGGTACCTCGGAACACGAGTGTCCCTGTATGCGAGTGTTTCGGAATACGAGCAGGATTTCCTCGGAAAATATGTCTTGGAAGGCGAGGGTTACCTCGGAACGCGAGTTTGTTGATACGCGTTCAGGGCGACCTAGCGCGTGGTGGTTCGGCGATCGTCGCCCCTCCGCCCCTCAGTTTACCATTGTCTCGCGCCCAGTAGCTATCCCACATCAATTCTTCACTCGGATTTTCAGTGTTTTGTTGGATTTTTGGTCATTTGACTATACAATTTGTTATTATATATCTCACCATGGGTTCCAAGAAAGCCAGTGGTAAGGATCAAGGCCAGAAAGCCTATGTGAGGATGACAATAGAGGAGAAACAAGAGATCATTCGGAAGCATGAGAATGGTACACGTGTTGTTGAACTTTGTAGGCAGTACAACAAAGCCACATCAACAATATGCACTATACTTAAGAAGAAAAATGAGATTATGAGAGTTAAAGTGGCAAAAGGAGTAAGAACAATGACGAAACAAAGACCACAAATACTTGAAGAAGTGGAAAAGTTGTTATTAATTTGGATACACGACAAGGAATTAAGGGGTGATAGTGTTTCGGAGGCCATCATTTGTGAGAAAGCCAGGGTATTGCATGAAGACCTTCTAAAGAATACCCCTGCAACGAGTGATGCAGATATGAAAGAGTTTAAGGCAAGCAGGGGCTGGTTTGAAAAATTTAGAAGGAGAAGTGGTATCCATAGTGTTACAAGGCATGGGGAGGCAACCAGCTCAGACAAACCAGCCCTGGACAATTTATTGAGAAATTTAAAGAGTTTGCAGAGGCTGAGGGATACCTACCGCAACAAGTGTTTAATTGTGACGAAACAGGACTGTTTTGGAAAAGAATGCCTAAGAGGACATACATTAAACTCTTAAACCGAGGTACCCCTGTATATGGTTGTCAGGTCATCCACGTTGTTATTAAGTCCAGGCAGCCTGCTGTCTACCCATGTGCTTATGATCGTAAGTATATTGCTCTTACGTCTTTATTGCTGGTCTTTACTTACATGTCTTGGGCTGGTATTTGGGTATGGTATTTTCTGTCTTAACAGGGTTTTGGTAACCTAGTATTTAGTTAATGTCCCTGAGCCTCATCATGGCTGTTTTCTTGGGCCGTCTCTCGTAGAGTTGGCTCTTCTTGAATACCTGCTGTCTCTTCCTCTCTGGTAAGTCCCTTGTCTTTCATCTCTGTGTGTAGGTAGCTTCAGGGAGCCACAAGAGGTTTTCCCAGAAAGCCAACATTGAATGTAATGAAACTTTTCTCTCTGTATGAGCCTCACTGGCTCCCTAATTCTCTCCCTCCCTTCTAGGTTTGTCGGTTGAAGTTTGTATTCACAGCTGATCCAAAACTGACTTGTAAGACTGGGAAAGACCTGAAGATCTGGCCAACTAACCAACCCCCTTTCCCTCTGGTGGTGGGGGGGAGGGGATAGTGCTATTAAGCTTGTATTAGTTTAATGAAATTTAGTCATTTGTTTACATAGTTTGGTGAGTTTGTTTGACACTTTCAAAGCTTTTGTTCTTTCGAACCCAGCAGTGGTCAGTATGGGTTTGCTGACTTAATGGATGCTTTCCTTGTTTTGTGGCAGTGTCACCCACTTCCTGCACCTCTATGTGGGGGTCAGGGTCAGCTCATTGTCCTTTGTAGACCAACTGGAACTTCGTGGCTGATGTGACCTAGTAGTTGGGAGCCATCTCAGCGAGGTAACTTCATGGAACCATTTTCTGGATAAGCCCCATTAAAAAAAAAGAGACAATTGTTATTTTCAATCAATAATAAAATGAAACTATACACAAAATTTAAAAAAAAATAAAACCATTGTTGAATGTAATGAAATGTCTCTGAAATGTGATTGAGATGGCTCTCCACAATTAGGTCACATTAGTCGCAGGAGTCATGTTTGGCCTACTGAAGTCTGGAACCAGAACCTGGCCCCGCTCACGAAGACACAGAGAGTTAGGGACTATTATCATTGCCCCAAATGGAAGAGCAACCAGGAAGTCAGTGAAGCTTTACAAATAATTGCAAGGTTCATAGAAAGTGAAACACTAAAATGGCCAAAGGGCTCTGCAACCTATTTAGGCAAAAACAATCAAATCACTCTAACAAGCATCAACCCGTTTGTATTGATAGCCACCATCAGATGGCCCAAGACCCCTGCTTATGCTTGCTCCACCCCCACAATCTGGAGCTGATAGAGAATGAACTGACAAATTGACAAAACTGGTAGTTAAGGAGGAAGTCAGGGGGGCACCAGGGCTCCACCAGTAAGAAGCATTTCATTACATTCAATGCTGGTTTTCTGGAGCAGCCACTTAGTGGGCTGTGGGACCCCCTGGAGCTAATTGACCACAAGAAAACTGGATTACTCGGGGAGGAGGAGAGATGACAGGTACTGGGACAAAGAGGGATCCACAGACTGGAAAACTCTAGGTCAGAGCCACACAAGACTGACTGGGACCTGGGACATTAACCAAACACTGGGCCTCTGAGACCCCCTAGCTGACTAGGGGCCGCTAAGTCCGCAGGCTGGCTAGAATTTGACACTGCGGACGACCTGGAAAATACGACCACCGCATCTGGGCATGTGTGGCATTGGGTAGAGTGACTCAATGGCACACATGTTGATTTCCCCCTCTTTTGGGGGTTATGGATATCTACTTTACTCCACTCCTGGTGACTTACCCTTTGTGTTTTCCTCTTCCCCTTTGCCACCTGGTGTTGGGCAGCTGATACTGGTGGGTGAACTGCATAACTTCCAGGTAGATTGTTTTGGTGTTTTGTTTACCATGCTGTTGTCTGTTTTATTTTTCTCTACCTTTCTAGTAGTCTCTCTTGATCTTGGTTATATAGTATCCTTAGCTCCTGCACCTCTGTAGAGAGGGAGCCAGAATTTGGACTGCTTACTAGTAAGCTTACAATGACTTGCAAGGAGATGGTGCAATATGAATTGGGTGGAGGTGATAAGGTTGCTAACAAAAGGGCACCACCGAGGACCAACCAGAACGAGGCATTTCACTACATTCAATGCTGTTTTATTCAGGTAAAAAGAAATAATAAAGAATCGGTGAAAATAAGCCGTAAAGACCATGATTTGGCAATGGCTTTGGCTCTTTCACGTTCAGCTGCTGAAGAAGAAGCTGAAATGAGATCTTCCAGGGAAGAGAAATTGCTAGCAATGGGTTTGGAGCAGATTGTGGATGAAGACAGAAAGATGCAGCCCCTAATATTTCCTTTTCCAGAAACAGGTGTGTATTTTAAATAAATAAAACTATTTTGTGTGTCTATTTATAGTATTGTGCTATTTATCCAAGTTATGGTGTCTGATTAAAATAATGGGAAATATTGCAGTTTTGTATAAATATTCTGTGATGTGGTGGTATTGATGATGATGATGATATTGGTGGTAGGGTTATTGTTTGTTAGTGGTGGCATGGTTTGTAATTTTTTGGTGTTGGTGTTGGAGTTGCATTTTGTGGTGGGGCCAAATGGTTGCTCCCTGCAGCTACTTGCACTTAGATAGCTCCACACATGAGAAACCTCAACTCTGCTGGAGACCAGAGCCAGAACCTGGTTCACTCAGAGGTGTGGGGAGTAGGGCGGCTTCTTATGGTCACCCTCAATGAAGAAACACAGAAAGTACTGTATGTAAAACTTAAGAGGCATAATTCATATATAGAGAAAATGAAGCAGCAAAAATCTCCACAAACAATCCACCCAGTAGTTAGAATGCACCCACCCCTAGTTACAGCTGGCCACCACCAGGTGGCAGCACCACTGGGAGCTTCCACATTAACAATCCTTAGTACTTTGTCTGATTTCCATCAGTTGGGATTGCTCCTCGAGTCTCCAGTCTTTTGGGTCTGAATTATTTCATAGATAAGTGTTAGCTATCCTCTGAACTCTGTCCAGTGGGAGAACATTTGCTTGTGTACTGTTTGAAGATTTAGTGTTGGCTTTATTTGTGTGTTTACAAACTTGTGGGAATTTTGGAAACTTTTCACTGGAAGCTACATGAGCTTATGGATGCCTTGCCTAAGCACTCATCTAGTGATGCTACAGCTTGACAGATTGGTAAGTTTGGGAGTGCTCCACAAACACACACAACCCACAACCCTGGTTGTGGGTTGTGTGCTAACTGCTCCCCTGACAACACCTGGCTCCACCTGCCTTCCCTGACAACACCTGGCTCCACCTGCCTCCCCTGACAACACCTGGCTCCACCTGCCTCCCCTGACAACACCTGGCTCCACCTGCCTCCCCTGACAACACCTGCCTCCCCTGACAACACCTGCCTCCACCTGGCTCCACCTGCCTCCCCTGACAACACCTGGCTCCACCTGCCTCCCCTGACAACACCTGGCTCTACCTGCCTCCCCTGACAACACCTGCCTCCACCTGCCTCCCCTGACAACACCTGCCTCCACCTGGCTCCCCTGACAACACCTGCCTCCACTGACAACACCTGCCCCCACATGCCTCCCCTGACAACACCTGCCTCCACCTGCCTCCCCTGACAACACCTGCCTCCACCTGCCTCCCCTGACGACACCTGCCTCCACCTGGCTCCACCTGCCTCCCCTGACAACACCTGCCTCCACTGACAACACCTGCCTCCACTGACAACACCTGCCCCCACATGCCTCCCCTGACAACACCTGCCTCCACCTGCCTCCCCTGACAACACCTGGCTCTACCTGCCTCCCCTGACAACACCTGCCTCCACCTGCCTCCCCTGACAACACCTGCCCCCACATGCCTCCCCTGACAACACCTGCCTCCACCTGCCTCCCCTGACAACACCTGGCTCCACCTGCCTCCCCTGACAACACCTGCCTCCCCTGACAATACCTGCCTCCACATGCCTCCCCTGACAACACCTGGCTCCACCTGCCTCCCCTGACAACACCTGGCTCCACCTGCCTCCCCTGACAACACCTGCCTCCACCTGGCTCCACCCGCCTCCCCTGACAACACCTGCCTCCACCTGGCTCCACCCGCCTCCCCTGACAACACCTGCCTCCATCTGGCTCCACCCGCCTCCCCTGACATCACCTGCCTCCACCTGCCTCCCCTGACAACACCTGCCTCCACCTGCCTCCCCTGACAACACCTGGCTCCACCTGCCTCCCCTGACAACACCTGGCTCCACCTGGCTCCCCTGACAACACCTGCCTCCACCTGCCTCCCCTGACAACACCTGGCTCCACCTGCCTCCCCTGACAACACCTGGCTCCACCTGCCTCCCCTGACAACACCTGGCTCCACCTGCCTCCCCTGACAACACCTGGCTCCACCTGCCTCCCCTGACGACACCTGGCTCCACTTGCCTCCCCTGACAACACCTGGCTCCACCTGCCTCCCCTGACAATACCTGGCTCCACCTGCCTCCCCTGACAATACCTGGCTCCACCTGCCTCCCCTGACAACACCTGGCTCCACCTGCCTCCCCTGACAACACCTGGCTCCACCTGCCTCCCCTGACAACACCTGGCTCCACCTGCCTCCCCTGACAACACCTGGCTCCACTTGCCTCCCCTGACAACACCTGGCTCCACCTGCCTCCCCTGACAACACCTGGCTCCACCTGCCTCCCCTGACAACACCTGGCTCCACCTGCCTCCCCTGACAACACCTGCCTCCACCTGCCTCCCCTGACAACACCTGCCTCCACCTGCCTCCCCTGACAACACCTGCCTCCACCTGCCTCCCCTGACAACACCTGCCTCCACCTGCCTCCCCTGACAACACCTGCCTCCACCTGCCTCCCCTGACAACACCTGCCTCCACCTGCCTCCCCTGACAACACCTGCCTCCACCTGCCTCCCCTGACAACACCTGCCTCCACCTGCCTCCCCTGACAACACCTGCCTCCTCCTGGCTCCACCTGCCTCCCCTGACAACACCTGCCTCCACCTGCCTCCCCTGACAACACCTGCCTCCCCTGACAATACCTGCCTCCACCTGGCTCCACCTGCCTCCCCCCTGACACCACCTGAGACCACCTGCCTTCTCTGACACCACCTGAGACCAACTGCCTTCTCTGACAACATCTGACACCACCTGCCTCCCCTGACACCACTTGCCTTCCCTGACAACACCTGACACCACCTGCATTTGTATGTTCCACTGTACATTTAGTACCGAATTCAATTTGTTCGGATCATCCGGGAATTCGAAAGAGCAGAGTTTGTTAGAGTGAGGAGGCACTGTACTTTGGTCTCTGATAGGGTTGTTTTGTCCTTCCTCTCGTGGTTGTCTTGGGACAGTCATCTTATGCTGAATACTGTTGTCTCCTATCGTGCAGCGTTGGCAGAGCTGTTCCAGTTTGTGTTCTGTATTGATGTTATGTCTGCTCCGTTCTGCAAGTTGTCTCGTGCGTTGTTTCACCTCCGGCCTGATTGTGTTGCCCGAGCCCTCCTGGTCCTTGGACCAGGTGTGCTCTTTCCTCTCTTCTCCCGGTTTGTGGTGGCTCCTTCGGTTGAGGATTGTTTTTCTGCTCTTTTCTTCGGTTGCAGCTGTCTCCTTCTTTTCTGGCGAAGAATGATACTGCTGCTTTCCGGAGGGGTCCTTGGGTTGCTGATGCTTGGTTGGTCAGGCCGGGGTACATCATGTGTGTTGTGTCCGTTTGCGGCCCTCCGTAAAGAACAGTAGGAATTGCTAAAGAGAGGAAAATATACGGCATACATAGACACGATAAAGCCCCTAAACTATTGGGATAATCTCAAAGTTCTCCAAATGTGCTTCCCAGAAAGGAGATGAGAGATATATGAAATAATATATACTGTACACTGGTACATGGAAACTACTGGAGGGACAGGTCCCAAATTTACACAGTAAAATAACAACATACAGGAGTGAATGATATGGAAGCAAATGCAGAAGAGAACGAATGGAAAAATAGAGGCGCCATAGGCACAATATGAGAACACTGTGAACATCAGAGGTCCACGGTGTTCAACATCCTTCCAATGAGTATAAGAAATATTGCTGGAACAAAAGTGGTTGTCTTCCAGAGAAACCTGGATAGTTTTCTTCAAGATGTGCTGGGCCAATTCAGCTGCAGTGGATGTATGGGCCTGCGGGCCGCTCCAAGCAATAGTCTACTGGACCAAACTCTCTCAATTCCAGCCTGGCCCCCAGGTTGGGGAGTTGAAGATTTCTCAGAACCCCAACCAGGTACAATCTAGATACAATGGTATGCATATATTTATACATATATCTGTACATATGTATATTTTCAAAGTTATACATAATGAAGAGCACCATTGACTCTATACAACTTGTTTGAACGAAAAAAACTCCATTGATTGTAATGAAACGCAAATTTCGGAGTGAGCCCTGGAGGCTCCTTGAAGCTGCCTACTGATTGTGCCGTACTACTAGGAGTCATCAGTCGCAGAGTTCGTGATACCTACCGGGAACCAGGGGCCCCCCCTCAAAGAGGTGCAAGGAGCAACGGCTCATGAACACATTAAATGTAAAGTTTATCATCTTGCCATCAACCAGGATAGCACCCAGAAAGGTAGTCAAATCAAATCAAAACAGACTTCTGCATAGTTGAAAAATAAAATCAGCACCCTCAAAGTATCAAAACCATAGCCCCCCTCTCACTAATTAGCTCCCCCCCCCCTATTTAGGGGAGGGGGCAGCCATCCCGGGTCAGCCGGGCCAATACTGGTCAGTTCTGGAATGATGAAAATCCATCGACTGTAACGAAGAAGTGTCAGGGAGCCTCTGGGACTTGCCGAGAAATTGGGATTTCATTACATTCAACGCTGGTTTTCTGTGGTTAGCCCCGTCAGCTTCCTGAATTTAACTATGCACAGAGAATGGAAAAATGGAGGATATACCAGGGAGGCAGAAGTACCATAGATAACAACCCAAAGGCAAGACTGACAGGCATGATAGACAGCTCAGGACAATGCAAGGTCACTGAGAACCAGGGCAGCGACAAGCCACCAAAACCCCGGTCACCCACCAAAAAACTCTCGCGCTTGAATATCTGCCCAAGACATAAGCGAAAACAGTTGTCAGAGTTGACCCAGAAATCCTCTGACACCACCTGGTCGAGGGAGGGAGGGGGGGGGGATTGGACAGAAAAGGGGTGAACAATGACCAAAAGGGAATGAAGAGGTGCAGATGGAGCCAAGGTAGATGTTACCAAACAGCTCCAGGTCCAGATCCCTACCTACCAATGGGGCAGCTCCAGGGCATCCAACCGGGCACTCAGCCCAGGCTATTGTAACTTAGAAAAATGAACTGAAAAAGCGGTCACTATGAAAAGCCCGAATCGCATCAGAAGGGCCAAAAGGAAGAGCATATGGGGAGGAGTAACCCCCCACAGAATTCATGGACGAAGGTATCACCGACTCAACTGGCAACAGAGTGAAGGCAGATGAACATAATGCCATCATGTGGCACAGATGACGTGCAACCCTCAAACTTATGGAGAGAACAGGTTCAGTGTGGATATCCATGGGACCATCAAACCCACAGGAAATTTCAAAGACCAGCAAAGATGTAACCTAAGCAGGATACCCAGTCACTAGGATGCTATGCTGGACCTTTAGTTGAAGATTGTTGATCAAATCTATATAGATATATGACAAATGTATAGAAAAACAACATAAGCAAGCGAACATAGCCCTATCCACACAACCATGAAGACCGACATCAGTGCTCTATAGTGTAGCATGCGAATACTCGGTGCCCTATGCCAACCAATGTAACTCCCAATTTGAGTGAAAACAGGAAGGGCCTTAAGCACCTGACACTCTTATTGAGGGCCACTGTAGGCGAGAAGGACCTTTGAGGGAGCGACCCCTGAACACTCCATGGAAGATGGCCCTGGCAAAGCATTGACAGTACTAGGGAGCACACAGGAAAGATAACCCCGAGCACCTGCAGCTCCAAGCGTTCTTGAATATTGGCTCTTGCTACACGACACTGAACAGGAAATGCCACCAAGGGTGAAACTATTAATTTATTGAAGTAGCAGAACAACGGAGCAGAGCAGAAGAGACGCAACCAGACATCCACTAAATCAGCATTGTACTGAGGGTCGAGCTGCCATCTGACTATGGGCTGTGCATCCACCATCCTCTCCTTAAACGAGTTGGGGAGGTGGGGCAAACAAGCTTGAGATTCAAGAGAATTCAATCGTTTGTTTACATAGATGGGGAGTTCTTTTGGAGGTACTTGAGGCTGCAGTCTCTATTGAAGCCAGCAGTGGTTTGTTTTCTCTCGCTGACTTTCTGGTTGCTTCTACTGGTGGTGGTATAAATAAACAAAAAAATGTCATCGCTCCCTGTGCTTCTGAGTGGTGGTGGTGGGGACAGGTTCTAGTACTAATACCCAGTAGGTCCTATCAATATATGATATCTTTAGGGAGCCACCGGGGCTCACTGAAAAGTACATAAAGATAGTTATATATCTGATAAATCTATGCTCTAAATTGATGGGGAATCCTTCTGCCTTGGTTATTCATTTGAAGCCTTTTATTGCATTGTATATTGTGTTAACAGGTAACCAAAGAGCCATCGCATCTCAGACAAGAAACAGAGGACGAAAGCGTCAAGGAAATTTTAGCAAAACACTTCTAGCTACCCGTTCTGTTGAGGAAAGGGAAAGACTTATTAGTGAAAAAGTTGCATCTATTTTAACTTCTGAGGATACGCCAAGAGTCAGCTGGCAAAACGAAGGAAATTCTGGTGCAAAAGGCCATCTTTCAAAGTTTAGGAATGAGGTACAGTAAATGTAATTTGTATAAATTTGTATTCAGTACAGTGTGTGTGTAATTACCTAAGTGTAATTACCTAAGTGTAGTTACAGGATGAGAGCTATGCTTGTTGTGTCCCGTCTTCCCAGCACTCTTTGTCATATAATGCTTTGGAACTACTGACGGTCTTGGCCTCCACCACCTTCTCACCTAACTTGTTCCAACCATCTACCACACTGTTTGCGAAAGTGAATTTTCTTATATTTCTTCAGCATCTGTGTTTAGATAGTTTAAATCTGTGATAGTTTAAATCCCCTTCCCGTTTGTGTGCCGGTGGCTGAGTGGACAGAACATTGAACGCGTGATCCTGTGGTCCCGGGTTCGATCCCGGGCGCCGGCAAGAGACAATGGGCAGAGTTTCTTTCACCCTGATGCCCCTGTTACCTAGCAGTAAATAGGTACCTGGGAGTTAGTCAGCTGTCACGGGCTGCTACCTGGGGGTGGAGGCTTGGTCGAGGACCGGGCCGCGGGGACACTAAGCCCCGAAATCATCTCAAGATAACCTCCCCTCCCGGTGAGGTTAGGGTTACGCAGACAGTAACAGGATGACGTGGTGACGTCATGCTCGTTTACGTGTTTTCATTTGGAGAGTTCTGTCCACTGGTTCGGCTTTCAGTAGCAATATTTTAACCAGATAAGATTTGTTTTGGGGCGCTTACCTTTCTGGGTGCCTGACCCGGTTGATGGTACACACAGAATTCTTCCAACCACACAGGGGTTTCCATAGGCCTAGAACTCCATGTACATTGACTGATGCCAGGGTCTAATACTCATATCAGTCCGGTTAGCTCTGGGGAGCCTCTGGGTCTCACCCAGAAAATGGTGTTACATTACATTCAATGCTGTTACATTACATTCAATGTTTTTCCCAGTAGTGGGCTCAGATTTGATTCCCACTCATTGTTTTCATTAGAGGAAGGAAGTGAAATGGCACTTGCTTCTGGTGGGCAGAAAAGGGCATTTTATTGCATTAAACACACATTTATTCTTCTTTTTATAAATTCTTCTTTTTAGAAGCACATTTAGTGTGTCTCCACACCATGAAAATGTGGATGGAATTACTTGTACTCTATAGCTTCATTTAAGACACACATTTATAAATGTTAAAATCTGGTATTATAGGTTTTTCAGTAACATGTAAGTCATGTTACTGAAGGTAAATAGGTAAAGGCAAGGCAAGGTAAATAATGTAAATAAAATAATTATACTATAATATATTAAATTAGATGCACTGTATTTTCCTACTTCATTACTCCAATATACATTTTGCTTTGAAAAAATATTCCACAAGTGCATTCTCTTAATCCACAGGCTTGCAAGTTATGGAAAACTGCTCATAAATGTGCAGACCAACCTCTTGAAGACTTCTATGTTCCTGAGCTTGAGCCATATATTAAACCACAAAGCATTGCTGTCGGAGGACTTTTAAGAAGACTATCACAGATCCCTGGACGCTTAAACCTGACTTCTCTACAATCCATAAGTGATGAGGTAAAAATGCTTAACAGGAAACAAAAACTAATTATGATATTACAGTAAGCAATTGGAAGTAATATATTTATTATTATGATTTATATGTATAAACACACTATTGTGAAAGAAGTGTAGTCATTGCATTTTAGTTAATAACATGTCGTAGTCAGTGTTGACAAATCACCATTGTATGATGGTACTCATGCAATTCATTCAGAACCTGTTTTGATATCCAAGAAAACTTGCAGGAATGCTGACTCGAGTCAGAATTTTGGATCGACGGTGCATGTTACTGAAAGTAATGTGACAAATTTGATAGCTGGGAGGCCTCCTCGGTACCTATCCATAGCTTGCACTTTTGTGTTGCAAAGTCTTGAGAAGTGTACCATACCTCTTGAGTCAGAACCAGAATCTGGTTCAATCTACAAGGCAAGGGAAACTTGGGGATCATATGTCGACCGAGCACCAAGAAAGAACACACCAGATAGGTGAAACAAAATAAATTACTGCTCGTAGATAGAAACAAATTAAGGGAAACGATTGTTGCCGTGGCCAGTAGCATTAAGTTGACCAGACCACACACTAGAAGTTGAAGGGACGACGACGTTTCGGTCCGTCCTGGACCATTCTCAAGTCGATTGTGTGTGGTCTGGTCAACATACTTCAGCCACGTTATTGTGACTCATCGCCTCCAATAGCAATAACCTTGATGCACACTTAACCAAAGGTATCGAAAAAATACTTAATAATAATAATAATAATAATATTTTATTTAGGAAAAGTACATACATAGATGCAGAGTTACAAACATTCTGATTGATTTATAGATAGAGCTAGTACATACAATACCTAAAGCCACTAGTACGCATAGCGTTTCAGGCAGAAAGTTAGGGCAAAAATCATTCAAGGCAAAAACATGACAGTTTTCTATTACAAACAGAATGGAAGACAATTAGAACAAGCTAAGTGAGAAGGTGGTGGCCAAAACCATCGGTAGTTTCAGAGCGTTATACTACAAAGAGTACTGGGAAGATGGGACACCATGAGCATAGCTCTCATCCTGTAACTACTCTTAGGTAATTAGCGACTGTCGTGACGTCATGCTTGTTTACTTGTTTTCGATGGGGATGTTCTGCTTCCTAGTTCGGCTTTCGGTCTGAAATTTTAACCAGCTGTTGTTTGTTTTGGAATTCCTATCTTTCTGGGTGCCTGACCTGGTAGGTAGTAGACATAGACTGCTTCCAGTTACATGGGGGTGTCTATAGGCCATTGCTCCTCGTGCCTCACTTTAGGGGGCCAGGTTCCGGCGCTGGTCCCCGGTAGGCTTAGAACTCCTTCGATTGATTGTTGCCATGGTCTAATATATACACATCAGCCCAATATAGCACCGGGGAGTCTCTGGGTCACGTCCAGAAACTTGCGTTTAATTACATTCAACTTTTTTTTTTTACATTCTTATAATCTTGCATATTCAGAGCAAAAAGATTCTTATAATCTTTTGCATATTTTGTAGAGTTGTCATATGAAACAGGTGCACAGTACAGTGGTTAGTACTCGTGTCCTTCCTTTTCCATCTAGAATTATATGATACTCTGCATTCAATTATCAACACTTATGCTGTAGACATAATTGCTGTACCAAATGTGTGTGAATTGCCTCCATGCAGTCTTCAGATATATTACTGGCTTTCGTTTTGTATTTTATTATAGTACAGTACTGTAATTACATTTTTTATTGTATGAATCTAACACTGGATTTCCTTACTTTTACAGAATTCTGACTCAGGATCTGACTGTGGAGAAACATGTGTAGTTGATGGCTACTGCACACAGTTGGCCCTTGCTGAGCTCTTGGGTTCTCAAGATTGTCTTAACCTCACCCGAGATTCTCTCTTCTTAAAAGAAGACGCAGTTGCTCCTCAAACTCTGGAGTCATTGCCAGATCCAAATGTAACCTTAGAACCTGCCAGTGGCTTTTGGGTTGTTCGTACAACAGAAAGTTTAGGAAGTGGCGAAACTGCACTAAAGTGTAATGAAGATTCAAGTCAGATTTCTAGTGAGAATCATGAAGATAACCATTACTGTAATTTTGCTGTAGGAAGTATTACTAGTGGAGATGGTGGCAAGACTACTGAAAAAATAGTATTAGATCGAAATAACGACAATATAAGTGAGACAAGTGATAAAAGTAGTGAGAGTAATGATGAGTCTTCACCTGTTAAGGCTGCTCAGCTGCGATGCTTAGTGACAAAAAATGTTACAAGTGTTGGTAGGAAAACTGAGAGAAAGTTGAGGAATTCTTCAGAAAGAACCACAGTGTATAAGGAAGATACGAAGTGTGATGAACTTAACCACTTGAGTACTGATGGTATCGATGGAGGTTTAGTTGATAATGTATCTGTAGACAATAACTGTCGGGAAGATCATTTTGAAAGTGATGCTGGACATTGTGAGAAAACTCTACAGTTTAAAAATAATCAGCATATCAGCACTTGTAATCCTGATTGTGAAGTGATAGCTGTTTTAAATAATAGTTCTGAACACACAGTAATTGCTCCAGTAGAGAGCCATCCTGCTACCTGTTCAAAATTACCATCTGCATGTAGTGGAAGTGAAGTTCAATATTCCTGTAGCTTGCAGCAGGCAGTAACCAACAGAGAAGAAACCTTGGTTCTTAGCACTCTTGATGAAAACAGTAAGTTTTCTGAAAGTTCAGGTGGTTCAGAAGCAACTCGCATATTTTTGGAGGATGATTATCAAAATTCTTTCTGTAATAGTTCACAAAAACTACTCAATGTTGAAACTTTTGCCGTCACTGATGACTCGGAGGGAAGAGAGACTAACAAATGTTACGCACTAAGAGAAAGGATTAATGGTGATGGTGTGAAAGATGTAGACTCAACACGGGAGGAAATCCCAGATGAAAGTGAAAAGTCTCGGTGTTTGCAAGAGAAGTTCATTTATGATTGGAGCAACTTTTTCTCTAATGAAAAGAAAAGTGATGTCACAGTGACAGTATTAGATGGTAGTGTTATCTTAGCTCACTCTCTGGTGTTTTTTGTAAGATGCTCACTGCTCTATAATGAAGTGATAGATGGAGGGATGGACATACTCTGGGATGAGGCTACATATGAAGGAGCAACGAGATTTTTAGTATACATATATACCGGTACCTGTAATATAGAGAGAAAAAGTGATCCACTATGGGTGGAGGTCTATGAATTGGCTCTTAAGTACAAGTGTGAGGAGTTGGTATCATATCTAAAATCTCTTGACATAACTGACATTACTTCAGTCAATGCTAAATCATCAATACAAACATCCAGAATCTGTGAGAGAGTGAGTGCTGCATCAGATTCAGATTCTTACATTCTCAAACCTCCAATAAGATCATCCTTGCAAGAAACTAATGAACAAAGTGGTAGAAGAGTTAGGCAAAATCTTAATTTGTATTCTTTTGACACACACACTGTTTTACCTAAAAGTCCTAAAAGCAGTATATCACAAGCAGACAGTGATAAACTGAAAGAGTTCTCAGAAAATAGTACTTCGGTATCAGAAGGCATCCAGATCATGGAGTCTCAGTCGCCCGACATATTTGATGAACCAGTTCTGGCTAAAGATGTTAGTTTCATCTCTACTCCATCTAATTCCCCTCCAGCATCAGTCAGTGTTGACAAATCACCATTGTATGATGGTACTCATGCAATTCATTCAGAACCTGTTTTGATATCCAAGAAAACTTGCAGGAATGCTGACTCGAGTCAGAATTTTGGATCGACGGTGCATGTTACTGAAAGTAATGTGACAAATTTAGTGGGGGACCAGGCTCTCGTTTATACACCGATTTATGAAAAGGTAAAGACTGCATATAATGTAAACCCCACTGAACAAAAACGAGCCAGTAGTGTTTGTGGTCAAGCTAGTTGCCCGTCAAGTGGGAAGAATAATATGGATTGTGAAGGATCTTCAACGCTGTTGAAAGTAAGTGATGAAAACAAACTTACCGACTGTCCAGATGCAGGAGACGATTTGATTGATCTAACTCTCACCAGCTGTGAGAACTCTCCTGCAAGTTGCACTAACAATGATATGCCAAGTTTACCTGGTGATAAAAATAATGCTTTGGATTTGGATCTTTTAGAAGAAATGGAACCCTTGAAGCTGTGGGGTGATTCAGATAGTCCTGAAACAGATGAAGATGCATGCCAAGAAGAACCAGTTAGGGCATTTAATCATGATGGCTCAGGAGCTGGAAACCTACCTGAAAATAATAGACTAGGACAGGAAAAAGAGGATGTAAATGAGACATATATCAATAATGTTTGGGAGGATTTTGATGATGTAGAGAATGATATGTCAGTTCCAGTAGATGTGTGTCAAACACCTGTGAAAAACACACTTAGATCTGATTCTAGTGCTGATCCAGTTCATGTTGTTTTACCAGTATCAAGACCTTATCCTAGTAAAAAGAGGAAAAGACTTTCCATCAGTACAGAATCTGACACCGAGACCATTTCTCAGTGTGAGCCAATGGCTTCTGGATTATTATATAAATCTTCTGGTAAAGAAGCCACGGCAAGAAAATATTCAGGGCGGGTTCACTCTGTATCCATCACTAAAAATATAGATACAGTATCAGACGCCACTACAAAATCTAAGGAAGCCAATGCAATGGCATTAAATTTGTCTATTAGTGATGAAACTATGCTTAAAATATCAGATCTTGATTGTGAAGAAGTTGAAAGTGTCAAAGGTTGCAAACGCTTGTCTGCAAAATTAAATGAATCTGAAAATTTTCATGTTCCTCTTGCTGATCTAATGACTCCTCAACCAAAACAAACTTCAAAAAAACAAATTGTGACACCCTTTCCTGATTATAAGAATATGTCATCACCAGATCTTAAGGTAAGATATACAGATCTTAAGGTAAGATATACAATTTTTCAGCTAAGTCCTTTTGGGTCTTGGCCTTTGTGGCATTTTTGTTTACACTGTTGTGTAGTTTCAATTTAGCACCTGGGAAAGAAAGCCCTGAGCACATGCAGCTCCAAGCTTTCTTTCCCCGGGTGCTCCCTAGCCCCTAGCACAACCCGTGCACTGACAGTTCTCTTCCCTGGTTTGTTCACAGGTTCTTAGAGTTCCTCCTTGATTCTGATAGCCTTTGCCTAGGGTGAGTCGGGGGTTTTATGGTCCCTCTGTCTTGATCTGGGTCAGGAGTGACATTGGCTGGTGGGGCCTTGACAGCAGTGTAGCCTAGGCTGTGTTGGCTTTTGGGTCTGGCATAGTGGCCCCCGGTGCCTGAGTGTCTCACTTGGTTTACCCTACGGGGCCTGGACATCCTCCTTGGGTTTAGTGTGGCCAAATAATATCCCCTCCAAACCCGCTCTTCCCTAGTACATATTTGAGGGTTGTTCTTCGTCTGTGCCACAGGGGTGACAATCATTAATTCGGCCTCTGACCCAACAAGCCATGCTGCTTTTTAAGTTTGACAGTTGCAACCCTGAGTGTTGTAGGGGGTCTACGCTCTCCATGTGACTATTATCGGACCCTCCTGATGAAGTTAGTGTTTGTCAAGCAGCAACCACTATGCAGGCTTATTTTGCATGCTTCCAGAGGTCTCAGTTGAGTGCCAGATTGGATGTCACGGAGCTGCCTCAACTGGCATTTAGGGACCTGTAATTGGAGGTTTTGGTGATCTTCCCTGTGACTCCATTTAGACCACCACTTACTTCCATTTGGGATGTGGTTCACCCCTTCCTCTGATCTTCCCTCCCCTGCTTCTAGTTGTGAAATGTCAGTGTGTTTCTGGGGTGGGGCAGGATTTAGCTTGGGATGGGGCTTGGCCAGCTTCTGGGGCTGCCCCTTCTGATTCGGGTGTGGTGGCAATTAGTTGAACTGGCTGGTCCCAACGAAGTTCCAGAATTTTCTTTCTAGCCAGCCCCTCCTTCCAAAGCCTCTTCCCTGGATTTTTCTTTTCCAGCCTGGGTGGTGAGTGTGAACACTGGCTCTGCCCTGGAGCCTTCTCCTTCCGGGTCTTAGGGGAAATCTGATGTAGGCCCCTGGGTTTCCTTGGACTCAGTGTTTCTGGCTGTGATATGTGGAAGACTATTAACACTTTCTGCTGATGAGGACTCCGCCCGGAGTCCTGTTTCGCCTCACCGCTTCCGCGAGGTGGACATAAATTTATGTCCTCATAAAAAATATTTGTATAAAATTCAATTTTAATCCGATTTACTTTGGGTTTGTTTCAAACTGCGCGCCATGAGGCTCTCTTTCTCACCACTAGGCTGCATGGTACAATAAGTTCATGAAAGGTGTGGACCACTTCGATCAAATGGTATTACCATTTTACCCGGAGAACTCACAAGTGGACCTAAAAGATAACGTTTTATTTCCTGCAAATGGCTTTGCATAATGCCTTTGTTTTGTACAAATACAACACAACTGATCAAAAAAAGCTAACATTGCTACAGTTCCACGAGGTGGCAAATTGGGCCCTATTGTGCTGGGACCCGGAAGATTGGCCTCAAACAGCAACAGTATCTCAACACTTGCGGCACGCTCCAGACATAAATGATGACACAGGTCCTGCCTATGCTGACGCCATGCAAACTCCTGAACCATCTGGTGTGAGGCGGCCCTTGTTCACTTCAACACCTCAAGCTGAAGCAGCAACCGAATCAGAACCCGAGATGTCTGGCACACTGCCATTTGACGAGACGGTTTTGTCAGATGACTCTGACTCAAATGTTGAACCTCCAGCGATTCAGTTGATTCTGAAAATCGCATGAACTACAAACTGAAACGAGTATTTTGATACCAGAATGAACACTGTATCACATAAACTGCCATAAGTAGACTCGAACCTTCATAGATTTTTTTTGGGGTGTAGCGTGTGTCTGCATGAGTGTCCCAAACGGGTTGCAGATGGGTGACTTTAGCCGTTTATACTGGTAATGTATTTTGTATTTTGATACCAGAATGAACACTGTATCACATAAACTGCCATAAATAGACTCGAACCTTCATAGATTTTTTTTTGGGTGTAGCGTGTGTCTGCATGAGTGTCCCAAACGGGTTGCAGGTGGGTGACTTTAGCCGTTTATACTGGTAATGCTTCCCCCATATCATGTATTATATGCATATGTCTGTTTAGGGAATTTTATTCAGATCAATGTACAACCAAAAATAACTGTGTGCAACAAGTATAAACTTGACAAACATAACAAAAGTAAAAACATTTCGTGTGTGTTTGACGCTCACTGATATGTTCCAGCGTTGTTTTATATTTGGCGCTATTCTATCTTACGCTTTGTTGATCTTTTTTACCTACGGGCTCATAGAACATTCTATTGCGAACATATTGACACAAAAATGAATGACATACATAGAATAATGATGTCAGGAGAGTGAAATAAGTATAAACTTTCAAAGCGCCTTATCGCAAATGTGTCGTCCCGTCACCGATACCGGGTAACAATTTCACCACTTCCCACACTCTTGCGGGTGGGCCGCAATCATTATTCTACGTTTATATTCATATCACCGTGTTGGGAATTTCATTGCGAGTCCATTGATACCAAAATTAACGCTGTAGGACAAGTGTGGAAGTGATAACAATTCCAAGAGTAAAAACATTTTGTTGCTGTTGGGCGCTCACGGCGAGTCATCTTCGTAGTTATTTATTTGGTGCTGGTATCCCTATACGTTTCGTGACTTTTTTTACTGATGTTCTTCTAGAGAATTTTATTGCGAACACGTTGGTACCAAAATGAAATACGTAGCTCGAGAACTAAGGTCAGGAGAGTAAAAAGTATACACATTTTTGTTTTTACGCTTACGCGACAAAAACGCCGCGTGCACATACCGCTTTTTTTTTTACCTTCCCAGGGCGCGCGAAAGTGTTAAGGACTCCTAAGGTTGTTGTTAATCTTATGTTCTGAGCTATCTCAATGCTGTTAGCCACTGAGGTCCAACCAGAAAGAGGCATTTCATTACATTCAATGCAGGTTTTCTGGTTGGGGGGGGGGGAGTCAATTGTTGGCTTCTGGGAAGCTTTATCTCAAAGACTGCTTCCCATTACTCAGTCTCATCAGTCATGTGCTTCCTGTTGACCTACTGGGAATCAGAACCAGTACCTGGGCCCCGTCACAGAGGGAAATCGTTATGATCACCCTCACCAGGAAAGCCACCAGAAAGTAGACGAGACAATACTGTACAGACAACTGCATGATCAATGAAAATGAGCACCAAAACAGCCAAGAGACACTGTGAATGATCCATTCAAAATATAATGGTTCACTAGAAACTTGGTACAAAATACTGTACCACCTTGTGCACAAAGCCACCAACAGCTGGCATTCTGGTTTCAGGTCAGCATCCTAATAGGAACTGAACCATCTTGATCTCTTAATTGTGTGTTGGTTTTTCTTCCCTCCTGTTCCTGATTTCCCTGTTGGTCCAAGATATATTTCTTAAGGCATTGGTTTTGGTGCTGGTTGTCAAGCTGGGGAGCCTGACAACCAGCCAGGCTCTTGCTCTCTTCTGTATTTGTGCACTCTGTTATTTCAGCCCTTGTTGGTGGTTTCTTCACCTGACAGCTTTCTCCTTTTTCTGGAAGAGATGGAGAAGGTTGGCTTCTTAACCCTCAAACCGCTAGGGGCCCAAATGAAATTCACACCCACAGGCGCAACACAAAAAAAAAATCCAAAAAATTCTTTCGTCTTATAGAAGTGTTCATTTTTGTTCCCTGATCATGGAAAAAAATAACAAAAAAATCCTGTCAGACGGCAGTTGCCACAAATAAATTATTACCTAATTATTTCAATGTCTCTGATTGATTTTTTCTTATTTTTTTTTTTTGCAGTAATATTATTCCATACAGTGAATTGTGGTATATTTATATAATAAAATGTGTGAACCATCGCTGTACTCAAAATTATGGTGTGCATATTAGTGATTCAATTATTATCTTCGTAAAACAATAAACAAATAGTTTTGCTGTTGTTACACTATATACACAGGTTATATATAAGTATCTGCATGTTTTGTTCACCATAACGAACTACTAAGTTGGTCTTGTGAGTCAAAAAGCAAGAGGAGTGACCACCACACACCTTCGAGCCACTCACTGCCACTCCCTCCCTCAACACCACCTCACTCGCCCTCAATCTCCTCCCACAATACTGTTTTTGCATTTATTCACTATACACAGACATTATATATACGTATTTACATGTTTTGTTCACCATAACTGTACATCTAAGCTTGTATGGTGAGTAAAGGCACAAAGACGTAGCTACTCACACAGTCAGCTGGTCGGCGGCCGCCCTCAAGGCCAGACGCACTAATATTTCTCCTCCAACAATATTGTTTGTGGTGTTATTATGCTATATACACACATTATATATAAGTATCTACCTGTTTTATTTAACATACCTGTACAAATAAGCTGGTATGGTGCCCAAAGACCATAGTGGCCATCAGTAAACAACATGCCAAGTCGTGCAGACGACGCTCCTCCCTCACCAAAATGGCGGCTCCCAAACTACTCCTCTCGCTGTTATCTCACACTATACACATGTTATATATAAGTATCTACATTTGTGTTCACCATAGCGAACCACTAAGCTGGTATGGTGAGTGCAATCAATAAATGGTGGCCACACACAGTCAGAAGACAACGCCACTACCCTCCCTCCACAGCCTTACACCTCCCTCCATGGAGCACAGCGCTAAATATCACCACAATCCTGCTATTATCAGAATCCAGGTCAGTTTTATCACAGTCAGGGGGCTTCAGTAATACTATCACTGCTAAATAATAGCAGTATCATATATATTATGGCATTTGTAGGCGATACTGTGGTCACAAGCTGAACAGCAGTGCTGTGAGCTCGTGCTGCGTGCGCCAGCCTTGGTGGCTTGCTCAATACTGACACTCTAATACACAAGAATGTTGGCCTGGATTTCTTTCTACGTGGCATCTGGCAACTATCGGTCGTGGCTGTACTATAGCTGCCCCTATCCCAGGCGGGGCATTTAAATTATAGTGCTAGACACGAAATCATATATATATGATGTGCGCGGTTTCGGTTTTGTCACTGATATCATATATATATGATTTGCGCGGTTTAAGGGTTAGGGATTCCTTTGGTGTTAGATGCTTGGTTTGTCTGGCTGGGGGTGTACATTCTGTTGTCCAGTTGTGGTAATTTGTTGCTTTCAGCATGCCATTGATTCTGCTTCAGTGGATAACTGTTTATTGATCCCATTTCTTTGGTCCCCTTTTCCACACAGTCTAAAGTTGTTCTCAGTGTCATTAACTCTTTAACTGCGCAACGCGCCTGCAGGCCCAGGCCTAGGGTGCGCAACGCGCCTCCCGGTGTTTGTATTTTTCATTTCCAATTTAAAAGTGGCGCGCGGTGACGTGGGTATGGAATGGGTAGCTGGGGGCCCCATTGATCGTCTGCCATCTTGAAAAAAAATCCCAGCATGCCCCGCGGCCGTAGGGAGCCCCAGTTCCCAAGCAGCAACCATGTCTGACGCATCGTCAACGAGCTCCCGTTCCACGGTGACCCGCGGTCATGGAAAACGACTCTCTGAGGAGGAAATTCGCGATATATTGTACGACGACGGTGCTATGGATGATGACCTGGACTATGATCCTGAGAAAGATCTGACGCAGAAGTCCGATACGAGTGAGGGGGAAACAGAGGTGGATGATGTGGCTAGCGTGTACGGTACACGCTACCCGCCTGGCCTGTCTCGCCGCCCTGGGTCAACACCGTTATCATCACCACCATCATGTATGTCCCCAGGTGCTAGTTCATTATTCAGTGATAGTACATGTGACGAATCGTTCTCGGGGTTCAGCGACATTGGCTCTGATACGAGTAGTGTGGACGACCCAAGTACTAGCAGTGGGGGTGGTACCAGGCGGGGTTTTGCTGCCTCAGCAACACGTGCAGGCAGACGGCGGCGTGTCTCCCAGCATGACGACAGTGGGCCCTCAACATTGGGTGTTCGTGGTAGGCCTACGGTTCGGAAATCTGCCTCAGCGTCAAGCATACTCTCACACAGCTCCAGGAGCAGCAGCAGACGACGTAGTCGTGGTTTTGGTGGTTGTGGTGGTGTTGGCCGTGGGGTTGGTGCCTACACCAAACCCCCTGGTGTACTTGTGTGGGAGGATTGCAACACATTTGTGCCCCAAATACCAACGTTTGTTGATACCGACGTTGGTGTTACAGCGTTATTCCCGTATACCGGTGATGATATGGCGGACATGGAATATTTCCAGGCATATTTCGACAATGTGTTCATGGACCATCTTGTGACCGAGACAAACACATACGCCCACGCCCTCATAGACGGTGGCATATTACCTGCTTCACGCCTCACGCGATGGAAGGATACGGCAATGGACGAGATGTACAGTACGTGTTTCTCGCTATATGTATGATGATGAAACACTCCGAGAAAGCTGTCGTCCAGGACTATTGGAACAAAGACAGCCTTGTTCCATCGCCCATCTTCAACCGTTATATGTCGCGGGATAGGTTTCTGTTGATTCTGAGGTGCCTGCATTTCAAGAATAATGCAAACGAGGACAGGGAAGACAGACTTTGGAAGGTACGCAAGGTATTCAGCGACCTGAGAGGGAAGTTCAGGGATTATTTTGTACCTGGACAGAATGTCGTTATCGACGAGTCGCTTGTATTGTTCAAGGGCAGACTGGCATTCAAACAGTACATCCCTTCCAAGCGGCACCGTTTTGGCCTCAAGTTTTTTGTGCTGTGCGATTGTGAGACTGGTATCGTCCTGGACATGATCTTGTATTCCGGTACAGACATCGACATACCAGCTCAAGATGAACACGGGTTCTCCGGCAGTGTCGTAAAAACCCTGATAGAGCCGTTGCTGAACATGGGCCATATACTTTTCACGGACAACTATTACACCAGCCCCCTGTTGACCAGATACCTCCTCGCCCACAACACCGGCGTATGTGGTACTGTGAAGCTCATCAGGAAGGAAATGCCAGTGTTCGGTATAGGTATAGGTGTGGGTGAGTGCCAGTTGCGCAAGTGTGACAAGATGCTGTCAGTGCGGTGGAAGGACAGATGCGAAGTGAATATGCTGACAACGATTCACACGGGTGCTATGTTGGACACTGGCAAGGTCCATTATCAGACGCACAACCGCATGTACAAGCCGGACTGTGTCATAGACTATAACGTGAACATGCGCCTCGTCGATCAGTGTGACATGATGCTTGGTGGTGTGGAGTGCGTACGCAGGTCAGTGAATTGGACGAAAAAATTCTTCTTCCACCTCATGGATGTTGCAGTGCTCAACTGCTACAATACGTACCTGGTGAAGTCCGGCAGGAAACCGTCTATACGTACCTTCAGTGCCAGCGTGGTGTCACAGCTGCTGGAAAAGTATGGCAAGGAGGGCTCCGTAGTACCCCGCGGGGTGCAAGCAACGATGCCACACGCAGCCCCAGACAGACTGCGGGGTAATGAGAACTTCGGGGTACACAGGCTGGAGTATATGCCAGGCACAGCATCACGGGAGAAGGATAAACGTGCATGCATAGTCTGCAGGAACACCACACGCAGACCACAAAAGCGTAGATGCATCAGCACCTGGTGCGTGGAGTGCAAGGTGCCACTCTGCCCCGTTGACTGTTTCGCAGTGTATCACACACTCGCGGAGTACTGAGTGTGTGTCTAGTATGTGTATATAGTGTGTGATACTGTACAGTGTGTATATATAATGTACATATCAATATATTTGCGTGATATATTAGAAATAAGTGCAGGATAAGTGAACCATTTTGTGATGCATGTAACACAGTGTCTACGGACAGTACGGATGTTCTACTGCCATAATATGGTGTACGTGATCACCATACATCGGTTCGGCACGTGAAATGCAATAAAATCTATTTGGAACTGTGCGCAAAAAATGTGCAAAAATATATTCGCGGCAACTCGCGCGCCCCGCCCCAGCCGCCCCACCGGCCCCGAGAGCATACTGCTCTGGTGCACGGGGAATTATGACGTCACGGCCCACCTTTTGGACCCCATAGCACCCAAAGTAAGTACAATTTCGAACTTGCGTTGCTATACCCATATACAGGGAGGGGTTTTTGACACTTTCCGGAGAAAAAATAATTTTTTCCCAAGGTTTCATTTCCTGCGCACTGGGGGGGATGTCATATTTATAGGCCGCGCAGTTAAAGGGTTAATGCTGGCTAGCCTGCGGTCAACCTTTGGTTCCAAGTTGTTTATCAGTTTGCTGGTTTTGCTGCTAACTTTGCTTTTATGTCATGAGCTGATATCAGGTTCTGGTTTTAGATATCTAACAGGGTCTTGACAGCTTGGTATCAGGTCAGTATTCCTTCCTCCAGTCCAGCTTGTGTTGCCTTGGCTAGGTTTCTTGGCCCAGCATCTCATCTAAGACTTCATAGCTGCCACCACCATCTACTCCCAGGTAAGTCTCTAGTTTTTACTTGTTCATATGTTTTAATCTCTTCAGAGATGTTGAATGTAATGAAGTGCCATTTTCTAGGCAAGCCTAGGTGGCTCCCATACTCCCCTACCAGGTACATTACTTCGAGGTCCATCACCTCTGGACTGAAGTGATGCAGCTGACCAGATGCAGGCTTGAAGCTAGGACACCACATGTTGGTGGCTCTGCACACTAGAAGGGGTTTTGTACATAGTGATCCATTTAATTTTTAGTGAATATTTTGTGGTGTCTTTAGCTGTTTTGGTACTTCATTTTCATGACCCATGCAGTTGTCTGGATAGTCTCGTGTACTTTCTGGATGCTTTCCTGGTGAGGGATGATGATGATAATCCTCTCTTCTCTGTAATGGGGGCCAGGTTCTGGTCTACTGGGAACATCAGTTCCCAGTAGACCAACAGGACACCTATGACTGATGTGACTTGCATAATGGGAAGCTATGTAGCTTCAGGGAGCCACTGGTCTCACCCAGAAAGCAGCATTTCATTACATGCAACACTTGTTTTTTATATTAATATCCTGTACTAATTAACAGAAAGAATTGGCAAAGTATGGGTTGCGAGCTTTGGCTCGCCGAAAGGCTGTAGTACTCCTGGATCATGTATATGAGCAGACACATCCCCTTGTCACCGACAGTGAGGCTGAGAGCAGTTTTTGTGAAACTCCTAAAGGGAAAACGTTTGCAATTGATAACTGTAAGTATGAAGTAGATTATTTGTATTTTCTTTGATTATAATTTTTCTGGGGGGAGCCCCATCAGCTCCCCAGAGCTATCCAGGCTGATATTGCTAATGTCAGACTTTGGCATCAGTCATGTGTATGAAGCTCTTTAGGCCTACCGGGGACCACGAGCCAGAACCTGGCCCCCTCAGAGAAGCACGAGGAGCAATGGCCTATAGAAACCCCCGTGTGATTGGAAGCATTCTATGTCTGCCATCGACCGGGTCAGGCACCAAGAAAGGTAAGCATCCCAAAACAAACCCCTATTTTGGTTAAGAAATTGCTACTACGCAGTGGGTAATAAGCTGCGCAGGGTACTGCTTGCTCGGTGTTCAAACCTGGGGCATTTTCCACAGCTTCGCCTCTTCCAGCAGATTGAGCCAGTCTGGTTCTTGGCTGGTTCAGTTTACTCCTCCGCTCTTCGCGTCTGGTCTTTTTAATGTGGGTGTATCACCACTTGTATGGTGATCAGGTGGCTTCACTGATGGTGTCTCACGTGTTGTCTTCGTCTTGGCGACAGTATGAAGTCTCTTGGGGTTCTTTCCGCCATTCCCTCTCTCTCTTCGTTGGTTGTCTTCTGTTTCTGTTCGGTTTGTTTTGTCCTTTCTGTCTTGGCTCTGTCAGGACAGTCATCTTATGCCTAATACTGTCACCTCTTGTCATGCGGTGCTGGCAGAGCTGCTCCAGCTTGCATTTGGTGTGGATGTCACTTCCACCCCGTTCCGTAATCTTTCTCATGCTTTGTTTCGCTCGGCCTGCTCGTGCGCTGCCTGAGCCATCCTGGTCCTTGGAGTGGGTGCTCTTTTCTCTTCTCAGTTTGTGGTGGCCCCTTTGGTTCAAAATTACTTTCAGAAGGCTCTGTTTCTGTTGGCATTGGCCTCAGGGGGTAGGGTTGGCGAGCTTCATGTTCTCCTCCGGTGCAGAGATTTCTGCTCTTTCTGTCTGGGTGGTCGGTTGTTTTGGTTCCAACCGTCTTCTTTTCTTCTTATGGAGGCTCTGCACTGTTACCTGCGCTCCTCGGCTTCTGTGGCCGTGGACGCGCTTTGGATCGATCAGATTTCCCTCGTTCCTTGTTCCAGGGCTTGGATCTCTCAGGTCGTCCGTAGGGTTATTAAATCTAGCCAGCTTTCCATCTACCCTCATGCCCATGATGTTCGTAAGTGTGCCGCTTTGGCTTCTGTGTTTGGGAACATATCTTGGGCTGACATTTGTGCACGGGAGTTTTGGAGGTCAAACAGAGTCCTGGCCACCCTTATTTGGTGAATGTTCCTGGTCCCAGTTGCTCGTATGTTGCCTTTGGTTACAGGTTGCCACCAGTTGTCTCGTCTTTGAGTTGAGGCACGCGGCGTAGCCGCCTCCCGAGTAAGTCCCTCTTTTACTTATCTTTGGTTATGTAGCTAGAGAGAGCCGAAGGAGCTCCCCACAGAAAACCAGCGTTGAATGTAATGAAACCCCATTTTCTGGGTGAGCGTCAGAGGCTCCCTGGCACCCCCTCCCTCCCTCCAGTCGGCGGTTTCTTTTTTGATACTCAACCTCCGAATTGAGGTGTGAGTAGCTGGCGCGAAAATCTGAGGCTTCCCCTCTCAGGGAGGGGAGGGCTGTGCGGACAAGTGGTGCAGCGGCGGTGAATAACGTTTGCTTGTTTCCTTTTTTTTCTTTGGGGTGTTCTGTTTCTCTGTTCGGTCTTGGGTATTTTGTAATTTCCTGCCATGTGGGGCTGGTTTTGAGATGCTTAATTTTCTGGGTGCCTAACCCTGGTCGATGGCAGATGTTATACCCCCAAATACAAGGGAATTTTCCTAGGGCCATTGCTCCCTGCGCCTCTCTGAGGAGGCCATGTCCTGGCTAGTGGTAACGGTAGGCAGAATTCCATTAACTGAAGCCCCTGACTAATATAGCATATATCATTCTGATAGCTCCAGGGAGCCTCCAGGGAGCCTCCAGGGCTCAACCAGAAAATGACGTTTCATTACATTCAACGCTGGTTTTTTCTAGTTGTTGTGACAGATACTTTGTTCTGTGAAGGTAAGGTCTTCTAACATAATTACTCCTAGATCCTTTACATTGCTTTTTTGTTTTATAGTGTGACAATTCTGTTTTATATGATTTCCATTTTTATATTTTTGTTTTTCCATAGCGTAGAAACTGGAGTAGAAACTTTTCATGAAGCATCTGTGGGGCCATTTTCAACTTTCATCTATCTGTGGGCCATTGAAAGACAAGATTTGCATCAGACTGGAGCTTTGCCGTGTTCTCTATATTGTCTACTCGCATGAAAATCCTAGTGTCATCTGCAAATGATGATTCAGTTCTATAATTTTTATCCTTGTCTATGTCTGAAACAAGGTTGAGAAAAAGTAGTTCACCTCACCCTGAAAGGCAACCAGAAAGTGGCAAGTCAGAGTAAACTACTGCTGGATTAAAAAACTTGCCGAAAGAACTCCCCCCAATTATGTAAACATTAATTGAATTCTCTCGTTTACCCCACCTTATTAACTTATTTGAGGGGAGTGGGGTGGTAGCTCACGGCCTGCCAGGATGTGAGCTCCCAGTTCTAGTGTTGATGTAGTTACTGGGTACCACTCTTTTTGTTTTGGCTCCGGTAACCTGTTATTTAGCCAAGTGGTGAGGTGTTTGCACTTAGTGGCTTTTCCTTACATTGCATTGTAGCATGAGCCAGGTTTTAAGTATGCTTTGAACTGAAAGTGCTCAGGGCCTCCTTTCCTGGGTGCTTTCTAGCACTGCCAGAGTTCCCTTCTCTGGTGTGATTGGGGGTCATTCCATAAGTGGTCCTCCTTGCTTGTAGTGGCTCTCATCTTGGGTGAGTCAAAGAACTTGGCCCCACTGCCTTTGTCCCAGTCTTCCTGGTCAGGAGCGATGTTGGCATGTGGGGCGCACCGAGTGTTCTTGTGCTCTTTCTTGGGATGTGGGTCTCGTGTAGCTCCATGCCCAGGTTCCCTTGATGTCGGCAGTGCTTGTGGCGCTTCGGGCTCTTAGGCATTTTGGTTCTGTCATGCATTTCCTGGAGCATGGGCCAGAATGGAGCTTTTTCACATGAACTTAATGAGATAAAAGGTGAAGGGTGTCAATGAGAGGGTATTTAGGTAACAAGGGTGGGAATATGGATTACCAGTTTGGTTTTTATTATGTGTCCTGTGATGTGACTGCTTATTATAGTAGCCTAACATCCCTGTCTGTGAAGTGTCTTGTACAGGCACAGTAGTATGGTCATGTATATGTTGCTAAGTGGTCTATATCTCAACTGATTGTATTATTTCTTGCAGCAAATATAAAGGCTACCACCACAGAACATGAAAATGTGAAAAAGAATAAACACTTGGCAAATGCAGCAAAAGGCAAAGAAGTTACCAAGAAGATACCTGCCAAAAGAAAGAAAGAGAAAGTGCTCAGTGCAAGTGATGTAGAAGTGAGTGATGAGGAAGAGAGTAGCCAGTGTAATTCATCTCAAATGTCAGGCACAAGGTAATTTGTTTTGCTCATTGATCCTTTCTTTATAATATTTAAAATCTTGATTAACAGAAGGCTGGGCAAGCGGGCTGCACATCTTTTGAATAAAAGTAAAGGGTGGTAGGCATGAGTGGAAACCAAAATTAGTGAAAATTAAATTATTTAATATAGAATACAAACTTGATTGGATATAAATAAATATATGTAAATTCTGTAATGGTTATTGTTAACATGCTAGTTGTTCATTCATGAGGAGCCTCTGGCAGCTCCCTAAAGCTATCTTCCTAAGAGGCTTCTCCATCCTTTCATATCAGCCATTAGAGTCCTGTTGGGGATCAGAGCCAGCACCTGGCCCCCTTCACAACAGCACAAGGAGCTGGAGATTATGATCACCCACACCAACAAAACATCCAGAAAGTAAGCGAAGCAATACAAACAACTGCAAGGTTCACATACAACGAAACACTGAAATAGAGAAACTCCACAAATGATTCACTTGAAACAAGCTTGAAGCTCCTAGTGTGAAAGGCTACAAACAGGTGACATCATGGGAGCTCCAGGCTCCTGGATAAGCAATGAGTCAGTCCTGTCACTGATGTCTCGACAAATAGACCTATCCAAGTTGCCAGGCTTGGGGTCCCCACTTCTTTTCAACATAAATGTAAGTTTCCTTTGGACTCTGTCCTATGTGTGGGCCATTCACCTTCACACCAGGCTGCATGTGTTTAGGGCTGCCCTTCCCTATGTGCATATTTGGCACTACCCTTGCACTGACTGGTGTGCTTGAGTGTTTGCCCCTGAGAGGCCTGGCTACTGGGTAGGGAGAGCGGCACCCTGAGCAGTGCAAGGGTCTGTGACTTCTCTGTGAGGCCTTGTGGTTGGGGGCATTTTGGGGTTTTGTTATATGGTATGTATGCATGTTCATATGGCATGATGCTGGCACTCTTTTGTAGTAGTTATTCTGTAGGCTGCATTCTGTGCCACTTCTTTTGGTGAGCATCCCTAGTGTCTGGATGACTTGCTTGGTTACAAGTTCTTCAAATCGTATTGCCATGCCAATTGTGCAATGCTGAATAAGCCACTTATACATTGCAGCATCCAATTGTGGATACTGACCAGACTTTACTGTTTTTCTCGAACATGCGGCACCAGAAGTAGCATACTCTGTTGTGCTCACATATTTTAATAGAGTATCCTTCTGTTTCTTGATGTCACTTACTGTACTTTTCCCGATGTTAAACTCTGCTGCTGCTCGTGCATGAGAATATCCTTTATCGAGTTTCTTAATTAACTCCAGCTTCTGTGCAACCGTCAGGCGCTTCCTTTGGGTAACTTTTGCCATTTTGTAAATTAAAAAGAAGATCACAATTAACAGTAATATCCTTCACAATTGAAGCTAGCCGCGCGAGTTCACAGTAAACAATGGGAACACATGGCCCGGCGCAGTACATTCTAGGTTTGTGGGAAAAATTACCTAGTGCCCATATTATAAAAGGTATTTAAATTAATAAGAAAACAAAGACTTTTGCTGAATAAAAACTGTTTCAAAATATTTTATTAATAATAATTTAGAATTTTCTTCATTAAACTGAATCATTTTAAAAGAAAATTAAGATGTAATATACGACTCTTGGCGATGGAGGTCGGTGGCCTGGTCGCTATGTGAGGGGACGCCAATGCCACAACAAACCCAATACCGACCGTCAGTAATATTGACCGCCAGACCGGTATAGGAGGCTCCAGATACCGGTCTCCCAAACCAGTCGTTATTACCAGCAGATCGGTATAAAAGAGGCCGTTAACTGAAATACATTCATGACCAAAATTATGTCGCTTACCAGGTATCTGGCCACCACATTGCTGATATCTGGCAAATACCTACAGTATTTGTATCTCATAGCCACACAAAAGGATTTCAATCAGTTTTCCAGCTACTTCTCTTCTTATCATATTTTTTCCTAACTAGAACTCGTGCACAGAATCTTTTAACTTAAACTAATTGCCCTTAAGAATTTGCAGTTTTCTCCATTTCACACAATTGAGGTTCCTCTCAAACTTTGCTTCATTTTTGTCCACATTTGTTTTTACCTGTTTCTTTCATATAACAAAGCTTATAGGTTATACTAATGCATTCTCCTGGTAATTACCTTCCCTAAATTTTCACAGCTGCAGCACTGATGATTCTAAGTACGATTGCATAGAGGAGTCAGAGCTGTTTGGGATTAGCGACGATGACATTACTCCAACTCAGCAAGGTATGTTTTCTGGAGAAACCCTTTGATAGCTTCCACCCCTACTGAGTCATGTTGGCCATTGGAGTCCTGTATAACCTGCTGGTAACCTGAGCCAGGACCTGGCCACCTCTGAGAGGTGCAGGGAACTGGGGTCTTAAGATCACCAATACCAAAAAAGTATTAAGCAAATAAATGAAGCGATGCAAAGAACTGTATGGTTCGCATAAAACAAGTCAATAAAACAGCCAAATAACTCGGTGAATG